>NW_024412391.1:10442795-10692680 GCF_014898765.1 Herpailurus yagouaroundi | reverse complement strand
TTTTTTTTTTTTTTTTAATTCTTATTCTGGAGAAATGGGATAAAAACTTTTACAGCAACATGTTGAATGACAATTCTGGAGTATGGCAAGTTAGATTTCATGAAAGCCTAAGGAGGATGGAGAGGAGGAACAAGTTTTCCTTCACTTTCTTAGGTTCTGGATCTGAAATCCATAAATTAAACTGACAGAAGATTGACAGGAGAAACCGTTTATTATGTATGCATATGGGGGCCTTCACAGAAAAACAGGGAAACTCCAAAAAACCAGTCAGACCCAGGGGCTTATATAGAAGCATTGTAACAAAAGCAATGAATTTGTGGAGCGGTGAAAAAACAAAGGCTTGGGCCTTTAGGTTCAGTGTGTTGTGGGAAGGTAACTTTACGGGGGCGGGGGGGGGGGAGAACTAATGGAAGATAAGTGTTATTTAGTAAGGTTCTGTTTCCTCAGACTCCATGTTATCTCTGATGATGATTCATTCTCTCCTTCCTGGTCCTGGGGTGGGGGGCTCCCTCACAGATGGAGATGTAGAGAGGGGGAGGGCAGAGTATCTTTCTTGTGTCTGCTGCTTCTCAATTGTCTTCAGCTTAAAATAATCCTTATGTCAAAGTGGCCTATTTTGGAGGTGCATATTATGATCCCCTTTAAGGGTGTGTCTTATGATTCGTGTGTGTGTGTATATATATATATATATATATATATATACACACACACACACATATATACATATATATATAATACATACACACACACACACACACACACACACACACACACATATAATTTTAACTTTCACCTGTGGTATGGAGCTGTAGAATTTTTAGTGTTCCCTCTTCCCGAAACCTGAAGATCATTGATTATTACAAGGCTCATTTAATATGCTTGAAGATACCATTAATCAAACCCCTTTCTGTCCCAATTATCTTCCTTTTGTTTTTTTCCTTGCTCACAACTTCAAGTGGCATATTTATTGCAAAGTTCCCGTACCATTATTACCTTATATTTCTTTTTAAAATGTCCAGTTATTTTTCCTAAAAATCATTTCAGAAGGAAACTTTAAAATAATACTTGCAGTGGGAAAACTATTATCACATATCATCCATAGAAGGTTTCCATAAAAACAAAGCAAAATAAAAATTTATCATTTCCATCTGATTCTTTCCTACAGTTCCTGTTTCTCTGTTAAAGTTACCCATCTGAACCTGCATATCATCTTTCTGCTACATTAGAACTTTTAACATATGAATCATGGTTATTTAAAAAAATTATGTTTATTATTTTTGAGAGACAGAATGCGAGTGGGAGGGGAGCAGAGAGAGAGAGGGAGACACAGAATCCGAAGCAGACTCCAGGCTCTGAGCTGTCAGCACAGAACCTGATGCAGGGCTCGAACCCACGAACCATGAGATTATGGCCTGAGCCCAAGTTGGTAGCTTAACCGACTGAGCCACCCAGGTGCCCCAATCGTGGTTATTTTAAATCCTTTATCATAGACTGCCAACAACTCTCGTCATATCTGAATCTAATTTTATTGATTTCTTTATCTTTTAGGAGTGTATTAATTTTTTTCTTTCCTTTTAGTGTGCACTCTGTTTTCTTTAAAAAAAAAAAAAGCCAGGTATCATTTGCAGGGTAGCATAGACTGACATAAATAGTTTTTATTCCTAGAAATTAGCATGCTTTTCCCCTACTAGGACTATAGTGTGGTTTGTAATGATTCATGCAGAGTCATTGTGAGCTTGAGGTCTGTGATTACTCTGACTGCCTTCCATGCACCAGTCCTCTAACTCTTCCAGTGATGGTTGATCCTGGGGTGGTGCTGATTTTCTGGAGGGTTTGTCTCAATGTCAGCTCCCCCCCTTAGCTTCAGGTCTCCCTTTTATACTGTACCTCAGAGGACTGTGTTTCTTACAGCTCCTCAAGCAGTATTCAGAGTTTGATTTCACTTAATTGTTGTTACCCTCATGGTAGGAGTTACGGGGACATTCTGTGACATTCTTCTCAAGGCTCACTGCCACAGTTTTCGTTCTGGCTCCAGTATTTATTCTCACCTCTTTACCAGCAGTAAAAGCTCCTTTTCTGTTCCCTTCTTTAAGATACCGTGGATTTTCATCAGTGACCTGTGGGGCACAGTGTTTGTTGCCCTTTTCTTGGAGATTAAGGCTTTCATTCCATAAGGAAGATAGGATAAGTGGGGTCCAATTCCTCATGTGTATCCTTTCCATAGGAGCTGCCTTCTTTCCCCCTGGCCTGTGCCAACAGGGAAGCTCTCTCAGGAGTCTCCCTCATTCGTCCTGTGAGCACCTCCATGATCATACGAGGTATTCAAGCTCTCAGGGCTACACTCAGTACTGGTTGCCCTTCCTCTGAGTAATTGCATAATGGTGTTGTCAGCATAGAACCGGGAGTATTGGTTTGGCAGATATGGGATATCAGATACTGGTTTGGCTGAAAAGTGTAGATTTGAGGTGTTCTTGAAGACTGTGTGTCTTCGAATGATGAACATTTTATAAAAATGTGAGATGAAAAAAGGGCTGGTAATGGGCAAGGAAGATAATGGTTTAAATTTAAATGTTAAGCTGCAACACCAGGGGGAGTGGAAGGAGCTGGGAGACTTTTCAGCAATGTCATCTGTTTCAGATGTATCAGGGAAGAAGAACTTCCTCTGCCCTTCAAGGTCCTTCTAGCTGGACTAAGAATCAAATTGACATGAGTCAGATTGCCAGGAGAAAATCAGATTGCATGGTTGTACGTGCCTGGAACCCACAGAGATATGAAATTCCAAAGACGGGGAGACAACATGATGCTTCTATGAGCTAGGAAGAGGGGTGGGGTCTCAGGATAGAAAAAGGAGAAAGACCATTAGGAGAGAGATGAAAAGAGACGTTTGGAAAACAAAGGTTTTCCCTGTTAGGCAGATACATTTCTTAGGTAAAGAGGAATCTCTGTTAATAGTTCTCTTTCTGGTGTGAGCTGGCAGGTAAGGGGGAGGTAGAGAGCTTTTCCTGAATCTGCCGTGTTTTGATTGCTTTTAGCTCAAAATAGTATTCATGCCAGAGTGGTGCGTCTTGGGGCAGCCTGCCCTTGGCCCCTACAGGTGTAATGAGCAGTTTCAAATTGGAGAATGCTCATGGACCAGTAGGAATTATTGACTGTGGGAACGGACAGGCCACCAGAATCTGGCAATGTTGCTGTGCGCTATGGTGGAAACAAGGCCACTGCCAAAACCTGATTACAAACAGGAGTTATAGGTAGACATTCGATAGGTGAACAGAACAGGTATTAGACTGAAAGATGTTCTTAGCAGTGAGTGAATGCATTACGAGTTGAAATTCAAATACTTCATAGAACCTCAACAAATTGTATCTGCTTTTTTTAAAAGTTTTATTTATTTAAGGAATTTCACACCCAACATGGGGCTCCAGCTCATGACCCCGAGATCAAGTCACGTGCTCTTTCAACTGAGCCAGCCAGACACCCTGCCACTGCTTTTTTAACACTCGAGAGTACCAGAAACGATAGCAGAAAAGTGTAAAAATGTACCTAACGTCTTTTCTGTAGTCTGAATTTTTGTGTCTCCCTAAAATTCACTCTTGTAACCCTAACCTCCAAAGAGAGTATTAGAAGGTGGGACCTTTGGAAGGTGCTTCAGTCATGAGGGTAGAGCCCTCATGGATGGGACTGGTGCCTTATGAGAGACCTTGTAAGAATCCCTCACCCTGCCTACTATGTAAGGACCCAGTGAGAAGACTCTGATTGTGAACCAGGAAGAGGGCTCCTCTGGAACCTGACCGTGCTTGCATCTTGATCTTGGACTTCCAGCTTCCAGAATAGTGAGAAATAAATTTCTGTCATCTATAAGACATGAATGGACAGTCTTCTCATCCCAGTATTACAGGCTCCTTTACATGACTGAAAATGAGTATCGTATCACAGTCCTTTACAGCTATCATAGATCTAGTTGTCAGTGTTTAACATTTTTCTTAGTCTGGCAACAAATCTTTCCTCTGCTCACAGAAAGAGTTGTTTTGCTAAAGGTAAATACTCACTGGGAGAATTTTTCCATTTTTTTTTCCTTCTTCATGCATCATAATTTCCCCAAGTCAAAACTTTGAATAGTTGCAAAGGGAAACCTCCCAAGTTCCTTATTATACGTGGAAAGGGGCATAACAATTCATTAAAATCAAGTAAATAGAAAATTATAAATAAGAGTATAATCATGTATTCATTACCCAGTAATAATTATTGGCTATGGGAGAACTTTATTCTGTTCTAATTGCTCTGTAGAGGGAAAAAATAGCCAAATTATTGAATAACTACATATTTTATCCTTCATTTGCCTAATCCCTCGTGATTATGATCTCTCAGCCTTTTTTTTTTATCTTCTCATCTGAACTCACAAACTATACAACAAAAGAAAACCACACAGATACTCAGGTAATGGAAGGTAGAAGTGGTTAAGATTGGTGCATCTTTCTCGAAGCATAGGTGCAAAGTCATAGATGATACAGTGCTGTGAAACAGGCATGCAGTCACTTATGTATTCTCTTAAAAATTTGGTAAAATAGATCAAAGATATAGAAAAACTATAAGGAATAATATAAATACTTAGGCACTCACATGCCAACTTGGCCAATTCTTGGTATTTTCCCCCATTTTTGGCATAAACATTTTTTTAGAAAAATACAGAAAGAGTTTAATTCCTATATTATTCCTTCCCAATATTATTTCTCTCGGATCCATATTAGGAAACATTCTCATCCAAATTTTCTCTTCTTTCTTCTAGACTAGTTTTATTCTTTTGCTGCATATGTTTGTACTGATAAACAATTTGTATTTAGTTTGTATTTATATTGCTGTATTGGAAATGAGTCACTAAAATGGAGACTTTAACATTACCATTTCATCATTAAAAGTACATATCTGACTGCGGAATACCATCCCCTCATCAGGAGGCAGACAGACTGGTGTTGGAGATTTAGACTTGAAATCAGAAGGCGTAAGTATTAGGCTGTGGCTAAAGGTGTGTGTCCTTAGCAAGTTCCATTAACTCTCTCAATTACAGAATTTTAGAAAGTAAAAGAGAAAATACGTACTTCTTGGGGTTTTGTGAAGATTATATAAAATATGATATACAGAAGTATTTGGGAAGCTTCTGTATAAAATATTTTAAAAAAATTTTTTTAACGTTTATTTATTATTGAGAGACAGAGAGACACAGAGCATGAGCAGGGGAAGGGTAGAGAGAGGGGGAAACACAGAATCCGAAGCAGGCTCCAGGCTCTGAGCTGTCAGCACAGAGCCCGACACGGGGCTCGAACTCACAAACTGCGAGATCGTGACTCGAACTGAAATCGGTTGCTTAACCAACTGAGCCACCCCGGCACCCCTATAAAATATTTTTAATATAATGTATTATTATTCCATTGCTTCTCATCTCTTGCTTTTTATTATTCATCTTTATTTTTGTTTTAATTTTATTTTAGAAGTGGGGAGTGGCAAAGGGAGAGAGATAGAGAATCAATCCAAGCAGGCTCCATGCTCAGGCCCCAGTGCGGAGCTCGATCCCATGATCCTGGGATCACGACCTGAGCCCAAATCAAGAGTCAGATGCTCAACCAACTGAGCCACCCAGGCACCCCTAGAGTCTAAACAGTTCTTAGTAGTTCTGTAAAATTGCCTCAGCTCGTAAAATATTTTCTTAGAGACTATTTTTGGACCAACGAGAACCCTACCAGGACCAGTAAATGATCGTAGAGAAATACAATTAGACGTATAGGTACAACTTAACGTTAAACCTTTAAATCCAGTGTTACAATATTATGCAGAAGGAAGGAACCTTCGAGATTATCTAATTCAGTCAATCCTATTTAACACATAAGAAAAAAATACCGTTAGCGGTGACTTCTTTAAGTCACACGTAGAGTCTTCTTGAGTAGAAAATACATACTGGCTGAACTGTAACGATATCTCTTCCATCTGAAGTAATATTATTTTCGTTATTTTTGTTTCCAACGTTAAAAGAGAGCTCAGCTTCTCTCTGTTGAAAATGATTCATGGTGAAGCTGCATTGCGGGAGCAAAGTCCTGATAAGAGATTTTCTCGTCTGCTCAAGAGGAGCCAGGGACTTACTCACACAGTTATTTAATATAAATATGGACTTTTCCATCAACTGTGTGCCTCTTTGTCATCGTCGTAAACTGCTGTTGCGCGTGCGTTGGTGGCAGAGTTTTTACTGATTCTGCTGTTGTTTTTCCTCATCTTAGATCAGGGCTCAGACTATTTGCCTATTCTGGAGGAGTGAAGGAGCTGGCTGATACATGCTGCCGGCAGCTGTCTGTCAGCCTTAAGATTGAAGGGGGTGTGCAGCTACAGGGCTGGGGCTCGAGCAGCTGTTTCGGCTGCAATTCACTATGGAGTCCAGGGAATGCATCTCACACTACCTTTCAGAGAAGTCAGCTTCCTATGTGAAAGCTCTGTAAATCCCAGAGAATCCAAAGGTGAAAAGGAGCGGGACCCATGATAATCATGCTTGATTCTTCAATCTGCGCCGGAACCTGAGGCTCACCCTTATTTATTCCGCCCCTTCCCCTGGGCACATCCAAATTACTTAGGTTTCAGCTACACACGTTTGTGCCGGACAGAACTGCCACATATCTGCTATGAAACAGCTCGCGGTGTATTGGTGCATCGTACCGCCCTGAAGTTGTGTGTTTTAGGGGAAGAGACGCCACACTGGAAGCTGAATGGCCGAGGTGACGGTCCTGGCTTGGTGACAGTTTTGCTGTGTGACCTCAGGCAAATAGCTTTCGATCTCGACCTAAGTTTATTTTAGTTGCAAAATCAGGTGTTCAGATCATTGCTGAAGTTAGTTGTAGCTCTGATTCCATGATTTCTAAATGGGCAAATTTAGAAAATTTAGAAATTTAGGAAATTTCTAAGAGCGCAGTGTATTGAACACACGCTTTGTTGGCTGGACGCTGGTTGAAGTCATTTACATTGATTAAATTATTCACACCTCAGAATAGCCCTTTGATGAAGTTAGCGTTGCCATTGGTTCACAAAGGAGAAAATTAATCCTAAATAACTTCTTCAAGGTCCTGTTAGTAAGGGCAGAGCTGATACTCAAACCTACACATCTCCAGACACTGTATTGAAGATTTTTGCAGAGTTCAGATATCTTTATTTAAAATAGCGCTCTGTGGGGCGCCTGGGTGGCGCAGTCGGTTGGGCGTCCGACTTCAGCCAGGTCACGATCTCACGGTCTGTGAGTTCGAGCCCCGCGTCGGGCTCTGGGTTGATGGCTCAGAGCCTGGAGCCTGTTTCCGATTCTGTGTCTCCCTCTCTCTCTGCCCCTCCCCCGTTCATGCTCTGTCTCTCTCTGTCCCAAAAATAAATAAACGTTGAAAAAAAAAATTAAAAAAAAAATAAATAAAATAGCGCTCTGAGCCAAAGCATAAGAGACTGTTGAGAACTGAGAGCAAACTGAGGGTTGATGGGGGGTGGGAGGGAGGAGAGGGTGGGTGATGGGTATTGAGGAGGGCACCTTTTGGGATGAGCAATGGGTGTTGTATGGAAACCAATTTGACAATAAATTTCATATATAAATAAAAAAAATAAAAAATAAAAAATAAAATAGCACTCTGCTTAAAAAAATAAAACAAAGAGTTGAGCCTATAGGATATGAAAAATAAATTGAGTTTTTCCAGGCATACACTTTGGAAGGCCGTTGTATACTATAAATAAATCATATGAACACAGTTGAAGAATGTAATACACAGCTGTCATGACTCCATATTGACAAAAACAACTGAATTTCCATGAAAATAAAAAGATTATATAAAACTCCAAATTTAGAGTGACTTTAAATATAACACGTACATTTTCCTCAGAACTCTCATGCTGAAAATCTGAATTTTCTATGCGCTTACTTCCTTAATAAGTTAAAAGTGTGTCGTGTTTTAATTAGATAAAAAGTAATTTACCACAAAACCCAGGATGAGCTTTAGACATGTGGATTTTTGCACCACGGCAAATGCGGACAGGGAGACCCATCCAGTAGCTCTTCTGAAGCAACTTCATACTGTCTTCTGCTTGTTCTTATCATGGCTAATTTTCAAATATGCCTACTAGCCTGTATGTACTGAGTATTTCCTACTCTATAGGAAGTGGTCTTTATTCAATAAAGCGTATTCCCTACTCTATAGGAAGTGGTCTTTATGCAATAAAGCGTATTCCCTACTCTATAGGAAGTGGTCTTTATTCAATAAAGCGTATTCCCTACTCTATAGGAAGTGGTCTTTATTCAATAAAGCATATTCCCTACTCTATAGGAAGTGGTCTTTATTCAATAAAGCGTATTCCCTACTCTATAGGAAGTGGTCTTTATTCAATAAAGCGTATTCCCTACTCTATAGGAAGTGATCTTTATTCAATAAAGCGTATCATGTTTTCTCAAAACACCCTGGTCTCTGACAGAATAATTTTCCATCCTTAGTCCTGATAATTTGCCCCGCCATGTTGCATAGATTGCACCATTGGAACATCGCCCACTGGTCATTCACAGCCTGGCATATGCCACCATCACCAAGAGCTAGGTGTTCTAGCAAGTTATTCTTCCATGGGTACCATAGAGTGCTTTTAAGTGAATGTGATTATTAAAAAAAAAATTAGAACAATTATTTTGTTTAGACGTTCTTCATAATTTCCACATAAACAAGCTTTAACTATACTTTGAATTGCATGGTACCACTGTTTTTCCATCATTCACGATCATCCTATTATCAGGAATTAGAAATAGGATAGGTTTTGACGTCCCTATTTGGAAACTGAAGGGAAGATTTTTTAGAGAAGTCACTGAATGACTCAGGATCCCTGAGGCCATCTTTGCAGCATAAAACTAGAACCAAATGTCTTGATTCCTAAATCCCTAGTGCAAGTGTCTAAACTGAGTGACTTGTTCTTCTTCATTGACCTAGACCTTTCTCCCTTGCCTCAGCCAAGTGTGGGCGTTCATCAAAAATTAGTTATTTATTTTCTACAGACCTTTCCATTGTGTCCTTCATCTGTCTCCATTGCTTCTGGTGTTTCTCAGGACTTCAAGATCTATTACTGTGTAATATATTAAGTATCTTGCTACTAGGCACTAACTCCTCCCATTCACTGCTCCTATTTTTCTGCCTGGGTGATCTTGCTATATTGGAAATCTGACTGTGATGCTTTGCTTGCTAGGCAATTTCCCATAACCTCTAGAGGCTATCCTCTTTAGACTGACAATAATCGTCCTGATTAACCCTGTGTATTTCTCCACTCACCATTCCCTGCACCTTGCAGACTTTATTCCAGCAATGGTGCAGCCTTACAGTTACCCCAGTGAATGCATCGGTGTGTTTCAGAGGCCCTTCACCCAGGTCTCTGAAATAACTTTCCCACTTTCGTCCTGATTCACTTTTAAAGAGCCAAATTAAGAATATTAAATTTGTGTTTTATACCTACACCCCCCATACGACTGCAACAGAACTGATCGTTGCTTCCATGTCTCCGCCATACTTTATGAATCCCTTTATTAATATATTTATACATGACACAGTAATTATGTATTGTTCTGGATCCCCCCTGATGTCAATGAATTTTTCCTGTTAATATGAAGGAAGAAATTGCACTTGGGTATTTTTTAACAAGTTAGTCTAGTCCTGCATAAAAGATTTTTACATTGGTTAGAAAATGTGAAGTTTGTTTTGTGTTTGCCTCTAAGTTATTAAAGTTTCTAAATAGAGCTTTATTCATTTAGCTTGAATTCAACAGCAAAATCATATTGCCATGGTAATATTTTGGAATATCCAATTTAACAAAAATGTTCTCTCCACAGTAGAAGTTTCTCTCAAAAGTCAGTTACTCTGGTAACTATAATTAAAGCTAAAATGTCTCACTTACTTTAAAGAGGTAGATTATATGCTTAATTTTTCCATTATGTGCCAGGTAGCACAACACTGGCAGCAATTATTTTTGTCTCTACAGTTGCTGACAGAGATGTTACACAAAGGTACTAAAGGAGAAGTGTCAGTTCAGTCATATAATTGTTTATTTATTCTAGCATTATTGGATTATGGGCAAACCACAGTTTTCCTACCGGAACTTCCGTAGATAGAGTTCTTCACATTTTGCAAGGGCTTATTAAGGTACATTAGATGGTATGATGCATAAATTCACTTAATCAGACATACACAGACTTTCAATGTCTCAATCTGCTGATAGCAAATAAGTGAGGATTCTGGTCTCGATCTCTGCTCATTGTCGCTTCCTAACTGCCCTGAAGATACTTCACTTTTCCATGTCCTGATGGATGTAGTCAATTTCTCTCTCCCTCTCTATGTATCATATATTATACAGATACAGACATATACATATATAAATACATGTATAATGTTTATAAAACTCGATTGCTTTCTTATTATTTCTGTTATTTTTTCTTTCTACTGACACCTCAATTGATTTTCTCACATATGCCTAGAGAGCACTTATCTATCTAAAAGTTGTAGCCTATGGGTGCCTAGGTGGGTCAGTCAGTTAAGTGTCCACCCTCAGCTCAGGTCATGATCTCGTGGTTTGTGGGATTGAGCCCCGTGTCGGGCTCTGTGCTGACAGCTCAGAGTCTGGAGCCTGCCTCAGATTCTGTGTCTCCCTCTCTCTCTCTGCCCCTCCCCTACTCACACTCTGTCTGTTGTCTGTCTTTCTCAAAAATAAATAAACGTTAAAAAAAGTTGTAGCCTGCAGGATAAAACCCAAGGAGGAGTAAGAAAGGATGTGGATACTTAGCACTTCATGGAACATTCTGACTTAAGGAAGATAGGGTAAAGGGGACCTTCAGGGCTCTTTTAGGGTAGGATATAAAAAAAAAAATGCTCAGGATGGAAACCCTGTGTAGAAAATCAGAGTATGAAAAATGAAGTAGGGGAGAACTCTGACAGATGTCAAATATTTGTTCAAGGCTAAGTCAGCTGTTTACTCGTCTGTCCTTTGTTAACATCTCAGGACTCGGTACTTAGGGGAGGAGGTCCAAGGCAACATGGTGGAATGGCCCATATGGGTTGGAGGAGTGAGAGGCCAAATGGCACAGGCACAGCACATACATGACTTTTAAGGACAAACCTGCATGAAATTATAAAGACGCTGCTTCAGACAAGAATGCTGAGCACATCTAACATGTATCAGGATACCGTCCTAGGCTCTTCTGCCGATGGGCTTTGTTTTCCCCTGAATGTGTTAGTTTAGTAATAGCCATGCTGACGCATTTCTGACAGACAGATGAAAGGACCACAGAGGAGCTGAGGTTATGTGCTTCCTTGCCTGGGTCCTCGTGTCTCTGGCCAAGTTGGGACGCTGTGATTAATATGAGATACAGATGTCAGCTGTGCAATCAGTGTCTGACTCTGGCTGCCTGACAGGCTGGTTTGGCTGTGAAGGTGACAGTTTCCACTTGCTGGGGTTTGTGTACGCTCCTCCCCCCTCTACAGGAAGGAGAGGGTCTCTCTAGCAGTTCAGGGATCATACTCACTCCCCAGACTGTAAGGATGTGGAGGCCAGAGGTCAAGCTGTTGCTTATGGGATTTTTTTTTGGTAATGTTTCCAGCAACTAAAGTAGACGCTTAATGAAGCCTTGTTAAATCAATATGGACACATGTGAACCTTCTTCTGTTTTCACCTCTAACAAACTAATTTCCAAATGAGAGGAATAATTCATGTGATTTATTAAAAATGGATACAGATTTGGTTTCCAATGCTCTATCTGCCACTTAAAAGCTGTGTGACTTTATGACAAGTTAAATATAGCATTCTGAACTTCACAGTCTGCATCTGTAAAACAAGAATGGTAACACCTACCTGATGCACTGTTGAGATGATTAAATGAGATGATGCATAATAATTCTTCTGGCTCACAGTTGGCCCTTAATAAATGTTAATTATCCTTGTCTCCTTTTTATACTCCTTCGGTTGTGTACAAAACACAAATGTATCCAAATTAAAATAATGACGACCACAACAATAACAGTTACATTGTTTATTAGGAGCCCATATGGGGCTAGTGTTTTGTATATATCATGTTGTTTAATTTCCCCGTTAACACTGTGAGGTAGATGTTGTTGTTGTTGTTGTTGTTGTTGTTGTTGCTGCTGCTGCTGCTGCTGTTGTTTTTATCCCCATTCCGTAGATAGGAAACTGAGGCATGAAATGATAGATTCAAATCCAGCTTTATCTGACCTTGTGTTCTCAGTGGCTCTGAGACCATCACCAGCGATACTGCTCTGTGTTACAGCCAGTCATCAGATTTTCAATATCAAACAACAAATGGAAAGCTTTCCAACTTCTCTGTGACTCTCACCAACACGGGAGCATGCACGAGAATGCAGAGACCCCCCCCCAGGCAAACGCACACAAGCGCCCACAGGTGTTGAGTAACGCGGCAGTTACAGATAGAGGCATCTAGCCTCAGTGTTATTTCAGTTCTCACTAGAAGATCTGGGAACCTCTTAAAGATGGGGCTCAGTCACTGATCTGCCAGACAGTAATCCAATTTTTTCACAAGTACAAAATACTTTGCTTTCAGCTCTGTCATCTCATCCTCTAGAAAACTGGATGATTGATCACAGAGCTAGGCCCTGGTGCCACACTCACTAACTATACTGTGTAGTCATCTCAAAAAAGCTTGTAGTTTCAGGTAAGTCTGAAAAATTAGAGGCTTGTTAAGGAGCAACAGCAAAAACATCTCTTGTGCTGTCATCTCTCACTAAATAGCAGGATTCTCCTGCTCTAGTTAGCCACGCCTGCTGCCTCTCCCTCTCTTCTGAGCCCCCAAACCTGTCTGAGTTCGTGGCACGCCCTTGCCCTTGAGTTGCCAACACGTTTCAGGTAAGTACAACGCAAATCTGTGCAAGAAGAAACATAATTCTGGTTAGAGTCCTACAACTCCCTGTCTTTGCCAGGTGCCTCTTTGCCTCTGTTCCTGGTGTCCTCAGATATAATTGAAAGGTTAATGGAATTAGTTCTAAGACCACATCTGATAAGTTTTATTTTTCAAGCTCAAACCCCTCTACACAGCTTCCCCCATGGGCCCCCCAGCTCCCATCGCCTGTCACTGTCCTCATCAATTCTTCACCCTACCTCAGTGACCGGTGACCACCTCTGTCATTAACTCGATGTGATTCCCTTTCCTTCTCTGTAAAAGTTTCCTTTTATCGTTGTGACCTTTTATTTTCAGCTTCCCCACACAACCTCTAATTTGTCTGTGGTGCTTATTTTAAGCATCTGTGATATTCTGAAAACTCTGGAGACTAAATGTTCAAGTATGGGCTATAACATAATACAAGAGGGCTCAGCAGTCAAAAGAATTTTGGCTGATCCTACTTAACCATGGCTATGCCTAAAATCCCATGAGCAGACAGAGCACCAAAAGCAATAGTACCTATAGGAGCATGGAGCTTTAAAGATTTCTACACATTTTATCATTAGATCATTTAGTACAATATAGGGGGCAATTTTTTAATATGAAGGGGCACTTTAGAATATACTGAAGTCGGGGCGCCTGGGTGGCGCAGTCGGTTAGGCGTCCGACTTCAGCCAGGTCACGATCTCGCGGTCCGTGAGTTCGAGCCCCGCGTCAGGCTCTGGGCTGATGGCTCAGAGCCTGGAGCCTGTTTCCGATTCTGTGTCTCCCTCTCTCTCTGCCCCTCCCCCGTTCATGCTCTGTCTCTCTCTGTCCCAAAAATAAAAAAAAAATAAAAAAATAAAAAAAAAAATAGAATATACTGAAGTCGAGGAAGCAGAAATGAAACAACCATCATCAAAAGATATCTTTGGAAATTTTACAATCTGCATAGTATATTCAATATCTATATATAGATATACTTTTTTTTTTCGTTTAGTTATGACTGTATAATGTAATGAGAACACCATGGTGATAGTTACCAAAAAATCTGGGCTCCCGTCTCAACTCGCCTTGTTTTAGCTTGTTTTAGTGGGACTCGAGGCACTTTAATTCAATAAATTTAATAAGTATTTTTACTGCCCATTCTGTGAGAGAAATATGTTATGCTACATACTGCCAAAGATAAAGGGAAGCTCACACAGTCCTTTCTCTCAAAGCTTTTACATTAAATTAGAAGGAGGGAAAGAAGTCCCACCCTCTTCCTGCGATGGTTGAAACGCATCATTTCAAATATACCTTCTAGCATCTTCAATCAAAGAGACAAAATGCAAAGAAGAGACCACTGTTCTTTTGTTTTTGCTTTTTAATTTATTTTTTTTATCGTTCCTGAGGTGTATTTCTGTGTTATCTGTGCCTCTGTCCGTTTACATTACTGGGGAATCAAAGCTCCTATAGGAGCCAGATTCTTTTAACCTGAAAAACTGCTCTGACGGTCCTCCTAAATCCATCTAACTACCTTTCCATTGCGTTATTCTTGATTACAGGCACATTCGTGTGAGTATGTGGCCCGCCTCACACCCATCCTCAATGTGTAGGGAAAGACTGTGCTCTGGACAACAGTATCATCCTCGTTTGTAGCGGCAAACCTTTGGCCACTGTCTCCAGGCTAGGTGGGCATACGGACTATATTTTACGTCTAGTTCTGGAGACAGGACTCAGTTAAACAAAGCGTTCCACATGCCAGTGAGAACTAGCAGAACTGAAGGTTTTCAGTATCACCACTGCCGAAAACACAGTTAAAAGTAGCATCTAATCCCCCTTCCTCAGTTGCTTCTCAGTTACTTTCTGACACCCTGTTTTAAAAATATTGGAACCTCAAAATAGTGTTAATTCTGAAAGAGCCGCTCTGACTTCCAAAACTGTGTACTTGCTCTCTTCTTAAGTTATACTACTTAGAAGGAAGAAATCTGTGTTAAACAGACACGCTGGGGATTGTAGCGGCGGGAGTGGGGCTGTACAGAAAAACTGCCTTGCCTCCACGCCAGGAAGCCAGCCCCCGATCCTCCCAAGGAAAAAAAAAAAAAAAAAATGAGAGAACATTCTTCTTGCTTTTGCCGCCAGCCTCTGGGACTATACTTGGTGAGAAGTGAAATTTGCCAGAAAGCAGACACGTCCTCAGATTATGCCATGACTTTTCCCTGCTGGTGGAAATCTACATCCCTCTCAGCACAGTCACACCCTTGGAAGGAAGATTCACAAAGGCGGCCATCTGTCAGGGAAATGGATGCCCTGTGTTTACTCTCAAACTCCTCCTCCTCCCAGACTTGCCCTTGAGATGCTTCCCCGTCTGGGGTGTGCTGCACTTGGCTCTGTGGCTGCACTCGGATTGCATTTCATGTGAATTTATATGCCAAGGCTTGGCGTGACGAGCTCCCATGATTTTGTGGTCCTCCTGACTGGATTTGAATCCCCTGTCTTGCCACTTACTATCAGCAGCATGGACTTTGTCTATTATTCAGTCTTTCTGAGCTTCAGTTTGCTTATGTGCAGAGTGAGCATCAGAGAATGCCACGTGTGAGAATGATTGCTAGAGTTCGGGGATGGGCTGTCGGTGGCGTGGCTGGAACCTCGCCTAGCAGATTGTTCACACTTACTGAATGTTTCTAGCTGTAGGCATTCTGTTGATGCCCGTGTCTGGAAGGATCAAGTGGCTTAAGGAAGGCATCACTGGTACCATCACCACAGGCTTCAGGAGAATAGGAAGCACTTGGAAGGTGATGATCTCTCTAGCCTCCCCTTTGCCAACTCATTGAGGCAGAACACTGGGGATGAGTAAGGCCAGCCTCAGAGATGAGGACAATTCATCACCCAGCACCAGCAATTCCGCCTCGGGTTAACAGCCCAGGCTGGTTGAACAATGCGCCACATAGGCAGAGGTAGTTCCTTTTTGTAAAAAAATTTTTGTAAAGTTTAAGTATTTATTTTGAAAGAGAGCGAGTGGGGGAGGCACAGAGAGAGAGAGAGTGAGACAGAGAATTCCAGGCAGGCTCCAAACTGCACAGTGAGTGCCAAGCCTGATGCGGGGCTCAAACTCAGGAACCGTGAGATCATGACCTGAGTGGAAGGCAAGAGTCTGATGCTCAACCGACTGAGCCACCCCGGCAGAGGCCAGGCCCCTTGGCAGAACTTCCTGGGCTAGCAGGCCACTGTATTTATCTTAAGAAAATCTCTGAAAGCATTCGGATTTTGAGAGTCCACACTGCCTCAGCAACACAGCAGCTCTTAGAACGATGTTCTGTTCTATAGAGCTTAAACATTCAATTCCATAAGTTACAAAATGTTCACTGTACAGAAATTTTCCCCAGTGGTGAGATGGTAGAATATCATGATGGAATTCTAGTAAACTTTTAATTGGCAGATGAGAACTCTTGATTTGTTTCAAATGGGGCATTTACCTCCCAGTAACATGATATGTAGAGACATCGAGTGGAATGTCAAGTGGCCCTCCAGCTTAACGGGTGACAGGAGGCAAAGGAAGTACTTTGGAACATGAATGTGATTGTTGTCTTCAAGATACTCCCATTTAGGACTTGATGCATTTGTTATTAGACAAGGAAGACTTATCTTCTCTGGAAAAGAAGGGTTTCTTCATTTTCTGAGGAAAATAAGTAATCACCAGATGTAGTGTTTTCAAATTAAACGTCTCAGTTGATATCAGACAGCCAGCACCTGGGGAAGGCCAACCATGATGGCATATGATGGCTCCAAATAGCACAGATAAATTTAGAATACTCACTCACGAAAAGGGCTCTGGCTCTTGTGTTCATGTTCTAAGCGGAAAAGTATTGCACACTAGCGTCCATTGGTCTCTGCGGAGTCGCTCACATTTCCTTTCTCTGCCTGTCATCTCCCTTGATCCCAGCCTCTTGCTTCCCTACCAAGCCTCCTGCTCAGTCACTCACATCTTTACCTCTTCTCATTCTGTCTCTGAATGTGCATAGTTGTTGTAAGTTCGCTGATACGTGTGTTTGTTAGGTTTTCTCTGTGGGTTTATACACATGTGCATAGGTGTACCGATTTGTAAGTAGATTTCAGAAATCTCAATCTAGAATTGGGTCGCCACCTTCCATCCCTTAACCATACATCTCTGGTGTTGTTTCATATCAAGTGGGAGAGTAATCCCTCTTGAAGATTAAGTTTGCATAGTTCACTTCTGATGGGTTTCGGAGCAAGGTGCTTCCCTCTCCTTGTTCTCTTATCTCTCTCTCCTTTGTAAAGTAAGCAAAGGAGAAAAGCACTAACACATTTAGGAACAAAGAACCATGTGAATTTTTACTGCAGTAATGTCTTCACAACAGTAGGAACTGTGTGTATCACAGATGTATCAGTTATGGTACTGCGACATAGACAGAGAGGCAATATAACCATTTATTACCCCCACCACGAAACAAAGCATCACAGACACCTGAGGTTGAGCGGGACCTTGAACGGCCATTGTTCCATTCCAGCTTTTCTGACCGAAAGGCAGCTCTGTCCACTTAGTTCTGTTATTTCACAGAATTGATGATACCTGTCAGGCACACCAAAACTACCTTTAATTATGTGAGAACGTAAAGGAATATTCTAATTCTTAAATTGTTTGAATATTTCTATTAATACTAAGGGGCTCTTATTATCCAGAATAAAAGAGAAAGAATAGCATTATACTATCTAAAAACTTAAATTGAGCACCTACCATGTGCCAGGCATTTTTATGTGCTTTTCTTCTCAATATTCAATCCTGAAAACCATTCTACACGGCGGCGTGATGGCTGAAAGTTAGCATAGCTAAGTGACTCTCCTTATGCTGTGTACTTATTAAGTGGTGGAGTGAGAATAGTAACTATAACCTTTCTGTCGGTAGCCGTCTATTAGGGTAGGAGTACAGTGGGTACGGAAGCGAATTTCCTGTACTTTTCTTCCCTTTCTAGACCTTACTAAGATGTTAGTAGAAATGAAATCCTTTTCATCTTTTGTTCTCAAGTTAGGACTTTAATTCCCTGAATTCAGGATCCATATAAAATTCAACTTGCTATCAAATATAATATATAGTTATATATATATATATATATATTTGAATAAAAGTATGTTGATATTAACTCTAACTCAGTTTCTTGAAGTGTGCTTTATATCTCTGCTTTCCTTCCTTCTTTTCTTAATTCATTTTCTTCTCTTACTTCTTAGTCTTATATAATCTCCTTTCCCTAACTCAGTTTTCAGCTATGCTGTAGGAAAGCATCAAATGCATTGAAACACAATGCCTGTAAGTTTTAAAAAGCAACCGTTGGGAATGAGTTCTTTTGTTGTTGTTGTTGTTCCTCTAAAAACATCTTGCAAAATAAAGTATATGAATACTAAAAATTATGCTAATAAAATTTGTTCAATATGTAGAATATTTCTAGGATTACCTTTCATTTCTAGGGAATAGAGTTTTAAATTCTAGCTACCTATGTGCCTCTCTTATTTATAAAGTGCCACTCTGTGCTAGATTATGTGTGTGGGTCAGAATATAGAAAATGAAGACATTGTTCCTACCTTCAAGAAAATCAAGGTTGAATGACCTTAATTTAAGAGGATTGGGTATATGTTGTCTGGACTTGTGCTCCAACTATTGTATCACTGTATTAAAAATGCTCTGATAGATGTGGCATCTGGGTGGCTCAGTAAGTTAAGCATCTGACTTCAGCTCAGGTCACGATATCAAGGTTCGTGAGATCGAGCCCCGCGTCTGGCTCTGTACTGACAGCTCGGAGCCTGGAGCCTGCTTTGGGTTCTGTCTCCCATTCTCTCTGCCCCTCCCCCGCTCATGCTCTGTCTCTCTTTCTCTCTCTGTCAAAAATAAATAAACATTTAAAAAAAATTTTTAAAGTGCTCTGATAGAGATTACGTAAGTGTTTTGAAAAAAAAAATGGATAATGGCATCTCATTGAGACTTCGAGTCAGGTGAGTTTTCCTAGAGAAGTTGGTGTAAGAACCAACAGTGGTAGTTGGTTCCATAGAAAAGAAAAGAGAGAAGAGGAAGTTAGCAACTGAATAACTTTCAAGGTCCATTCTTCTACAGTTCAGAGTTAGACTTACCTTAACCCAATCTGTTATTTTTCTGAACTAGCTTCTTTAAAGACATGTAAAACTGGGGCTCCTGGGTGGCTCATTCAGTTGGGCCTCTGACTTTGGCTCAGGTCATGATCTTGTAGTCCGTGGGTTCAAGCCTTGTGTTGGGCTCTGTGCTGACAGCTTAGAGCCCGAAGCCTGCTTGAAATTCTGTGATCCTCCCCCACTCTCTCTCTCTGTCAAAAATAAATAAACATTAAAAAATTTTTAAAAAGACATGTACAAACCATTTCTATTATTACTATTTTTGTTCTTTTAGTTTGTAAGATTGTAAATGAATTCAACACATAATTTTTTAAAATTTTGGCCCAACTGCCAAATTCTCTCCAGCTAAGTGAAATAGTGGAGTGGCTTCTGATTTTGTAGGGTCTTAATTTTTGATAAATTTTTTAATAAAGTTCTGCTCCCTTAAAGTCTGAACCAGTCTAACAAAGCTTTGTCTAGTGCATATCCATGACTCTCTTTATTGAAAAGACAAGATTTGTAATTAACATGCCAACAACTATTGAAAACAGATGCTCTATGTTAATTGAAAATAATTTCTTCTCTTAGAGTGGTTAACCACACTTCCTGAAGTTTGTATATACCATCCATTTGCTCCGAAATGCGTTTTTCAGAAATAGAATACAAGTGGACTCCAGCCCAGCTTGTCCCAAATGATAAGTTACAAATTAGTGTATTCCAGATTAATGTGACATTGAAGTCCATATAAATAAACATTTGTTATTGCACTGTTAACATGATTTAGATTTATAATCTTTAAAATGCAAAACCAGCATGGAACATTTGCACCAACTTTATCTAGTTTAATACCATAACAAGTATAATTAAAGCCTAAACATCCATATTAATGAGGAGCCTGGGGTTAGATAATGGATAAGGAGAAGGGAAGAAGGCAGAAAACAAAATAAGAATTGATCTATTTGGCTGCAGATGTCCAGCTCCTGAGAGATGAGCTCATCTTGATCTTTATGTCTATTGAAATACTTCCTACATTTTACCTAACACCAAATTGGGTCTTTGTCCCTGTTCTATCACCAGCTGAATGTTTGAACTTGGGAGGGTCATTTCTTTTTTTTCTGTAACTGCATTGGGTAATCTCTTCATTCTCTTCCTGTGTACCTGTGTTTAATTTTGATCTGTATTTCCTGTTTGGAAGGTCATTGGACAGGTTCTGTGAAGTGCTAAGCTACCACCAGGAAGTGAGCCAAGACCCTGGCCTACAGAATCACTCTTTCAAGACATGGGAAATTATCCTCTATGTCTTGCAAATGCACCGAAGTGTCAGATAGGTTTGTACTTATGTCCCCTGTTTATGGTACTGGTTGCCTGGAGCATTGTGTTATCCTGTATCAATTCTAAGATCTGGATAATAAGTCTTGGGTCTGCTAGAGCCTGTGGTAGCAGAACTTAAACTCCTGCATTAAGCAGAGACTTGGAAGATAGGAAGTAACCGGGCCCTGGATCATTAAACAATCCCTTCCCCCAGCACCTAGCAAAAGCAAAGTCAGATCCTTGTAGGATTCCCATGCAAATAAAGAACCACCAAGTGTGAAATCACAAAGATCAATTAACACACAAGGGAACAAGTCATATAATTCAGTTAAGCAACGTTCATAGAATTTCACCTGTTGGAATTATCAGCTACAGGATATAAAGCAACTGTGCATAAAATATAACAAATTTGGAGGAAAGATCTATGAGATAAGAAATAATGAGAAAAGAAACTGATAGAAATTTCTTTAAATTTAAAAGATACGGTTATGTATCTAATTTGTAGGGGACAACCAAGGGGCAAAAGTAAAATGCTGTTAAGCTGAATTTTTTTTTTTAAGGTTTTGAAATTAAGCTGAATTTTAAGTGAAACAGGAGTTTATCTGCCTCATTAAGCAGAAGTTTGGGTTTTAGCAGCCATGACAGTAAAGAGACATGGCTTTACCCTGACCACATGGAAAAGTAGACTAAGAAACCTGAATACAGTTAGGAATTTGAAGGGTTACTTAATGAATAAACGGATTGATAGAAAAAATATATATACTTGACATAAATGAGAAATAAGAAGGAAACATTTCTTTTGCCTTGGGTCCTCTAAAAAATTGAAACCATAGCCTACTTTCCTTCAAGGGAAAGAAATGCAGGTCAATAAAATTAAAGTGAGCCTGAATTTGTAGCATTTTGAAGTCCTCATAAAACCTAATACAAATAATTTCTGAAAGGTACACACCCTCAGCCCAGAGCTCACTGGATACTCACATATTAATTCCCAGTGAATATGACTTAAGAATCCAAAATCAGTTTTTAAGAGTCTCTTATGGTTTGGCTCCCTCCCTCTCTAACTTTTTTCCCCCTTCCTCTCCCCCATGGTCTTCTGTTAACTTTCTCAGGATCCACATAAGAGTGAAAACATATGGTATCTGTCTTTCTCTGTAGGACTTATTTCACTTAGCATAACACTCTCCAGTTTCATCCACGTTGCTACAAAAGGCCATATTTCATTCTTTCTCATTGCCAAGTAGTATTCCATTGTGAGAATAAACTGAGAGTTGATGGGGGGGTGGGATGGAGGGGAGAGTGGGTGATGGGCATGGAGGAGGGCACCTGTTGGGTTGAGCACTGGGTGATGTATGGAAACCAATTTGACAATAAATTTCATATTAAAAAATTATAACTATAACAATCTGTATCACAGTCTTTAAATTCTCTGCATGTCTAAGGTATATAACAAATAAAGATGTATGTGAGAATCTTAGAAAAAAACAAAATCCCAAATCACCATACATACTCATATCCAAATTTGCAGGATATAGCTAAAGCAGTGTTTCTTGTGTGTGGTTTTGTGTTTTGTGTGTATGTGTATGCACGTGTGTTTAGAACAGAGCAAGAACAAGGGAGAGGGGCAGATGAGGAGGAGGAGAGAGAATTTTAAGCAGGCTCCACGCTCAGTGCAGAGAGTGATGTGGAACTTGATCCCATGACCCTGGGATCATGATTTGAGCCAAAAGCAAGAGTTGGACTCTCACCTGACTGAGCCACCCAGATGCCTCTAAAGCAATGTTTCAAAGAGACTATAAAAATGATAGAGAGAGAGAGAGAGAGAGAGAGAGAGAGAGAGGACAGATAGATAAGATTCTAGAATAAAAGAAATGGTAACATTAATGAGTTCAATGTCCAGTTCATCAAGTTAAAAAAAGGAAAACAACTCAGGGTACCTGGGTGGCTCAGTCGGTTAAGCATCTGACTCTTGATTTTGGCTCAGGTCATGATCTTACGATTCCTGAGATTAAGCCATGCAAAGGGTTCTGTGCTGACAGGGCAGAGGCTACTTGGGATTCTCTCTCTCCCTCGCTCTCTGCCCCTCCCCCACATGCGTGAGCTTGCTCGCTCTCTATCTCAAAATAAATTTAAAAAAACACCAATGAGAGCAGGAAGAAGAAAATAAATATAGGAACATAAATGAGAGAAAGAAAACACAAAGCTAAAGTAAAACATATTCCACCAACCAAATGTTAAATTCTGTGAAAACATGAAAGGACAGGAATGTTAGTAGAATTCTCATTCTCAGGACGTCCTTCCACACGCCATTTGCTGAATCAGCTTAACTTTTCTCCACCACTCATGACTTTGCCTTTGGGAAGGTGAAATTACTTAGTGCATTTTTTGTAATGTTTGCTTATTTTTGAAAGTGTGAGTGGGGGGAGGGGCAGAGACAGAGGGGGACAGAGGATCTCAAGCGGGCTCTGTGCTCACAGTGGAGAGCCCATTGCGGGGCTCGAATTCACAAACTCCGAGATCATGACCTGATCTGAAGTCAGAGCCACGCAGGCGCCCCTATTCAGTGCATTTGAAAGGAGTAGCTGGCTATAGTTAGCCAGTGTCTCTCTGTCTGTCTGTCTGTCTCTCTCTCTCTCTCTCTCTTTCTCTCTCACTCATTTTTGTCCTAAGCTTATGGACACAGTAGACAAGAAATTAAGAAGTTGTGAAAATACTGGAAAATAAAGTCATCAGGTTCAAAATACATGATAAAGGAGAGCTGTTATTACACAAATGCACTCTGTAAAAGAGGTAGCGTGCATGTGTGACTTTCCTCCACCTCCTGCCATTTTCTGAAAATGCATGTGCCCAAATGAATGTCTTGATGGACACTTTAAATTCGTAGGTCATGGATTCTGAATTACTTGAATGATGACAAGGCTAAAGAAAGATTTTCTCTATTTATGCTCTCTCAATCAGTTCCCATTGAGAATGCGCTGTGATCTTCAGCAACTCCAAATACTGGCTTCTGGGAATGGAATTTTGCTTGAGATAACTTCTCTAGGCCCTACGGATTTTGCACTTTTGGTGGGTGTGGAGTTGGTGTCGTCATATTCTTAGATGTCCTGTTAATGATTTTGGTTCTAAAAATGAGCAGCCTCAGAGACTTGGCATCGATTGATTTAACTTCCAAGGACCCAAAGGAGTCCTACCCATTGTGTGGAAGGCTGTCCAGTACAGGAAAACAGCCTCAATAAAACCATATTGAGAATTTATTATACCCTGGACATTCTTTTGATGACTTTACATATATTACTTTATATAAAACTAACATCAACTTCATGAGATGGATAGGATGATCATTTTCATCTTACAGATTGGATATCTGAGAGACAAAGAGATTTCAATAACTTATCCATAGTTGCCCAGTTATCAAGTAATCCCCACAGAATTTCAACTCAGGCAATCAGATCCAGACTCTGTGCTTTTATCCCCTGGTTTTGACCACATAGACAAATGCAACTAAGATTTGAAATTGAGCAGAAATGAGAAATTTTAGTGGTTTAAATTTCTTCAGATTATTAACATATAAGGACAATATAATTTAATTTTCTATCTATAAATCTTTTGATCTTTGGACTTTGACTTGCAAGGGGATTTAATAGTTGATATTTTTTCTCCCAGGGAGTTTGATGATGTCAGGAAATTTATATTCATATCTAAAGCATCTCTGTGCTGCTGGAATTTTATCATTACAGTGTCTTTATGTAGTTTACTATTGAAATATATGTATGATGTCATTTGGTCTCATCGAGGACTTTTGAAAAAGTAGGTGGACATAATTTGAGAAAGGAAGTAGAATCAGGAGTGACTTTTCAGCCTTGAGTACAGAGTGGCCTTGGAGATGATTTAATTAATGCATTATTCTGACCCATATCCAAGAAGAAAGCCAAATGAGAAGTTGTTAAAAGCAAAGTAGCATCAGGAAGGATTATTCTGATGGACAGCTCATCTCTTGCCAGGAGGGAGATAGCACATTCCCAACTAGCCATATCTTTAATGGTTAAACCAGTGAGTTAAGAGAGCCAAACCTAGAGAATATTGGAAGAGGTGATCCTTCTGTCTTACTCCTGATGGTCACCTCCATGTGAGAGAAGATCCTTTGGCATAATTCTTATGTGCTTCTTGTCTACTTATTCACTGTACCCCAAAGGGGGTGCAATACCCTGTTTGGTGAGATTGGAAGGAGAAAGTAGGCATTTGTGGTCAGCGCATCCCTTTATTTCTAAGGAGCCAGCAGACTGCAGGTAATATACATTGTGTTTTTGGGTCTCTGGGAGTAGCTTCATCTAAGGGGTAAAGGCCTGATCCTGTCCAATATTGGACCTTTTCATCCTACGATTCAGTAATAGGAAGTCCACTTTCCTACAGATAAAAGAAACACTGCTTGGTATCAGCATTAATATTTCAAAATGTTTATTTTGTGTCTTATTTTTGAAGTCATCTAGTACTCAGGCAAGAAAAAGGAGAGCAAGTAATTGCCTCCTTATGAAATAACAACAAACTATTGGCATGATGGATGAATAGATAGATGGGTGGAGGGAGGGAGGGAGAGAGAGACGGAGACAGCAAGAAAGGGAGAGAAAGACCATTTGTAAAAGGATAACAGAACCAGAATCTTGCGGATTTATAGCACAGAATTACAGAAACCCTCAGGTACCCAGAACCTCACCTTGGAGAGATATAACAGGGAGAGTGCTTTGGGGCTTGAGACAGTAGAACTGGTTGGATGTTTGCATAAACATTTCAGTGGGGGTAATGGCTCCATTCTCAAACCACGGGAAAATGAAAGTTGAGAATGACAGATAACCCGATCTGTGGGCACCAAACATATGTGAGGCCAAGCGTAACATGTGCAAAACAGAGGCATTAAGTGGAAATCTCCTTCTTAGAATGTAAGTCCCCCGTACTCCTCAGTCCTACTTGGATTCAAGAAAATTCTGGTAGCGGAGCTTGTCCCTCCCAAGCCAGAAATTAGGTGTTTCCTTTATGGGAAACTGATCAAGTTAAGAAAACAGTAATAATAAATCTGTCAAGTGGGGATTACCCAATTAAATGGATGGTCCACATCGCTCTGTAGTAAAGCCAAGCACTGAAAAAAATCTGCTTCCAAATAACTTGTGTTATTTCACTCTTAAACAGGAACAGACAGC
Organism: Herpailurus yagouaroundi; assembly: GCF_014898765.1. Taxonomy (NCBI): domain Eukaryota; kingdom Metazoa; phylum Chordata; class Mammalia; order Carnivora; family Felidae; genus Herpailurus; species Herpailurus yagouaroundi. The sequence continues at coordinate 10,667,147 of NW_024412391.1, read as the reverse complement.
TAAGAACCATTAAATATTTAAAACAAACATATAACATTAAAATACAGAGAAATCAAACCAAAAGCAGGAAAAAGGAAATAGGAAAAAATGAAGAGAGTAGGGAAAAAATGCATATACACACACAGAGGGAGAGACAGAGAGATAAGAAAAGATAAATTTCTTCTGTGATTAACATTAATATTAAATCACTTTCATAAAAAAGAACTGAAATTACAAACCAGGATATTTAGAAAATAATGTAAAACAACTCTCTGCTTTTCACCCAAATCTTAGAAATTATAAATATGATATCAGAAATGAGAACGCTAATAGAAATTTTGGAAAATAAAGTTTTCAAAATGTACTAAAAAGTGGAACAATGGCAACAAAAATTAAAAGATAGATGATAGAAAAGGTAAGATAATAAAGTTAAGGAATTAGCCACCAGGTCTAAACATAGGCAGTTTCGTTGATGAGACTAGAAAACACAGAAGATAGGAAATTATCAATGATAATTCAAGGGAAATGCTGAAAACCAAAAATAGCAATTCGCTGATAAAAACCACCTACCACATGCCCAAGCTCATAACAATAGAACAGACTCATACTGACACACATTACTGTAAAACTTGAAAAACAAGGGAGTAAGAGATTATCAAAATTTTCAGAGGGGGAGAAAAAAATCACATAGGAATAAAATAAAATCAGAGTTTTCCGCGGCACTAGAAATTTGACTATAATGAATATTCCTTTCAAATATAAAGGAAAAAATTACTCCTAGCTAAAATTCTATCCTCAGTCAAGCTATTAGTCAATTCACAAAGTCTCAAACAATTTACTTCCTGTGTGCCCTTTCCCAGAAGCAGTGGGAGTAAACATGGAAGAGGGGGGTGCAGGTGATTGAGGAAGTAGGGCTATAATGCAGAAGACAAAAGAGAAACCTGTTCATGATGATGAAGAGAGCTGCCAAGTTCACAACTGTGCAGTTGACCTAGAGGAAACCAGTCCACACTAGACTCAACGTCTCAGGATTGAGGTCTTCAAGGAAAAGATGAATTTGACGGAAGAATTGTCGTGTAGAATACATTCAGACACGTTATAGAACCCTAAAACTCATCTGAAAACAGACCCAGAGAAACTATTTTGAATTGCCCCCCTAATTTCTTTTGACCTCCGTCCTCTAATCAAGTACTTGCTGTTTAATGCTTTGGATTTTCCACCATCCTTTTCAGACCCGGGGAACAGAATTTTCCTGTCCCTTCCTCTGTTCCATAACTCTGCATCAGAAGCTGTCTGTGCTGACTACTTTTTGCTATATGACAGTGAATTAGCCAGAGAAATAAGATAAAAATAAAATAAAATAAAATAGCCCTGCTACCAGCTAGCTAGCTAACAAGGTGCTAGAGTCAATACTGTTTTGGCATAATTAATGTTAATATTAGGAACCTTTAGAGCACCTATGCAGAGGGAATTGCCTACTGGTTATTTTAAAGCTTCCCAGCACTATGGCGACGGAGGAAAATACAGCGAGTGTTTTGAGTATCTCTCAAATTTCAGAATATAGGTGCCATACGTGTGTGTAGGTAGAGAGCTATTCTTCTGGGGAGCTAGGCCAGGCTTTGAGAGGGATCCCTGTTAATGCCAAGGATGGCTTGATGGTCAGCTGTCCCAGGTTGCAGTGGAATCGCACAGTGACAGATGTGACTATCACAGAAAAAGAACGCGTTTATCTGTATGCTCTCAAGCACTCTAAATGGGACATTAGGAGACACTTTCTCTGCATCCAGGGAGACTGGCTCACTGGGTTGATTTTATGACCTCATCTGCCCTTCCTCTGACAGATGCCCCAGAACTGCTTATGGAGTTTTCACGAAGAATTGTTCATCATACTTTTTTATTATATTCACGTAACTTAAGGCTTGGTTATCAAATCTTTTCTTCACTGGCCACATTTCTTACAACACCAGGGTCATTTTTTAATATGTGGGGATGGTTGCCATGTGCTCTTAGAGACAAGAAAGCATGTTTGGATCTCCTGTTTTCTTTCTTTCTTTCTTTTTTTTAGTTTTATTTATTTGAGAGAGAGAGCGCGCAAGTGAGTGCACAAGCAGGCATGGGACAGAGAGAAGGAGAGACAGAATCCCAAGCAGGCTTCATGCTGTCAGCACAGAGCCCGATGTGGGGTTCAAACTCATGAACCATGAAAGCATGACCTGAGCTGAGACCAAGGGCCAGATGCTTAATCAACTGAGCCATCCAGGCGCCCAGGATCTCCTGTTTTCTTGAGATGAAATCCAGCCTCAGCAGTCATTGGATTTTCTTCTTTGAGGACTCCTATTCTATCTTTACATCTCAGCATAAATATGTACAATCGGCATTTTTATCACCTTTGTATCAAATATCACACAGCCTCAAAGAGGGAGAAATGACCCACTCACACATCTTTCTCTTGAAAAGGACTATCTATTTTTGATGTGAAAAGTCAAGGATTAGTCACTAAAGGAAGGTAGCTGTCTATCTATAAAACCTTTGTCACAGGGCACCTGGGTGGCTCAGTGGGTTGAGCGTCTGACTTTGGCTCAAGTCATGATCTCACGGTTTGTGAGTTTCAGCCCCATATCTGGCTCGCTGTTGTCAGCACAGAGCCAGCTTCGGATTCTCCGTCCCCCTCTTTCTCTGCCCCTTCCCAGCTTACGCCATCTCTCAAAAACAAATAAATCTTAAAACAAAAAACCAAAAAAAAAAAAAAAAAAACCCTTTGCCACGGAGCTGGAAGTTTAAAGCCCAAAGAAACTTCTCTTGATTCTTGAAGGTCAGGATTGCTAAGTAACGCGGTATTTTCCTCTCCATTTCACCCCCTGCCCCAGGTATGGGATAGATAATGTGGCACAAATATCGTGCATTTGTACGGGAAGTAAAGCAAAAGGCAAAGTTAATATAAGTAATACCTTGTCCAGGTAGATGCAGAAGTCGTAGCATTTTCCTTTATTAGCGTTTGCTACTTGTTCCAAGTTTGCGTGGCAATATTCTCATCCCTGCTGTCCCGCCTCACCTGCTCCATGTTTCAGACAGAGTTAAGGAAGATAAAACCTTGGCTCCTAAGTGTGGCTGATGAACACGGGCTTAAAAACAGGAGGTAAAGGTCTCACATGTCTGTCCTGTACTTACCCAAAGTCCGACTCCACCGTTGATACATCAAGTAGTGAAGAGTCCAGAACCGGCCCCATTGTGTCCTTCTTTGCACGTTTCATTTACCACTCCCTTCTGAGTGTCCTCTGTCCCCTGATTTCCCCTAACCCCTTCCCAAGAATGCCAATCACAGATATCTTCAGCAAATGAATCCCTTTGTTTTGAAAAGTAATACAGTATCTGGAGGAACAAAAGGCAAGTGGAGGGGGGAGGTCAAGGTGGAGGAGTCATGTCTTTGGCACCTGTTCTGTTTTGTTTGCTGCAGCTCTTGCTCTGAGGAGACCAGGCCCGCCCTCTTCTCCGAGGGTGTAACAGGATGCTTGGGAACAGTTTATCACCAGCTTCCATGTGGTTTTTGGTGAGTCATAGGCTTCTTTACTAAATCCTTGCACTTCTCCAAAAGGAAACATATGAATAATGTATCGCACATTCTACCAAGTTCGTCGAAATAGGCTGTAGTTTATACTAATTTTATAATTGACTGCTATATCACAAAATAGGGAATATTCTCAGAATGCAGAATACCTAAAGAGAGGACACATTGGAATTTCCAGGAAAGTAGTGAAGACTCTTCTCAGAACAAAACATAAATGCACATAGATGTCATTCTAAATTTAATTTTGAGAGGTTCACAGACTCCTGTCATTGATCCGTAGAGCATCTACCCCTTAGCTAAAGGTAAAACTGAGGTGAATCAGGATACTCCCATGAGACACAGATTTAATGGCTCCACTCCTTCGGGTGTCTTCTCCCTTCCTCTGCCTCATACTTCTGCAAACCTAGTGTTTCAGAAAATGGAAATCTTGCTTCCTTAAAAGTCAGACCTGCGTGGATAATGATAAAAAATGAGCAAATTTCAGTAGCATTGCAGCTGCATACAGGAACATCCTCCTCCCTCCTCTGTTGGATGAACAACAGAAGTTGAGGACTGAGCCATCGAACCAGCGGGGGGTGGGGGGGGAGGGTAAGGATGCCACCTTTACTTTTCAGGCACCAGATCATCCCATAGGGCTCAGTTGCCCCTGCGGCACCATGAGTTGCCATCGCGTGAGTATGTTATTTTTACTGAGAAATTAGTGTGTGTTGTGCTCTGTCTTCTGCCCCGCCTGAGCTTTGAAAGCATCGGTGGTGCCGTTGAAGATCTTAATCTGCTAATTCACTACATCTGAAAACTGCCAGGAAAAAAAATGTCATGTTTTAGCTACTTATTACTTCACTTTTACGTGCCTTGCTCTGTCTCGCCAAGCCCACGCGTAGCTAACAGATGTTGGCCGCGTGCCCAACACTGTTCAGACGCAGGGTATGCATCAGTGAGCATGGAGAGCAGGGACTCTCCTGCCTGAGGCAGAGACTACGGGAGACGAAAGGCGATAAAACAAACTTTATAATAAGCAAGATACGGTGATGACCTTTAAGGGATGGAGGAGGGTTTGGGCCGTGTTTGGTTGGGTGGTTGGAAGAACATTTCGCCGAGGCTGGAATGAGAAGGAGGAGAAGCCATGGGACTATTTGTGAGTAGCTCACCGCAGCCAGAGAAGGCTTTTGCCATCTTGGCGCTCCTGACATTTAGGGGAAGGTGATAATTTGGCATGGGGGCTGTTCTGTCATTGAAGGATGTTTCCCATCACCCCTGGCTTCTAGCCAGGAGGTGCTGGTAGCCCTCCACCTCATCTGTTACAACGCGGATGTCTCCAGACATTGCCACATGTCCCGTTGGAAACAAAATTGCTCCCAGGTGAGAACCGCTGGGATTGAAGCATTGTAAAGCACACAGGCGATAAACAACGGGGTGAAGAGGCCTATAAAGTAGTGTTTCTGGAAGGTAGTGATTCCAGGTAAGAGTGGGAGGAGAAAGGTCTCGCTGTAGGTAGGGGCCAGATCACATTAGAGCCTTGCCGACTTCAGAACCGAGGGTTGCACCTTAGGTCCGGGTAGAAGACATTAGAGGATCAAATAAAACAAACTCTTTTTTTTTAATTTTTAAATAATTTTTTAAATGTTTATTTATTTTTGAGAGGGGGCGGGGGGAAAGACACAGAATCCCAAGCAGGCTCTGCCCTGTCAGCACAGAGCCTGAAGTGGGGCTAGAACTCACGAACCATGAGATCACGACCTGAGAAATAAGGCAAATTCTAATACAATCTGCATTTGAACATCACTATAGTTGCTGTAGCTAATTCTGCCAGTGCCTTACTTTACTAAGTTACTTGAATTGGTAGATTGGCTACCTGAGTTCAAAGCTAAAACTTATTTTCGATCTGATAATAACTTTTACTTTCGTTTTATGGATTTAGATTTGCTATGTGAGCACTCTTGAGGCTTTTCACCCAAGATACTATATAATTAATCTGGAGAAACGTTAAGACATGGTGTCTTGGCCATGCAAAAATTTATATAGGCATGATTAGACATTAACACACCTTTTCATTTAATTATTACTCTAGATTAAACATAAAAATGGGGGGGAGGAGCCTGGATATAGCCATTTACCAACTACTAAATTACTGTGTACTATTGAAAAAAAGTATACTCTCAGTTACTGATGTCATGATCATACAACTGGGCTCTTTGTTTCTGAGTTTCACCTGAGTCAGCGGGACCCAATAGATGTGAAATTTGACAGCAATGTGCCAGACGCTGAGTAGATATTTCTCAGGAGACATCATGGGATAGAGGGAGCTCTCCAGTTCACGGTGGAGAAACAGGTGGAGAGGTGAGAGGCTAACCTGTGGATATGTGGAGAATATCCACCCGTGCTTACCCCCACCCTACTACGAATGAGGAGGGATACTCCCTCCTGTCCACAAACTGAGTGGCAGGCAGCCGCAAGAAACCACTTTGCAGTTCGGGTGCTCGGTAGATAGTCTCTGACGCAAGCCTGGCTTATCTTAGAGAGAGAGAGAGAGACAGTAGTTACTGGCCTGAAGTATTGAGAGAGAGGGGGGAGGGAGAGAGATTGATTTGGAATGTCAGTGCAAACCACACTCTCACCAAAGACTGAAGGCAGCATCCTAAAGAATGCATGGATTCTTCCCATGGGTTTTCCCAAGCTCCAGATTTGAAGGGCTGAGCCGACACGGAGTGCTTTCAGACCTTACCTCCTTACAGTGCCTGGAATAGTGTGAGGAATTCCACAGGGAGAGTTGTGTGTGGAGTGGATCTAGGAGAGAACCAGAGGCTAAGTTGGGAGCCACCGCCTGATAAGGAAGGTGTGCACAGCTCAACTGGAACAGCCCTGAAGAGCGGTGGGGGGCGTCTGAAGGACCAAGGAAAGTACCCAAGAAAGAGGTTTCAATATCAGGCGGGCTCGGCAGGACTGGTCCCTTAGTTACTCTCCTCATCAAGAAAGGTGTACGCCTTCCTCCTTCACCTCAATCCAGCATGACCGGAAAGCTCTGACTTGCATGAAGGGGACGGTAGAGTGGGTTGAGAATGAGTCTGGGAGGCAGTACCATTTGAGTTGGCCAGATTCAGTGTTCTCATTAAACAGAGTAAATTAAACATTAGTAAACATTACTAAATGTTAACATTAAACATTAGTAAATAGAGACTGTGCCCTGCGACTTAGAGTATGTTAATTCATTAAAAAAATTTTTTTAATGTTTATTTTTGAGAGAGAGAGAGAGAAAGAGAGAGAGAGAGAGAAAGACAGAGCATGACCAGGGGAGGGGCAGAGAGAGAGAGGGAGACACAGAATCCGAAGCAGGCTCCAGGCTCTGAGCTGTCAGCACAGAACCCAACACGGGGCTTGAACTCCCCAACCATGAGATCATGACCTGAGCTGAAGTTGGATGCTTAACCCACTGAGCCACCCAGGCGCCCCCTGTTAATTCATTTTAAAAAGATAGCAGAAAACAGAAATATATTTAATTTCGTTACATCCTACTCATCATGCTTGGTCAACCTCCCAGTGATAAAGTTATCCGGCTATTACAGATTGCTCTTTCTTTGATAGTGTATCCGCAGGATTGAGGAAAGTCATCCCTTTTGCTAACCTGGAGCACTCACTCTTCATTCCACTGATGCCAGGTTTTGGGTGGAGACACCTAGAATCAGGGAGGTTTTCTTCTTATACTTTAGAGCATTCATTTATTTAACAGATATGTACTAAGGGCCTAATCATTGCCGGGTACTGTTTTTAGCAGTCTTGGCTTGAGGTGTTAGACACTTACCTCACCCCAGACACTAGCCCCCAGGGAAACAGCAGACTTCTGGGCTCAGGAGACCATGTGTCAGGGCCATGGAGTGCCCAGGAGATATTCAAGTTAACACGGTGCCCAGCTGCACTGTCCAGGGGACACAGTGGAGAATTATGCTAAAATGATGGCTCCCTGGGGACATGGCCATTTTTTCACACCTTTTTTTCCAGTCTTTGATTCTTTCTCTAAAAAATGAGACAGGTCTACTTCTCACTTAATGTGCAATAAATCAAATATTAGTAGAGGTATTAGCCGAGAAACATTTTGTTTTATTTTATTTTACTATTTTGGGAGAGAGAGAGAGTGTGAGTGGGGGGAAGGAGCAGAGATAGCATGAGCAGGGGAGGGGCAGAGAGAGAGGGAGAGGGTGTGAATCCCAAGCAGGATCCGCACTGTCGGCTTAGAGCCTGATGTGGGGTTCGAACTCACAAACTGTGTTGAGATCATGACCTGAGCCAAAATCAAGAGCCAGGTGCCTGACCGATTGAGCCATCTGGGCCCCCCAAGAAACATTTTAGGAGGAAGCCACAGACAATAGCAGTTGTCACACAACAATGTGAGTTGAATTGAGTCTCTCAAGAAATACGTTGAAGTCCAAACTCCCCTCCTACCTTGCCCCAATCATACCTGTGACAGTGACCTTAAACAGAAATCGTTTTTGCAGATGTCATCAAATTACCATGGATCACACTGGGTTAGGGTGGGCCCTAATCCCGTGGGGGGTTCCTAGAAGCAAAGGAGATCAGACGCACACAGAGAGGAGAGTGCCAGGGAAGGTGCAGGTGGAAATCAGAGTGATGTTAACTATATGCCAAGGGGGGACTAGGATTGCCTGCAGCCTGAAGAAGGTAGGAGACACGCACGGGACAGATTTCTACCTCCGATCCTGCAGAGGGACCGGTCCTGCCACAACTTAATTTTCAAGATTTCTAGCTTCCAGAACTGTGAGAAAATACATTTCTGTTGTTTTAAGGCACCCAGTTTGTGGTAGTTTATTACAGCAGATGTAGCAAACTAAGACAAATGGCAAAGGCAGCAAAAGAAGGAGAATGAGTGGGCTCTACTAATTTTCCTTTAAACACTTCAGTCAAACATGCCATAAGTCAAACATGCTATAAGGTAACTTGGTTCTGTAAGATCTAATAATTTGCTCAGTAAGTCACAGGTCAAACCAATCAAGTCACAATTCAGTAAGCAGACAGCAGTGCCCAGAAGAGAGCACAGGAGCAGTAAGGCCTAACTGTGTATGTGTTTTACACGGATAAAAGTGTCTCTGAACTGGTAGGTGCTCTTAAAACAAAAACAAAACAGCACTCTTGCTCTTAGACTATCATTTATTTTTGTAAAAAAAATTTAACTAGCTAGTTATATGTAATTAATTTCCTTTGCATTGGGAAATATTTTTATTCTCTTATTCCTGGGTCCTGGTGAAATTCCTTTATGGTAGAACAAATTCATACATTATCTGATCCTTTATGATGAGCATGGATTCCTTTTACAATAAAGGCATAAAAATAATTTATAATTCAAAAATAAAAGGTTGTAATGTACTAGGGTATAAAGACTATTTTATTTATTTATTTCTCTTTGTAAAGTGCCCAAAACTGGGGCGCCTGGGTGGCACAGTCGGTTAAGCGTCCGACTTCAGCCAGGTCACGATCTCGCGGTCCGTGGGTTCGAGCCCCGCGTCAGGCTCTGGGCTGATGGCTCGGAGCCTGGAGCCTGTTTCCGATTCTGTGTCTCCCTCTCTCTCTGCCCCTCCCCTGTTCATGCTCTGTCTCTCTCTGTCCCAAAAATAAATAAAAAACGTTGAAAAAAAAATTAAAAAAAATAAAAATAAAAATAAAGTGCCCAAAATAAAAATTAGTCAATAAGGCACTTAATTTCTTTTAATGGCTAAGAAGTTAACAGGAATAAAGGAAAGCTGATATGGAATACAGTATAACTTTTCCAGAGAAAAATTAAGTGTTTTTATTTATGCTATAAATTCAAATTTCTGGGCATATAGAAAAAGGAAAAATAGGAACATGACTGACTAGATATTCATAGAAAATATTGAAGTCAGTGAATGTTAGCTGAGTGATACTTTTGTATAAGACTGTGAAAAACGGTAAGAAAAATGTATTTTATCAAGCCAACATTTAGCATATTACATTCACAAAAACTAAGCACATTCAGTTTATAGGTTTGGGTTTTCAAAGCCAGAACACAAGAGGAAGGGCATTTCTTTTCAGCAGTTTTGTCTGCAAAATGGGGCGCCTGGGTGGCTCAGTCTCTTGAGTGACCAAGTTCAGCTCAGGTCATGATCTCATGGTTTGTGAGTTTGAGCCCCACATCGGGCTCTGTGCTGACAGCTCGGAGCCTGGAGCCTGCTTCGGATTCTGTGTCTTCCTCTCTCTCTGCCCCTTCCCCATTCATGCTCTGTCTCTCTCTGTCTCAGAAATAAATAAATACATTAAAAAAAATTTTTTTAATTTAAAAAACAAAAGAATTCTTCTCTGTAATTAAAATATGCTCTTACCAGATTTTTATAGCCAGGTTTTCAGAGGTGTCATAGCCTGAACCAAAGAGAATCGGAAATGACCAAACCGTCGGAGAGAACTGTGAACTAGTTCAATCGTGGTGCGGCTCTGTGTATCACTGAATACAGAAGCAGCACTGGGGAGGGCCTCTTCCCTACGCCCCTCCAGGGGTTCTGTGGCATTTGCCACTGCTGTTTTTCTTCCTGCCACACTCACTGTCCTGACGTCTTTTTCAATGGATCTCCCTGCTCTTTTTTCCCCTTAAAGTGCTTTAGTGATCTGTGTACACCCTTCTTTACATTTCCACAGCCCGCTTCAGTACATTATACCCTTCACTCAGTGCTTCCGTGGGCAATAGTGATGTATGGGTCCATTAACTAGGTGGGAGGACGCCTTTCACCATGTACATGCTTATGTCAAGTCATTGTGGCATCCACCATAAATATCTTGCACATTTTTTTAAAAATTTTAATGCTTTTTATTCATTTTTGAGAGACACAGAGTGTAAGCGGGGGAAGGGCGAGAGAGAGAGGGAGACACAGAATTTGAAGAAGGCTCCAGGCTCCAAGCTCCAAGCTGTTAGCACCGAGTCCGACGCAGGGCTCCGACTCTTAAACTGCAAGATCATGACCTGAGCCAAAGTTGGACGCTTAACCAACTGAGCCACCCAGGTGCCCCAGTATCTTACAATTTTATTTGTCAATTGCACCTCCATAAAGCTGAGGGAAAAGGAAATCGCTCTAGGTATTTCAGAGGTACTTAATGTAGCTAACTGTTTCTAAATTGTTGGGAAGGAGGATCCAAAGGGATAAAGCAATGCAAATAAATGCAGGAAGGTGCTACAATTGCCCAGAACCCACGAGGAGAACACAGTGAGGAGCCAGGAGCCTACGGTTCCTCCAGTGCTGCTGGACTTACGGCTGATACCACAGCAGCTGCCAGGGCCAGTAGATAAAAATGACTTCTTTCTCTTCACTTCCAATCAGCCGCCAAAGCCTCGCTTTGGCAGAATTTAATCAAAGCCCAGTTCGCAAAGGAGTCCAAGAAAAAGAAGGGAGGAGAAAATTAAAAGGCATGTGTAGGACTGAGAGCCAAGAGAGAGCTAACCCACGCATCCAAGGACAGATCATAATAGAAAAGGTGGGGAATACGATTCTACTCCATTTACCCCATAGACTACTCTGTAGCTTGGGTATCTGACAGCTCCTGTGAATAGGCCAGCGCTTCCCAGACTTTGCTTTGAATCACTTGGGATCTTTGAAAAAGTACCCAGGCCTGGTTTCCGCCCCCCTGGACGTTCTGATTTAATTGATACACGGTGTCACCTGAGTGAGCGTCAAGGTTTGTGAACTCCCACGTACAACTCCCACGTACGCTGGGGGTTGGTGCCACGGGTGTTAGTGGCAGCCATCGTGTCTGGAGAGTAGGACACAGCAGCAGCAGTGTCTGTGAAAAATGTGGACTATTTACCTGGTGCTTGAGAAACTTTGCAGGGTACTGTTATCATTCATAAGGAGGGAAAGAAACCTCAGCCAGGGTCACGACACCTTGAAATATAGACAGTACCAATATAGGAAAATCAGACTCATAATTCAAATAGTTGCATGATTATTCCCGCTACCCTAGACTTCTTTAGAGTGCTAAACGTTCAAGGTAGCTTTAAAAAAAAAATTAATGTTTACTTATTTTTGAGAGACAGAGAGTGTGAGTGGGGAAGGGACAGAGAGAGAAGGAGACACAGAATCGGAAGCAGGCTCCAGGCTCTAAGCTGTCAGCACAGAGCCCAATGCAGGGCTCAAACCTATGAACCAGGAGATCATGACCTGAGCCAAAGTCAGATGCTTAACTGACTGAGCCACCCAGGTGCCCTGAGGTAGTTTTTTTTTTTTTGTTTTTTTTTTTTTTTTATGTGGAGGTTAGTCTATGTATTTATAATATGGTAAGTATTACATTAAGCAGATTTACAGAGCATCTTTAGGAAAATATCTCTTGTACTTTTGAAGAGCATCCTAAATTAAAACACAAAGAAGTGTCGCAGAGTAAGGTAGAATGAACATTGAACTTTGAGACAGACAAAACACTGAGTTGTAGTCTGTGGTTTGCCTTTATCTAATTATGTATTCCAGAGTAAGAGATTAAACCTTACTCTAAAAAAAATCAATACATGAGGTCTGAGAACCCATCCAGCCCAAATATGCTGGCTTGTTCTGTCATTTAGAGTATTTCTTCATCATAAGATATCTTGAGGAGTTTTTGCACTTTTAATCTTCTGAAGCCCTTTCTAAGAAGGGATTGCTCATTTGTAGGTGATGGTTCAGATTTCTACTGGTCTTGCTTCTGAATTGGTTATTCTAAAATTACATAGTGATTTCATAACCAGCTGTAGGAATTCTCTCCCTAATGTCCATGTTCTCTGGGGCAACAGAAGAAAAGAATTAAGGAAGTTGTTCAGCAGAAGACAGAAAATGCAGGCCCAATAGTCATGCACATAAACATTTGGCTTCTTCAAGCCATTTATAGAACGTTCCATAGATACACTTATCAGCAGTTTGGGGTATCATTAAAAAATAAGTTTTAGTACAGTGTTGCTAAAGTCAGAATGTAAATACAAATGGTTGTGTTTTTTTAATAGTTATAACTGTTTCCTAAGAGTGCACAGAAAAATCAGTGTGTCTTCTATTTTGGTGATGGAGAATTTTAGCATTGAATCAGGTTTTACTTGCATTTCTTATTCTTTACTTGCACTAAGTGAAAAAGACTTAAGTCACGGTGACAGATCACTGGGAAAGGCAGCCAAAATATGATGGCTGTGTCAGGTAGCTGTGGATAGTTGGGTTCAGATGAACTCACCTCATCCTTCTACTGCTCCTCCCTGGATGCCAAGCTGGTGGGCATGTTTCAGTCAAAAGCTGTTAGGTTGACTAGTTCAGCTCAAAAGATAATGAATGGCATATAGATTCCCAGTCCACTCTTTGGATGGATTCAGTGCTCGAACAGGGTTCTTTATGTTTATGGTATCATTTGGATGCGATTCGAAAATACACCTAATAATTTATCATCAGTGAAAAAAATTATACAGGGTTAGGAAAAAAAATAAAATTTTCAGCAATCTAGTTATTTATGCTCTGTGGTAGCTAATTTCGTAAACTTGACTGAGCCACGTTATTTCTTTCTGTGTCCGCAAGTGTGTTTTTGCGACAAACTTTGGACTCGGTAAAGTAGACTGCCCTCCCCACTGTGGTGGGCTTATCCAAATCAGTGGCAGCCTGAAGAAACCAAAAGGCAAAGGAAGGAGGAATTTGCCCCTTTCTTCTTCCTCAGTGGTTGAGGGATTGCTTGAATTTCTTATAGCATCGACTTTGAGTTTATAGGCTAACGATAATGGAAAAGTGAGTTTTCCTTGTGGAATATTTTAAGAAAACAATTTATATGTCATTCTAGGTGTTCCACTTTCAAAACACGGTCACTAAGTGCTTACAAGGGTGAAAGCAGGAGAGAAGGAAGACTAAGCGAAGAACGGAGGAAGGGTCAAGAAGATGGTCGATTTCTTGGGTGTTTTTCATTCTGGCCTCAGCCAGAGAGAATTGTCTACTGAGTGGTGAATATCCAGAGCTGAGTGGTGGTTCGTTTTGCATTTGCTGAACACTGAATGTAGGAAAAATAAGGACAATAAATAGATTGTCACTGTCTACATGCTTCAAATCTTCCAAAATTAGTCTTGAGGGAAGTAACTCCATAATTCTTTAACCCTACTAAGCTTTTTACTCAGTTACTTGATACTTGTTTGTATTTTGGTTCCTTAGATCTAGCTAGGTTTTCTTAAAATGCACTTAGGAGGGAAAATGCAGCATATTCCAAGGGACACTGATTTTTTTTAAAGGGAGGAGAGAATTTTTTTCCCTTAAATTCTGAAAACGTAACTTTTAATATGATGATGATTGGTAGTTTCCTTTCATAATCCCAAATTCAGCTTAGTACCCTTTAGCTCTTTGACACTTGATTATCAGCACTTATGAGAGAATTATATTGGAGACACATTGTGTCAGATATGCGAGCACCATTGAAGATCACGCGCGCGCGTGTGTGTGTGTGTGTGTATCTTTTCCATTCTGAATCCTTGAAATATTTCTGCTTTTATTCTTTCTTAATTAAAAGTGTCTGGGTTAACATCTAAAAGTACCTTTATCAACATAGAATACACATCAAGAAACAAAACTCATAATGAGCTATAGAGAAAATACCAACACAGAGGCTTTACTCTTGTTATTTAACCTTCAGTATGATAATTTTCCTCCCACAATGAATGCTGACCCTGATTGTGAAGGATGCTTGCTGAGAGCAAGGGTTAGAGGTGGGGAAAATGAGGAGAAGGTTTGTGTGTGTCTGGGTTTTCCTTAGAAGAAGACAATTTATAGGTGCAACAGTTTTGTGGAGGTTTTTTGTTTTGGGGTTGTTTTTGTCCACTGTGGTGGTTTTTTCTTGACCAAATGTGCATGCAGAATGTCCTAGGGCAGGGCTTCCATTTTACTTAGAGAGCTCTTTACTGAGTTTTAGCTTCCAGAAAAATTCCTTATTGAGACGCCAATGCAACTATTCCATAGCCTTTATTTTTTTTTTAATTTTTTTTTTAACGTTTTTTTTTTTTTCAACGTTTATTTATTTTTGGGACAGAGAGAGACAGAGCATGAACGGGGGAGGGGCAGAGAGAGAGAGGGAGACACAGAATCGGAAACAGGCTCCAGGCTCCGAGCCGTCAGCCCAGAGCCCGACGCGGGGCTCGAACTCCCGGACCGCGAGATCGTGACCTGGCTGAAGTCGGACGCTCAACCGACTGCGCCACCCAGGCGCCCCATCCATAGCCTTTAAATCAATCAACCTGTTAACAACCTGACAGGGCTGGTCCTACCCCCACTTCTAGCTGCCTTTGGAATTGTAAAACTTTGCAAGTCTTGCTGAGTGAACTCATGTATTTGGTGGTCCTTTAATCTTAAGGTCTGTTATGAACTGCGTAGACAAAGTGTGGTCAGGTTCATAAACAATCTGTTTCATGCTGTCAAGAGATGTCTCTATGTTCTGATTATTTAGTCACATCTTTCTGGGTTTTGTGGTGGTACACCGGGATTTAGTTGTACCAAGTGGTTTTTAGAGTTTTCTCGCATTTCAGTAAGATTTCAAGAGGGGGGGAGGTTGTTACAGATGTTGGCCAACCAACCCGAAGGAAAATCCCTAATAGGAATCTGAAAAATAGAAAGCGAACACTTACAAAATTCCACTGACTTAATAGAACAAAGGTTTTCCCTCAGTAAATTGTGTGGTATTTCTTTCCAAAAGATAAACAGTAAGCTAAAATTTACTTAGGAGCAGACGGACTATCTGTGGTGGAGACAGAACCCCAGAAGGAGCAAGAAGTGGTAGGATCCAGCCCTTAGGGGGAGAACTCAGACTGGAGAAGTGGAAAACATTGATTGAGAATCAGACAGATGACTTTAGAGACAGTCATTTGCTTTAAGACAAGTGCATCATAAGGCTCATGCAGATTGTTTTCATCTTCTCAATTCAATGAAAGCTTCATTGTTACTTAAAAGCTAAGGGGTGACGCATGGAGAAGTTGGAGAAGAAAAAATCTGAAACGATCCTTTTAGGGAATCTTTTTTAAGCCAAAGAAGACTAGAATTTTGAGACCAGTACAATATGTATAATATACCATGTGGTATAATCTGGGAAAGACAGAGAATGGGGAAAAGTTGTAAATAGGAAGGGTAGCACAGCAGACGCTCGGAAAGCTGAGGGAAGGAGGGAAATCCATGGTGTAACATAAGAAACACTAGTGGGGGACCACATGGAGTGAGGGAAGTGTCTAATCTGGCAACAGGAGAGCTAGGGGACTGGTTACAGGGAATTGGGAAAAAAAAGGTAAACTGATTAACATTAATTTAAACTTAATCAAATTGATTTGAAATCAACAAGGTAGTGTTATTTTTTATTTTTTTTTACGTTTATTTATTTTTGAGACAGAGAGAGACAGAGCATGAACGGGGGAGGGTCAGAGAGAGGGAGACACAGAATCCAAAACAGGCTCCAGGCTCTGAGCTGTCGGCACAGAGCCCGACGCGGGGCTCGAACTCACGGGCTGTGAGATCATGACCTGAGCCGAAGTCGGCCGCTTAACCAACTGAGCCACCCAGGCGGCCCAACAAGGTAGTTTTAAATAGACAATTTTTTTCCCTCAACTTTGCAGCCATTTACAAAGGGGAAAACATGACAGTATCTCCTATGCTCTGAGGATCTTTCTCTTCTTTGCCTCAGTTCTTTTCTTCTGCATTGTTTCTATTGCCAGAAGCCCACTTACTGTTAAGCAAAGTTCAGCCGTGGTGCAGGTCAGGTGTATGTCGCCCCGGCGGCTGTTGTTGCTGCTGCCGTGTTTCATATGGATCCATCTCCGTGTCCAATACACTCGTCTTCGTTACCAGTGGAGAAAGTGACAGTTAGCTGTCTCACCCTTCCCTTCCCTGTATTTCCTATCGTAGGTCTCCCCTTCCTTTCACGAGATAACAGTCCTCATTTTTCAGAAAACTTTGATGACTTCTTAGCATTTAAAGGATCAAGTCCTAACTCCTCAAATGGGTACCTAAGTATTTTTTTTCTTTTTTTTTTAATATATGAAATTTATTGTCAAATTGGTTTCCATACAACACCCAGTGCTCATCCCAAAAGGTGCCCTCCTCAATACCCATCACCCACCCTCCCCTCCCTCCCACCCCCCATCAACCCTCAGTTTGTTCTCAGTTCTCAACAGTCTCTTATGCTTTGGCTCTCTCCCACTCTAACCTCTTTTTTTTTTTTTTCCTTCCCCTCCCCCATGGGTTCCTGTTAAGTTTCTCAGGATCCACTTAAGAGTGAAACCATATGGTATCTGTCTTTCTCTGTATGGCTTATTTCACTTAGCATCACACTCTCCAGTTCCATCCACGTTGCTACAAAAGGCCATATTTCATTTTTTCTCATTGCCACGTAGTATTCCATAGTGTATATAAACCACAATTTCTTTATCCATTCATCAGTTGATGGACCTTTAGGCTCTTTCCATAATTTGGCTATTGTTGAGAGTGCTGCTATGAACATTGGGGTACAAGTGCCCCTATGCATCAGTACTCCTGTGTCCCTTGGATAAATTCCTAGCAGTGCTATTGCTGGGTCATAGGGTAGGTCTATTTTTAATTTTCTGAGGAACCTCCACACTGCTTTCCAGAGCGGCTGCACCAATTTGCATTCCCACCAACAGTGCAAGAGGGTTCCCGTTTCTCCACATCCTCTCCAGCATCTATAGTCTCCTGATTTGTTCATTTTGGCCACTCTGACTGGCGTGAGGTGATATCTGAGTGTGGTTTTGATTTGTATTTCCCTGATAAGGAGCGACGCTGAACATCTTTTCATGTGCCTGTTGGCCATCCGGATGTCTTCTTTAGAGAAGTGTCTATTCATGTTTTCTGCCCATTTCTTCACTGGGTTATTTGCTTTTCGGGTGTGGAGTTTGGTGAGCTCTTTATAGATTTTGGATACTAGCCCTTTGTCCGATATGTCATTTGCAAAGATCTTTTCCCATTCCGTTGGTTGCCTTTTCGTTTTGTTGGTTGTTTCCTTTGCTGTGCAGAAGCTTTTTATCTTCATAAGGTCCCAGTAATTCACTTTTGCTTTTAATTCCCTTGCCTCTGGGGATGTGTCGAGTAAGAGATTGCTACGGCTGAGGTCAGAGAGGTCTTTTCCTGCTTTCTCCTCTAAGGTTTTGATGGTTTCCTGTCTCACATTCAGGTCCTTTATCCATTTTGAGTTTATTTTTGTGAATGGTGTGAGAAAGTGGTCTAGTTTCAACCTTCTGCATGTTGCTGTCCAGTTCTCCCAGCACCATTTGTTAAAGAGACTGTCTTTTTTCCATTGGATGTTCTTTCCTGCTTTGTCAAAGATGAGTTGGGCATACGATTGTGGGTCTAGTTCTGGGGTTTCTATTCTATTCCATTGGTCTATGTGTCTGTTTTTGTGCCAATACCATGCTGTCTTGATGATGACAGCTTTGTAGTAGAGGCTAAAGTCTGGGATTGTGATGCCTCCTGCTTTGGTCTTCTTCTTCACAATTACTTTGGCTATTCGGGGCCTTTTGTGGTTCCATATGAATTTTAGGATTGCTTGTTCTAGTTTCGAGAAGAATGCTGATGCAATTTTGATTGGGATTGCATTGAATGTGTAGATAGCTTTGGGTAGTATTGACATTTTGACAATATTTATTCTTCCAACCCATGAGCAGGGAATGTCTTTCCATTTCTTTAAATCTTCTTCAATTACCTTCATAAGCTTTCTATAGTTTTCAGCATACAGATCCTTTACATCTTTGGTTAGATTTATTCCTAGGTATTTTATGTTTCTTGGTGCAATTGTGAATGGGATCAGTTTCTGTATTTGTCTTTCTGTTGCTTCACTGTTAGTGTATAAGAATACAACTGATTTCTGTACATTGATTTTGTATCCTGCAACTTTGCTGAATTCATGTATCAGTTCTAGCAGACTTTTGGTGGAGTCTATCGGATTTTCCATGTATGATATCCTGTCATCTGCAAAAAGCGAAAGCTTGACTTCATCTTTGCCAATTTTGATACCTTTGATTTCCTTTTGTTGTCTGATTGCTGATGCTAGCACTTCCAGCACTATGTTAAACAACAGCAGTGAGAGTGGGCATCCCTGTCGTGTTCCTGATCTCAGGGAAAAAGCTGTCAGTTTTTCCCCGTTGAGGATGATGTTAGCTGTGGGCTTTCCATAAATGGCTTTTATGATCTTTAAGTATGTTCCTTCTATCCCGACTTTCTCAAGGGTTTTTATTAAGAAAGGGTGCTGGATTTTGTCAAAGGCCTTTTCTGCATCGATTGACAGGATCATATGGTTTTTCTCTTTTTTTTGTTAATGTGATGTATCACGTTGATTGATTTGCGAATGTTGAACCAGCCCTGCAGCCCAGGAATGAATCCCACTTGATCATGGTGAATAATTCTTTTTATATGCCGTTGAATTCGATTTGCTAGTATCTTATTGAGAATTTTTGCATCCATATTCATCAGGGATATTGGCCTGTAGTTCTCTTTTTTTACTGGGTCTCTGTCTGGTTTAGGAATCAAAGTCATACTGGCTTCATAGAATGAGTCTGGAAGTTTTCCTTCCCTTTCTATTTCTTGGAATAGCTTGAGAAGGATAGGTATTATCTCTGCTTTGAACGTCTGGTAGAACTCCCCTGGGAAGCCATCTGGTCCTGGACTCTTATTTGTTGGGAGATTTTTGATAACCGATTCAATTTCTTCGCTGGTGATGGGTCTGTTCAAGCTTTCTATTTCCTCCTGATTGAGTTTTGGAAGAGTGTGGGTGTTCAGGAATTTGTCCATTTCTTCCAGGTTGTCCAATTTGTTGGCATATAATTTTTCATAGTATTCCCTGATAATTGTTTGTATCTCTGAGGGATTGGTTATAATAATTCCATTTTCATTCATGATTTTATCTATTTGGGTCATCTCCCTTTTCTTTTTGAGAAGCCTGGCTAGAGGTTTGTCAATTTTGTTTATTTTTTCAAAAAACCAACTCTAGGTTTCGTTGATCTGCTCTACCGTTTTTTTAGATTCTATATTGTTTATTTCTGCTCTGATCTTTATTATTTCTCTTCTTCTGCTGGGTTTAGGCTGCCTTTGCTGTTCTGCTTCTATTTCCTTTAGGTGTGCTGTTAGATTTTGTATTTGGGATTTTTCTTGTTTCTTGAGATAGGCCTGGATTGCAATGTATTTTCCTCTCAGGACTGCCTTCGCTGCGTCCCAAAGCGTTTGGATTGTTGTATTTTCATTTTCGTTTGTTTCCATATATTTTTTAATTTCTTCTCGAATTGCCTGGTTGACCCACTCATTCGTTAGTAGGGTGTTCTTTAATCTCCATGCTTTTGGAGGTTTTCCAGACTTTTTTCTGTGGTTGATTTCAAGCTTCATAGCATTGTGGTCTGAAAGTATGCATGGTATGATTTCAATTCTTGTAAACTTATGAAGGGCTGTTTTGTGACCCAGTATATGATCTATCTTGGAGAATGTTCCATGTGCACTTGAGAAGAAAGTATATTCTGTTGCTTTGGGATGCAGAGTTCTAAACAGATCTGTCAAGTCCATCTGATCCAATGTCTCATTCAGGGCCCTTGTTTCTTTATTGACCATGTGTCTAGATGATCTATCCATTTCTGTAAGTGGGGTGTTAAAGTCCCCTGCAATTACCACATTCTTCTCAATAAGGTTGCTTATGTTTAGGAGTAAGTGTTTTATATATTTGGGCACTCCGGTATTCGGCGCATAGACATTTATAATTGTTAGCTCTTCCTGATGGATAGAGCCTGTCACTATTATATAATGTCCTTCTTCATCTCTTGTTACAGCCTTTAATTTAAAGTCTAGTTTGTCTGATATAAGTATGGCTACTCCAGCTTTCTTTTGGCTTCCAGTAGCATGATAAATAGTTCTCCATCCCCTCACTCTCAATCTAAAGGTGTCCTCAGGTCTAAAATGAGTCTCTTGTAGACAGCAAATAGATGGGTCTTGTTTTTTTATCCATTCTGATACCCTATGTCTTTTGGTTGGCGCATTTAATCCATTTACATTCAGTGTTATTATAGAAAGATATGGGTTTAGAGTCATTGTGATGTCTGTATGTTTTATGCTTGTAGTGATGTCTCTGGTACTTTGTCTCACAGGGTCCCCCTTAGGATCTCTTGTAGGGCCGGTTTAGTGGTGACAAATTCCTTCAGTTTTTGTTTGTTTGGGAAGACCTTTATCTCTCCTTCTATTCTAAATGACAGACTTGCTGGATAAAGGATTCTCGGCTGCATATTTTTTCTGTCTAGCACACTGAAAATCTCGTGCCAATTCTTTCTGGCCTGCCAAGTTTCAAAAGAGAGATCAGTCACTAGTCTTATAGGTCTCCCTTTATATGTGAGGGCACGTTTACCCCTTGCTGCTTTCAGAATTTTCTCTTTATCCTTGTATTTTGCCAGTTTCACTATGATATGTCGTGCAGAAGATCGATTCAAGTTATGTCTGAAGGGAGTTCTCTGTGCCTCTTGGATTTCAATGCCTTTTTTCTTCCCCAGTTCAGGGAAGTTCTCAGCTATTATTTCTTCAAGTACCCCTTCAGCACCTTTCCCTCTCTCTTCCTCCTCTGGGATACCAATTATGTATATATTATTTCTTTTTAGTGTATCACTTAGTTCTCTAATTTTCCCCTCATACTCCTGGATTTTTTTATCTCTCTTTTTCTCAGCTTCCTCTTTTTCCATAACTTTATCTTCTAGTTCACCTATTCTCTCCTCTGCCTCTTCAATCCGAGCCGTGGTGGTTTCCATTTTGTTATGCATTTCGTTTAAAGCGTTTTTCAGCTCCTCGTGACTGTTCCTTAGTCCCTTGATCTCTGTAGCAAGAGATTCTCTGCTGTCAGCTATACTGTTTTCAAGCCCAGCGATTAATTTTATGACTATTATTCTAAATTCACTTTCTGTTATATTATTTAAATCCTTCTTGATCAGCTCATTAGCTGTTGTTATTTCCTGGAGATTCTTCTGAGGGGAATTCTTCCGCTTGGTCATTTTGGATAGTCCCTGGCATGGTGAGGACCTGCAGGGCACTTCCCCTGTGCTGTGGTGTATAACTGGAGTTGGTGGGCGGAGCCGCAGTCAGACCTGATGTCTGCCCCTAGCCCACCGCCGTGTCCACAGTCAGACTGGTGTGTGCCTTCTCTTCCCCCTCCTAGGGGCGGGATTCACTGTGGGGTGGGGTGGCCTGTCTGGGCTACTTGCACACTGCCAGGCTTGTGATGCTGGGGATCTGGCGTCTTAGCTGGGGTGGGTAGGCAAGGTGCGCAGGGGCAGGAGGGGCAGGCTTAGCTTGCTTCTCCTTAGGTGATCCACTTCAGGAGGGGCCCTGTGGCAGCAGCAGGGAGTCAGATCCGCTGCCGGAGGTTTGGCTCCGCAGAAGCGCAGAGTTGGGTGTTTGCGCGGAGCGAGCAAGTTCCCTGGCAGGAACTGGTTCTCTTTGGGATTTTGGCTGGGGGATGGGCGGGGGAGATGGCGCTGGTGAGTGCCTTTGTTCCCCACCAAACTGAGCTCTGTCGTCCGGGGGCTCAGCGGCTCTCCTTCCCTTTGTCCTCCAGCCTTCCCGCTTTCCGAGCAGAGCTGTTAACTTATGACCTCCCAGCCGCTAAGTCGCGCTTGCTGTCGGAACACAGTCCGTCAGGCCCCTCCGCTTTTTGCAAGCCAGACTTGGGGGCTCTGCTTGGCCGGCGAGCCGCCCCTCCGCCCCGGCTCCCTCCCGCCAGTCCGTGGAGCGCGCACCGCCTCGCCGCCCTTCCTACCCTCTTCCGTGGGCCTCTCGTCTGCGCTTGGCTCCAGCGACTCCGTTCTGCTAATCCTCTGGCGGTTTTCTGGGTTATTTAGGCAGGTGTAGGTGGAATCTAAGTGATCAGCAGGCCGCGCGGTGAGCCCAGCGTCATCCTACGCCGCCATCTTCCAGTAACCTCCAGGTACCTAAGTATTTGCCCCATTTTCTATTTGCCACCTTCCCTGTCTGCGCCCCCCCCCCCCCATGCCCCCAACCTTTCCATCTCCACCTGTCTTTCACCCAGACTGCTTTTCTCTTTGTGACCAGACACTCCTGGACGCCCTCACCTGCCCTTTAGTCATAAAATGCTCTTACCTCGACATGTGCAATTGAAGTCCAAAACACGTCTTATCTCCTTATCACTGACTCCTTCCCTGTCTACAGTGGCCTGTAAAGATTGCTTGCTTCTCGATGACCATCATTAATCTTGTTTTGTGAATGAGACGAGTATGTGACATTAGTTTAACTCCTTAATGCCACAGTGCTTTGAAGTGCCTTTATTCAACATAGGCTGTCATTCAGGAGAGGAAGTCCCATGGCAGAATCCTTTTGACATCAGTTTTCCCCAGAATTCACTGAAGAATGTACATGCCAGGGCAAACGGAAAGTTCTGTAAGGGCCCACACAGGTCAAGTAATATTTTTTTTTTCAATCTCAGTTAAAGAAAGAATAGCATAAATAAATATATAACATCAAATAATAGCATAAGTAAATCAAACACTACCCATCTTCTAAAAAGATTGGACTACATTTGCAAGCTTCCCCTATTTGAAAAGCACTGAAAACTCAGCTGCTATGTTTTGGGTTATATCACTGGAGGGTTCAGTAGGGTAGAATCCTGCTTTTGGTTGAAGTTAGAGGAATAATATTTCATTTCTTTTACCTAAAATTTCTGTGTATGTATTTGATGTGATTTGTCCATTGGAACTAGCTAATTCAAAGGAGGAAAATGCTACCTTTATTTAATAAAAAAATCATTTGTACTGTTTTTAAAACTAGTCCAACACATTATAAGGAAAACTGTACAACATTCAGTGCCGTATGGAACTCAATCTGTAAGCCATTAAGTAAATGAAATCTTACGATGTTTCCTTGCTTCTCTGAAGTACCGATATGTTACAGCAGTCTGGCAAGGCTCTCAGCCATTACAAATAATAGACTTAGAGCTGCCCACACACTCATCACTCTCAGGGAACAGCCCTCTGCCTGGGTCTCCTCAATTACAGAAAGAGAACTACGCTCCTGATTGAAATGGAGGGAGGGGGAGAGGGAAAGAGAGAAAAGGGGAGAGAGAGGGAGAACGCGAGTAAGAGAGAGGGAGAGAAACTTTTAATCTTTATTTTTGGGAATCTTTTTGCAACAACCTATTGTGTCTGCCTGTTCCCTCCAAATTCACCGTGGGAGCCATTTGCTTTGTGAAAATAAAGAGTGGTGTCTTTTACCCTGCCATAAAAGATCTTCTGTAGAGTGTAGTAGGGTCGAGAAGTTTGAGAGGAGGGGTCTCAAAGGTCTGTGACCTAGAGATGTCACAGAGGCTTCCGGGAATCCGAGGGAAATGTCTTCTAGTTGGCATGCCATCATTCAGTGAGCAATGACATACCCTTCGTGTCTTTTCTTTTGTTATTTAAAGGAGGTGTACTTTGTATAATACGGAGAAGGAAAACTTATGATCCCACAGACTAGGAAACTAAAAGAACACATTGACTATTATTTCAAAGTGTAAAATATGTATACTATTTGTGTATCATCTTTCAGTAAGCTGCCTATTTTATTTTTAGTGTTTACCAAATTTGTTAGGGAATTGGGGCTAATAAGAGTGAAATGAGGAGGGACAAGAAGAGTTCTGGCCCTCAAAGCAGGGGAGACAATTGGTTGTGGGCATTTGAAACAGTGTGACCATAAATAAAGGGGGTTATTTTTATGGTGTAGGGGATCCAGTGCTCTGTGTACAATAGTACAGAGAGGATTTATTATTAGCAATGGGAAAAACAGATTTCCAAATTTAGAGACCACTCCACATTCATGAACTTGGAAATTCCAGGCAAACTTGAGACCTCTTGTTGGCATCTGAGTTGATTTATCCTTGGCAAGAGGCTATGTGTTTCTTTTGTTTCTTTTTTCAGTAGGATAAAATAGTTGCCTCAAACAAAACTTAAATTAGTGCTTTCTTCAAGTTGTTTTATATATACATATATGTAGATAGTAGAAGCTATACATAGGCATAGTATATATAGTAGAAGCTATACATAGGCACCATAGAAAATTGAGAAGTACAGATAATAAAAATCACAAACAATAATAAAAATTCATACTTAATGTTAACACTTTAGTGTATACCCTTCTGGATCTCCCCTCCATTCTCCTCCTCCTCTTCTTCCTTTTCCATCCCTCTCTCTCTCCCTCCCTCTCTCTCTCTCTCTCTCTCTCTCTCTCTCTTTGGGAGTCAGATGAATAAATTTTTCTCTCTCTCAGTTACATGAATAACACATCCATAAATGTATCTTTTCAACAAAATAAAATCACACCATATATTTCCGTAACCTGCCTTTTTAGTCAATAATCTTCATCTTTTTTTAAATTAAAATGTTACATCCTTGGGTAATCAGGGAGGAGGTCTTGGAGCAAGAGTACAGATGACGATAAGAAGCATTAGTGAACAATAACAGTTTACATTTAATTGGTAAACGGATTTAACCTTAAACGTGAATTGACAAATGCAGTGATAGAAACAAAAAGATGGACTGTTTGAAATCGCATGCATTTCAGAAAGTATTGAAAATTGGTATAGGCAGTTGACTGCCTATATAACTGATATAGTTTCTTTTTCTGGTTCAGTAACCCGTTTTAAGTGTTACAAATACTTACAAGATGGCTCCTAGAATTACATAATACTTATATTTTTTCAAAAGAAAGGGGGAAAAGGTACTATTAGGTGCAGACGGGTTTGTGATGTTTTTTAAAAAGTAGTGTCTAAGCAAAAATCAGAAGAGGTAGAGTTGAATTTTCAGGTGGTATATCAAGAACGGTCATACTTCGTATAATCTTGGAATATGTTCTCATTCTCCAGAGGTTACTGAGAGAACTGATTTGAATTATGTATTTAAATTATCTATCATTGCAGCCAGGACAGAGAACTCTTGATCTGTGACTTCTTTTTACAAATGGCCGTCTGTTTAGGGAAGCCATTTTCTTTGAAGTGGGCTGCCGAAACCCCTCTTTTCCCATTTTTTTCTCATTTCCAAACCTGGAAACTTTGTATCTCCTTCCTGAAATACTGTGTTCAAGCAGCCTGATAAATTTTTCTCTCAAGATCTTCTGACATCTGGGAGAGAAACAGCTACCATGTTAGTTCCTACTCTTCAACCAAATGAAGAGAATCAATCACATTGGAAAGTGACTTTATGGAAATCTGAGTAATCCATTTTCTTCTGGGGAAAGTCATGTCAGGATTTTCATAAAGGTGTCCAAAAGAACAGAAAAGAGAATTATAAAAATGTCAACCTTTGGTAACAGTGGAGAAGGGAGCTGATCCTTGTGGGTAACTTTAATAGCCTTGCTCAGTAATTACACAAAAAGAACTACAAAAAATTCACTGAAAAAAAAATTATCTTAAATTTATTCCTTTCATTTCCTCTCTTCACTGAAGGAAATGAATAAATATGAATATAAGGAATAATTAGAAGGGAAGATTGTCAGAATTTTTTAATCAATTTCTCATTTCTGTGTTACCCCGAATGCTTTTCTTTTTCTCGTATTATTTGTATGGCAAGTACCTGTGTTCACCACATGTTATCTTGAATTCACTTCGTGAATGCAGATGCTTTCTTCCTCTGCCTGAGAGTTTTCACAGGGGCCAAGAGATTGGCATCCAAGACGTCAATGGTCCTCATTATAAACCTTATCTTTGCCTCTCTGTCCACAGGACATCAGATAGAACTATTTCAGGGTAACTTTTATGAACAAGCATTCATTTACTGCAGGGGAAATCTAAATGTATCCCTCCTTTTTTGGACTCCAGGTCATTAATTTATATTTCACATTTATGAATGCTTACGACTGTCAATAAACTGCCAGAAAATGAAGAGTGCTATAGGTGCTGTGTGGCTGGAAATTCAAAGGTGAAATAGAGTATGCCTGGAAAAACTCAGGAGAATCGGAACCAGATTCTCATTAAAAGCATTCTTCAAAACATTTGGAGTGAATGCTTTTTGGCCCGGTGAATTTTTTAAATATAATTTATCCAGTAGATGAAGCACATTCTGTGAATTTAGCACTACTGGGTTGCTATCTGTGACCTCTCAAGTTCAAAAGACATTTTGACAACAGGATATTCTGTGTTATTGCCTTCAGTGCCCACCGAGTTACAGATTTCATTTGTCTCCTCTGATTTTAATCTTGTTTTTATCTCTGTGAATGCCTTTTGAAATATGTACCTTAATAAGGTATGTTAATATGCAATAAAATTAGCAGGTGTGGATATACAGTTCTGCGAGTGTTTACACATGTATAGATTTGCAAAGCTACCAGCAAAATCAAGGTACAGAACAGCTCCATTACCCTAAGAGACTCCCCTTTGCTTTCCTTTTATAGTCACACTGTCCCCCACTCCTAAACCTGGCAACTGCTGCTTTGATCTGTAGTTTTGCCTTCACAAGAATGCTATCTAAACAGAACGTAATTTTTTGAGAATGGATTGTTTCAGTCCGCAAAATGCCGCTGAGATTCTCCCGAGGCGTTGCCATGTATCACCAGCACGTTGCTTTTTCTTGCTGAGTAGCGTTCCACTGAGTGAATGTGCTCCAATTTTTTCATCCATTCACTCATTGAAGGCCATTTGGCTGCCATAAACTGGGGATACAGTTGTATGAATGCAAGTTTTCATTTCTCCGGAGTGAACACCTAAAAGTGAGATTGTTAGGTCACGGGGCAAGGGGGTGCTTATAAGAAATTGCCAAACTGTTTTCCAGAGTGGTTAGCCTTTTTTCCGTTCCCTCCAGCAATATTCCAGTTGCTCGTCTTTTCCACTAACACTTGGGATCGTCAATATATCCTATTTTAGCCATACTAATACGTTGACAAAAGTATTGGTGGTTTTAATTTGCATTTCTCTTTGCACAATTTATAGAGGTTTCTCTGGGTGTTTTAATACATATACTTCACTCCACTCATGTTTTTACTGCTTCAGGTTAGATCCTTGCCACCGTATAGAGAGCCCTTTACCCTCCCCACTTCGTGCTCTAGTTGTCTATACATTACCTCCACATACACTGGAAACTTCATTAGACAATGTTACAATTTTTGCTCCCGACTGTCAAAATGTATTTTATACAACTAAATAATAGTCTTTTATATTCACCCCGATTTTTACTCTTATTTTTTACTCTTGATTTCTCTTACTCTTTCTTTATTCCTGAGGTTCCAAGTTTCCTTTGGGGATCATTTGTCTTCTGTCTTAAGAATTTCTGTACAATTATATTCAGTGTGTTTGCTACCAACAAATCTTATTTCCTTAATCCGAGAATATTATTTCATCTTCATTCCTGAAGGATATTTTGGCTGGCTTTGGAATTATGCATTATACTTCTTTTCATTTTAGGATTGTCATTGCTCATTTTTCTAGCCCCATGATTTTTCAGGAGACATCCATAGTCATTTGAATCATCATTCCAGCAAAAGTACACATCATTTTTCTCTGGGTACTTTTAAGATTTTTTCTTTATCTTTAGTTGTAAGCAGTTTAATAATGATATATTTAAATATGGAATATGGGGAGTTTATCTTCACTGAGATTTTGTGAACTTGAATTGGTAGGTTTATTTCTTTTGCCAAATTTGAGAAGTTTTCAGTCTTTATTTTTTAAAAAATTTGGGCACTGCATTTTCTCTTCTGCTCCTCAAGCACTGATAGCATGAATATTAGACATTTTGATACATTTCCACATGTTCCTGAAGCTCTGTTTACTTTTTCCATTAATTTATACTTCAGTAGTTCATATTGGATAATTTCTAACTGGTCTCTATTCAGATTCACTGACTCTTCGGTCATCTTCATTCTGCTATTGGCTCATCCACTGAGGGTTTTTTTTTTTTTTTTAATTTTGGCTATTATATTTTCAGTTCTAAAATTTCCATTTGGTTCCTCTTTACATAGAAAATGATACATCTGTGTCATCTCAGTGTTGACTTCTGAATGTTCCTATTTGTGCAAGTTGAGATTTCTCTTGTTTTTCCTAGGCTGGGTACTTTTGATTGTATCCTGGACGCTTTCAAGATTATGTTAAGAGACTCTGGCTTAATTTCAGTAGAGAATATTAATTATATTTTAAGCAGGCAGTCATCCCAACTGGGCTCAGGCTGCAAGTCTTGACCAACCTTCTGTGGGTTTTAATTCCAGTGCCAGTTCAATTTTCAAATTCTTAGCAGTAGTGTTAAGATCTATGCCATGTGTACATCTGCCCCCACATTGGACAGTCTGGGACTTGAATGGTGGTCCATCTCATAGATTGGTTAGCAAAGTCTATGTACGATGTACTATGGTTAGGCTCAGGCTCATGCATGCTTAGTTTAAGGTCCGGTTCATACTTGCTTAGCTTAGGGATGAACCTAGGAGTTAGTAAAGGATTTTAAGAGGTCACATTCCCATATTCCTCTTGTTCTTTGGTCTCCTCAGTACTCCCTTTTAGTTACTCCATTAAGGAAGCCAGGCTTTATATACCCTGTTGTGCTGTGTACTTTCTTGGACTATGCCTGTGTCTGGGGTCAATGGTCAGAAGGACAGAGACACAGATAACTAAAAGAGTTTCCTCTGCCCCTTGGGATCACAGCTTCTCTGATAGGAGAGAAAGATTCCTTTCTTTCAGAGTTTTAGACTTCTTTGGGTTTCCATTGCCTCTGCTGATATTATGTCATAAGATTATTTGGGGGCTGGGATGTAAGAAAACAAAAATAAATAAATAAAAGAAAAATGAGGAATTTCCTCTATTGTATCTGAATGTTAGAAGACCCTTTCCTGACTCAACATAATAAAGGACATATATGACAAACCCATAGCTAACATCATACTCAGTGGGGAAAAAAACTGAGAGCATTCCCCCTAAGGTCAAAAACAAGACAAGGATGTACACCCTCACAACTTTTATTCAGCCTAGTACTGGAAGTCCTAGCCACAGCAATCATGCAATGCAAAGAAATAAAGGTCATCCACATTGCTAAGGAAGAAGTAAAACTTTCACTTTTTGCAGATGACATGATACTATATATAGGAAATCCAAAAGACCACTAAATAACTACTAGAACTGATAAATGAATTCAGTAAAGTCACAGGATACAAAATAAATTGCAGAAATCTGTTGCATTTCTACACACTAATAGTGAAGCAGGAGAAAGAGAAAGTAAGAAAACACCCCCATTTATAGTTGCACCAAATGTAATAAAATACCTGGGAATAAGCCCAGCCAGAGGTGAAAGACCTGTACTCTGAAAACTATAAAACACTGATGAAAGAAATTGAAGATGACATGAAGAAATGGAAAGACATCCCATGTTCATGGATTGGAAGAACAAATATTGGTAAAATGTCTATACTACCCAAAGCAATCTACAGATTTAATGCAGTCCCTATCAAACTACAAACAGCATTTTTCACAAAATTAAAACAAAAGTCCTACAATTTATATGGAACCACAAAAGACCCTGAATACCCAAAGCAATCTTGGAAACAAAAAAACAAAGCTGGAAGTATCACAATTTCAGACTTCAAGTTATAGTGCAAAGCTGTAGTAATCAAACCAGTATGGTAATGGCACAAAAGTAGACACATAGATCCATTGAACAGACTAGAAAGCCCAGATATAAACCAACATTTACATGATCAATCAATCTTTGTCAAAGCAGGAAAGAATAACCAATGGGAAAAAGACAGTCTCTTCAACAAATAGTGTTGGGAAAACTGGTCAGCTACATGCAAAGAATGAAACTGGACCACTTTCTTACCCATAAAAATAAGCCCCAAGTGGGTTAAAGACCTAAATGTGAGACCTGAAACCATTCTAATCTTAGAAGAGAGCTCTGACATCAGCCATAACAATGTTTTTCTAGATATGTCTCCGGAGCCAAGAAAAACAAAAGCACAAGTAAACTTTTGGGGCTACATCAAAATAAAAACCTTCTGCACAGTGAAGGAAAAAAATTAACAAAACTAAAAGGCAACGTACTGAATGAATGGGAGAAGATATTTCAAAATCACATATCCAATAGAGAGTTAGTATCCAAAATATGTAAAGTACTTATACAATTCATCACTCAAAACCCAAATAATCCAATTAAACAATGCACAGAAGGCATGAACATTTATGCAAATAAGACATACAGATGGCCACTAGACATATGGGAAGATGCTCAACATCACTTATCATCAGGGAAATGATACCAGCTCACACCTGTCAGAATGGCTAAAATAAAAAAAACATAAGAAACAACAGGTGTTGGCAAATGTGGAGAAAAAGGAACCTTCTTGCACTGTTACTCGGAATGCAAATTGGTACAGCCACTGTGGAAAACATGGAGGTTCCTCAAAAAGTTAAAAATAGAATTACCCTATGATCCAATAATTGCACTGCTGGGTATTTACCCCCAAAATACAAAAATCATTCAAAGGGATGCATGCACCCCTATGTTTATAGCAGCATTATCTACAATAGCCAAATTATAGGAGCAGCTCCGGTGTCTATTGATAGATGAATGGATAAAGAAGATGTGTATGTCTCCAATGGAATAGTATTCAGCCGTAAAAAAGAATGAGATCTTGCCATTTGCAATGACACAGATGGAGCTAGAGAGTATAATGCTAAGTGAAGTAAGGTGGTCAGAGAAAGACAAATACCAGGTCACTCATATGTGGATTAAAAAGCACAACAAAGGAGAAAACAAGAGAGGGAGAGAGAGGCAAACGAAGAAACAGACTTAACTATAGGGAACAAACTGATGGTTAGAGGGGAGGTGGGTGGGGGCATGGGTGAAATAGGGATGGGGATTAAGGAGGGCACTTGTTGGGATGAGCACTGGGTGGTGTATAGAATTGTTGAATCACTATGTTGTACACCTGAAACTAATGTAACACTGTATGTTAACTTAAAAAAAAAAAAAAAAAAGACAACAATGACCCTTTCCCGATCCTTAAGCCAGAACTAGAGGGATTCTTCTTAAATTCTCTACCTTTTCTCATGCCTCCTTCAGGATTTTGGACTGAATTGAGGACAGTGGAAGATACTCATGGTAAACTCATTGCCCATTTGGTAGGATCTTCTTGTCCATCCATCTGCTACTATTTTTTAAATAGAATGTTTTTCAGAAAAGTTTTACATTTATAGAAAAATTGAGCAGATAGTAGAGTTCCCATTTTATCCCTTTCACTCTATAAAGTCTCCCATATTATTAACATCTTACATTAGTATGACATATTTGTTATGGTTGCTGAACTGATACTGATACGTTATTATTAAGTAAAATCCCTTTTATTTATACTTCCCTTGTTTATTTGCATTTCCCTTGTCTTTGCCTCATTTTACCATTTTAAAATCCATCCAGGAAACCACGTTACATTTAGTCCTCATATCCCTAGGCTTTTCTTGGCTGTGATAGTTTTTCAGACTTTCCTAGTTTTCATTGACCTTGAAAGTCTTGAGAAGTACTGTTCTAATATATTGTAGATTGCCATTCAATTGGAATTTGATGTTTTTTGCATAGTGAGACTGGGGTTGTAGGTTTTGGAGGAGGAAGATCATAAGTAAAGTGCCATTTTTATCACATCATATCAAGGACACATAGCACCTCCATGATGTATAATTGTTCTTGTGGAGCTCATCATCTGGCCTTGGTAGAGATGTTCAGCTTTCTCCATCCCGTATTAACTGTTGCCTCCTTTGCCTCTCTAGGCTGCTTCAGCTAGATCATTGCTTTCAAAGTTTTCCAGAAGAGAATAAAGCACAAGTTTTTGTATTCTCTAATATTCTGACTTGAATCTTTCACATACTTGGCTTGATTTGGAGGAGGTACCTCCCTCTATTCCTTTGAGTAGAAAGAAAAGGGAAACTCACAGCACTCTGAAAACTCTCTCTTAGAATCTTCACTCACAAGTACTCCCATCCAATTAATTTTCTAGTGTTCTTATATGTCCTCTAGACCTGGGTGATACAGTAATTTTTGTCTTTGTGGATATGTCCATCATACTGGGAAATCTTGGCATAAATATTCTGCCACCTAACTGTAGTATTGTTCTCATATGAGAGTCCTAGCAAAGAGACAAAAATTAGCCCTATTAACACATCTTAATGTGTCTCTAAAGATACATTGGCTAAATTCATACTATATTCTTGAACAGTATTTCTGCCCTTTATCCAGGTCTAGTTTCCTTTTAGCTGAGCTGAGCACTGATGAAGGTCATTTTGACCCTATTACTTTATTTTTTTTTTATGTTTTATATATTTTTGAGAGAGGGAGAGAGAGGGGGGAAAGGCAGAGAGAGAGAGAGAGAGAGAGAGAGAGAGAGAAGCCACAGAATCCAAAGCAGGCTCCAGGCTCTAGGCTGTGAGCTGTCAGGCTCTGAACTGCAAGATCATGACGTGAGCTGAAGTCAGATGCTTAACCTACTGAGCCACCCAGATGCCCCCGACCCTATTACTTTAAACTTTACCCAGGATCAACCCATAGTGACAAGTGTCTCCTATATTTTCTGATATTGCTGCTCTGTCTTCTCTTTGTTCCTCCAGAGCCAAATGCACTGCATAAGCAGATCTTGTCTCATAGATAACCTCCTAAGAGTTACCATATATATGACCTCTGTTTAAAGAAACAAATGAGTCAGCCATGAAAGTAAGATATGTGATCTTTGCTGTTTCCACCAAAGTTCCATCCTCCCCAACCCAAGGGTGTCTTGAGGAAGGAGAACTATAAAAGGTATACATGGTTGTATTAATTAGATTTTGATGCAGCAAACCATCCTACGACAAAGGCAGGGGTCCCAGGAGAAAGCAGCAGTGCACAAGATCTTTTAAGATCTAATATCCCAGAAATGGCATAACTTTGCTTCTACCCATTTCATTGGCCATAGTGAGTTACGAGGCCTGCCCAGATTCAAAGGATGATTAGACTCCTTGATGGGAAAATTGCGAGGGGTGTGGATACAGGGAAGGGAAGTATGACCAGTTGTATTAACCCAGAGAAAGAAGCTATTTAAAAAATATATATTTAATTAAGTTTGTTTAAATACATTTCAGTAAAATTACTTGGCAAATAATATTAGAGGTTTTATGTAGCTATGGCAAGTTTTGAAGACGGCGCATGCATTGAGATTTGAAAACATACTTTCGTGTGACTTTCACTTGTTATAGCATTCCTTTGGCATTGGCTCCGTAAACTATCACTGATAGTTCCTTTGGCTCCCTGTATTTGAAGCAGTAGGATTTTTTAGAGAACGTGTGGCCTACTGTGTTCCTTATAATAGTTTCGTGTTTGGATTGCTCCTTGCATTTATTAAATTAAACACATTATGCGCCCCCACTTTCAGCTGTCCCAGGATATCTGGACATGCTGCCATTTTCTCTGGGTCAGAAGCTAGTCTGTGCGAAGCCAGGGGCACTGGGAAAACAGTATAGTTTTCCACATTTGGCTAAAATACGAAGAGCGAGTTTGGAGTTAAAATTAATCAAAGATTTCGTCTGAATTTCTTAAAAGGTCCCTTGATAATTTTATAAGGGACTCTTGAATTCAGTAGTCAATATAAAAATACTTAAGAGTAAAGAAAAATTGGTTGTGATTGTTTTAAAACAACAGAGACACAGAGCGTGAGTGGGGGAGAGGCAGAGAGAGAGGGAGACACAGAATCCCAAGCAGGTTCCAGGCTCTGAGCTGCCAGCACAGAGCCCAATGTGGGGCTTGAACCCATGGACCATGAGATTGTGACCTGAGCTAAAGTCTGACACTTAACTGACTGCGCCACCCAGACACCCTGTAGTTGTGATGGTTTTAAAGTATTCAATCTGGGTCTATTCTACCCAGTAGATGAAGAAATAAAAGGATTTGGTTGTTAGTTTTCTTTCAAGCCATGTCTGTATGAAGGGATGATTAAGAACAAAACGTGGGGACCTGAGTTGCCTCCCAGTTCATGTCAGGATAGTTTTGAAAGTGGAGAAAAGCAGTAGTTTTTTTATTGTTCTGAATGGAGATTTTAAGGAGGCCAATATTCCTTTAAGGCTGACTCCATAAACGTAACAGTCCAGTCATTCACTCTTTCCTCTAATTTCTTTTTGAATTATGAATAGATAATTGTGCTCCCTCCAAATATGAACTATGAAGACATATAATCATAGCATATTTGACATAACTTAATGATGTAGCTCTATAAAACTTAGAATAAACTGCTATCAATCATTAATATGATAGATTAATTAATTGCTACATAATGTCATTAGTCTATGTAGTAATTAGGCACAGGAAAAAAATTATGTAAATATTTTTCTTTCACAGTAAAGCCAAATTTTCAAAATCTCTTGCCTTTGTTGTTATTTTTATTTTTTTTTAATTTTTTTTTCAATGTTTATTTATTTTTGAGACAGAGAGAGACAGAGCATGAACGGGGGAGGGGCAGAGAGAGAGGGAGACACAGAATCGGAAACAGGCTCCAGGCTCCGAGCCATCAGCCCAGAGCCTGACGCGGGGCTCGAACTCACGGACCGCGAGATCGTGACCTGGCTGAAGTCGGACGCTTAACCGACTGCACCACCCAGGCGCCCCATTTGTTGTTATTTTTAAATTCTGCTAATATACAGATTTCTTTGCATTTATATACACCCAGTAACACTTATTCAGAGTTAGTGTTCTGGTTTTGAATTTGAATTCATTTCACGTTACCCACTACAGGCTTGCACTAAGTCCCTTGCTGCTCTTTTGGATTCTTCTCTGCCACTGCCTCTTACCTAGTTGTCTGGTAGCCTTTTCAGCTATCCCTGTCTTAAAGACTAGATATTCTAGGTGATGGAGGAACTATGGTTTCAATAACTCTAAATCAGTTGGCTTTAGGTGAATGGTCAAAAGCATGATCACGTGTTTGACCATGGTTAGGTTACAATGTGGAAGGGAAGAAGAAGAAGCACAGGAAATTGACCCAGATATGGAGGCAAACCAATGTTCAGGAAGAAGTCTTCAAGTTCAGGTTTCCTGGTTTGAAGCCAATAACTCCTAGGCACATGCTCCTTCATCTCTCCTCACCAGGTCAGGGTCCTTCAAAAGGTTCCCCCTAGGAAATGCAGGCAAGTTTAAAAAGGAGTTCAGAAAAATATAGCCAAGCTTTCAGGGATTCTAGACCAACTGATCAGGTTTTCCTCAGGAGTCAGCCTTAGAGGAAGATATAGTAAGATTTCAGGAGCAGTGGGAAGGATTCTGTGAGGAATTTCCCCAGTTACTGCCTACATACCCCCTTGTCAAGATGGTTACAATTATTTTAGTGTTATTTGCCTGAAACTTACTAAGCTTGGATTTTTTTTATCCCTTTATGTACAAGCTTTGATTCTGCTGGACTATGTGAGAATTGTGTTTGAGGATCAAGGTTCTCATTCATTTGGGTTTACCAAACTCATCTCCAGTCCTCGTAAGTCCTCAAACTTATTGCCCATGTTTTGCTTGGGTTCCTAAGCCTTCTTCCCGAGACGCTTTTCTTGGATTCTGTAATTGTCTGCACTAAGTCTTGGTATCCTCATCTACCTTTGAGCATCTTTTCAATTTAACCATACTTTAGAGAATTGATCAATTGCCCAGTGAATATTTCCTACAATGTTCATCAATACTTGATATGCCTTTGGAAGTGAAGTATGAAGAAAGGATAATGAGGAAATGGAAAGAAACCTGAGTTGCCTAATAGGAAATCTAAAAGGGCATAATGATCAGGTTTAACGAAACTTAAAGAAGGTTAAATAAAATTTGGATTACTTCTCTTGTTTGCCTAAAGCTAGCTCTTTTCCTTTCATTTGTGAAGATCAGCCAGCATCCTGTGCCGGAGTATTTTAAATCGTGTGTAGCTGTGCACAGTAGAACTTGAGAGGCCACGGTGACCAGTCAGGTGCTAAATCATAAAATGTTAGAGCTGGAAGGGACTTCAGAAATCATCTATTCCAACTTCCTTATTTTACAGATGAGGAAACTGGGACCAAAAGAGGTTAAGTGACTTGCCCAGTCTCCGTCATAGTGACTCTGTGCATAGAAGCAAGCAGTCCCATCATTAACTAACTGCCATGAGGAGTGGCTGCTCCATAGCGCCAGCTTTGAGCTAAAACCAGTTTCTTTGATCTCAGAAGCTGAGACATAAGTTTGTCCTTTGGCTATTTCTTTCTCTTTCCTTGAAGGGAAAGCATTCTGCTGTCGTTGGAACTTTCTGTTCATTCTTTCTGCCTTCTCTCTGCTAAGACACTCAGAATCACCCTCTACTCACTGCGATATGGAAGGTGATTTCATCGGCCAAGACTACAAGACTTCTAGTCAACATTACCAGAGAGGAAATCTTCGGCACTAATTTTCCATAAATATAAGTGTTCTTCCCTTTGCTTTATGACTTTCATGTCATTTAATTAATACCTTTAAGTTTACATTAGCATAACAAACAAATATTTATTTCCAAAGTCTATGGGAGCTTGGCAATGATGAGGCTGTGGGCTTCTAACCTTTTTCTTTCCCCACTTCATAATAACTCTTTTCTAATTTTAAAAAGTTTTTAAAGGCTAATACTAACTACTTCTATGATTGAAACAACATACTTTTCATAGTCCAGTGAGTTATCACTCTGGGAGGAGGCGGGTGGGAGTCAAAGCGGTGAAGTAGAAGTCCCTGTACAAGTTTGCAAGATTCCATATGCCCATCAGACCCCAGCTCTACTCCCAGAAAGTTTCTGATACATCCACCATCCCTAAATCATTCCCTCTGATGCCCGGTTCTCAACTGTGGTCCACAGACCAGCAGCATCATCACCATTTAGGTACTTGCTTAGAATACAGATTCTCGAGACTCTGGAGGTGGGACCAAGCAACTCCTGTTTTGACAGGCCCTCCAGGCTACTCGGTTGTTCACTAAACTTTGAGAACCACTGTGACAGAGTGTGGCTCCCAAACTAATGGTGCTAATATTTATGTGAACCTCTGGGTTAAAATAGCTGTTATGTCCACCAAGTATATTTCCTGGGTCTTCCATTGGCATGCCTGAAATTTACTCATTTAAACTTTTGCATGAGTCTGTCTGGGACCGAAGATTATAGTTTTGCTCCAAAAAGGACTTTGTCTCCTCAGTCTTCCACGGGCACTGGGCAGTTCCCACCGCTGCTTCCCTGAGGCCAGCCCAGCAGACTTGCTGTAATGAGGCCAAAAGCTCATGACTTTACACTGTCCTAAAGCACTTATGAAATCATTGCATATAAAATTAGGAAGGAGATACAAAAACTAATTTCGCTACATAATGTTTATTTTTAACTTGAAAATCCTAAGCTATTCTAGTGATGAGCTGGGATCTCTTGCACATCCAGATTTTAGAAGTGCAAAAAAAAAAAAAAAAAAAAAAAAAAAAAAAAGCACTGTACTTACAAAGGTTTAAAAGATTTTGAGAAAAACTGCTCTCTTCCTTTGCACTAAAACTGAAGAATTGCTTTCAGCTGGTGTAGATACTTCCTCTGAGTGTGGGTGTCCGTGTTTGCGATGCCTATGTATTTGGATGAATACAAATAAGAGTTTGCGTGTCTCTTTGATTGAA
This sequence comes from Herpailurus yagouaroundi, assembly GCF_014898765.1. NCBI lineage: Eukaryota > Metazoa > Chordata > Mammalia > Carnivora > Felidae > Herpailurus > Herpailurus yagouaroundi. The sequence continues at coordinate 10,629,039 of NW_024412391.1, read as the reverse complement.
CGGATCTCTATGTTTAGTGAATACAAGCCTATGTTCAACTGTAAATAGATGTGGAGACGTGCCTCTTTGGGGAAGCATACCTATAAATATATGCATGACTGGAGAGCTATAGGCTGGTGCATCTATGTACGTATGCCTTAGGTCTGATTTAGACAAGGATGAAGAAATCTACTTAGCCTCTACTCTTCTCTCGTCAAAAGCTACTTTGAATTTTTTAAGTACTGTTTTTATACACTGATATATTCATCCTTCTAGGAGATATGTAATTTCCCCCATTATAAAAATAACATTTGGTCTCTGTAAACGGCTTGGAAGATATAAAAATGTAAAGAGTTCAAATTAAGGTATTTCTTTTTATACTATTCCTTTTCTTTGCCCCTTTTTGCCTTTTCTTACTTCTAGGCTAGTGTTCTTTACATTACTCCCCGCTTCCCTCTGTTTCCCTCATAGTCTTTCCGCATTGTCAATATAGACATCTTCGTACGATGTCAGACAGGAGATAGCCGTCAGGTAATGGGAGCAGTTCTTAGATTCAGAATTTGGCTTATAGCTTAGAAGTTGTTTCTGCCCATCATAGATTAAAGATAAACACGTGGCATTATTAAGGAAATACAATATTATAATGCATTAGATAGAAACTTTGCATATAACAGAACTATAGTATCAGAGATGCTAAGTAGACTACATAAAATGAATACATCTAGTCTAAATCAGTTGTAATAATAGCTTTCATTTATTGAGCACATCGTGTGGTCCAGGTGCTTTTTATATGGGATATCATTTAAAATACTCCAGACAACCTTCGGTCATTCTCTTCTCTTCCTCTACAGATGAGGTAAATGAGGCTTGTAAAGAATTTTCCCAGGGCACAGACAGCTTCCTAAGGATATAAATTAACTCCCAGTTCTGTCTGATTCCAAATCCTTTGCTCTTAATCCCTATGCTATGCCCAAAAATATATAAGAAAAAGAATTCATAAATTGACTGTAACACAATGAAGAAAATACCAATTTCGGAGCTAAGAGGAACTGAAAGATGGTCCAGTTCATTTCCTTCAATTGACAAAGGAGGAAAGCTAATGTACTGAAGCGTTGGTTTTCTTAATATCACACAACTAGTTAGTGGCAAAGCAGCAGTTAGAAAACCAGCCTCTCCTAAGTGTTTAGATCATGCTGGCATGTAGATCAGTGGTTCCTTGGATGGACATTGGCCCCAAATCTCCACAGGGTGTGTCCTCATGAGCCTATTTATATTTTATCAATAAAAATCTCTTTTAGCCCAGGCCAAAATAACTTGCTGATCTAGGCCCTTTTCCTCTTAAAACTCATGCTTATTTCTGCTTTAGTTTCCTGAGTTGGGAGGGAGAGGTGGATGGGACAAAGTAAGACATGGTCAGACTCTCCAAGTTAGAAGAGATCCACAAATTCTGAATGTGACAGAAAAAAAGAACAGAAAGGAAAAAAAAAATCAAAAATTTGACTTCGTCCCAGTAAATCTCTGTTTCTTGCCAATGGACGTTCATGTATACGGAACCACCTGCTCTGAGTGAGGCAGGTAATACAGCACAGAGGTAGGAAAAGATTCAGCGTCCTACACCTGAAATTAACATAATACCGTATGTTGACTATGCTGGAGCAAAAAATAACAAAAAAATATGTGGTGTCCTAAATTTTGACATGTAAGCTATTTGGTTGATCATATCTCTTTGTATTTTTGCTCAGGAACTCCAAATTGTTACAATGTCTGACTAATACCAGAACAAAATCTATACAGCTGGTCAAAGAGATGATCGCATTTCAGGCTGCCATTAAGGACGCTTCATCTTTCTAAGATAAAGCACCTCATTTCTGTCTGAGTTTCTACTCTATCCCTCTTTCTAGAAATCCTATCTAAAAACCCCACATGAGAAACCGTCACATCTTTGATGAAACCTAACTGAAGTACTTCTATGTAGGACACACACAAACTAGAAATTAACTTCCACAAATCAACAGGGTCCTAGTCTCATTTTTCTCAACAAAGAAAATCAGCAGCGCACTGGTCACCGTGCTGTTAGTGGCTAACTCCATGAGGGTGGAAGCCACTGTGTATGTGTCCCACGGCCAGCAAGGTGCCTGACACAGTTACTAAATAACTGTGCAATGAAAGAATGATTTAAAGAATGAAATGGATCTGTGTAACAGCAGCCATCATAGTTTATTTCTTAACATGTTTGTCTCACTTGATAAATAAACTTTATTTATTTTTATCAACTTCATTGAGATGTGATTCACATGCAGCTCAAACATGTGGTGTATAATTCAGTGGCTTTTACTATACTCACAGAATTGTGCATCCCTCACCATAATTCATTTTAGAACATTTTCATTACCCCAAAGAGAAACTCCACACCCCTGAGCCTTCGTCCCCCCTTCACATCTCCCAATTCTTTCAACTCCCTTATCCTGCTTTAAGCAGTATAATCTCTGTTTCTGTAGATTTTACTATTCTGGGCATTTCATTTAAATGAACCCATACAATGTGTGGCCCTTTGTGACTGGCTTCTTTTACTTAGCATAATGTTTCAAGATTTGTCTATGTTGTAGCACATAGTGTCTATATTGTAGTACTTATTTTTATTGCTGAATAATATAACATTGTATGGATATATCATTTCATCCACTGATAGACATTTGCATTGTTTTTGGCTGTTATGAATAATGCTTTTATGCATATTCATGTACAAGTTTTTGTGTGGACATAGGTTTTCATTTCTCTTGGGTGTATATCTAGGAGTAGAATTACTGGATCGTATAGTAACTCTATGTTAGCCATCAGAGAAACTGCCAGACTGTTTTCCGAAGTGACTGTGTCATTGTACTTTTCCATCAGCAGTGTATAAGAGTTACAATTTTGGGTGGTGCTTTATTTATATCTTCCTCCCAGAACCTAATACAGCATAAAGACATAGTGATACTTCACAAACATTTGTTGAATCGTATAGTCATTTTATTCTCAAGTTTTCTCTTTTTTATTTGAGAGAGACAGAGCACGAGTGGGGGAGATGGGTAGATGGAGGGAAGGAAGGAGGGAGGAGGAAGGCAGGGAGGAAGGAAGAGAGAGAGAGAGAGAGAGAGAGAGAGAGAGAGAGAGAGAGAGAGACTCTCAAGGAGGCTCCATGCTCAGCACAGAGACCAATACAGGACTTGATTGCACAACCCTGAGATCATGACCTGAGCCAAAATCAAGAGTCAGACTCTCAACCATCTGGGCAACTGAGGCACCCCTCATCTTCAAGTTTTCTGTGGGTTTTCCTAACTTTCTTGAAAGTGAAAATCATGAATGTTAAGTCGAATAAAAAATATTTTTGATGGTACTGTTTAATACTGTATTTAATTTACTATTTCCTATTGAGTTGATTGTTGGATAATACACATATTAGGGGCAGGGGACATGTATGTGAATAAAAATCATATTTCTGGTATTTTGAACCTCAACTTCTTCCATCCATCAAAGAAACTAAGCGTTTTCTTTAGGGTCTGTAACATTATTCACATAAGGAGGAATGGAGGGCAATCCATATGCTTCTGTATCTGCTGTACAAATAGCACATAATGTTAGACAGTCAAAAATTATATATTTCAGGAGTAATGAAACTGAATTTTGGAAAGACTGATTTACTCATGGTTATATTAGTAGAAAGAGTTGAAGCTGGGCTTTGAATCCAGGTCTTCTTATTTCAAGTGTGTGTGTGTGTGTGTGTGTGTGTGTGTGTGTGTGTGTGTGTGTATTATCCTAGAGGAAATTTTTATAACCTCCCACCATGAAAAATTGGTGTTGGAACAATAACTTGGGCATTTCTTGCTCAAGAATTCTCTGATTTGTATTTGCGAAATGATTGTTGACCTGCTCACAGAGAAGCACCAATATGCACAGTGCAACATGGTGTTTGTGAGACTAAAAGAAGAAAACTTTTCGGCAGAATGTCTCAGATTCTGTCCTAAGGTACCTCAAGGGTGAATTTAGATTGGGAACGAATGTACTGAGTTTTGTTCCATCTCTTTAATTCCATTTGGCATTTGTTATATTTAATATGTTAGAGGTATAAAATATCTCCTTAGAACAAAAGTTCATTATGGTATTATCTATTTGTAGAGTCTGTGTAAGCAGAACAGCATCTCCTGGGCCATCTTTCAGAATTACTAAGTGATTGAACTGATTCCTACAAGCTCCTGTCTTAAAGTATCCCCCACTTCTTCCAAAGCCGAAATAAGAAATGGAAACACATATGCTCACATCGAGAAGTAGCATCTATTTTTTGATCCAGCTTTTGTCCTGACATGAAGGGGTTAAAAGAGCTAGTAAGCATAATCTTACTCGTTAAGAGTGACTGGAAGGAAAAGCATGGGATTGTCACTTTTACATTTTAGGATAAAATCTTGCAGACATGGGGTAAAGAGACACTGAAACTAATATATATTGAACATCAACTCTGTACCTTCCCTCTTATGACGTTTATAGTCAATTATCTCAATTAAACCACCCAAAGTGCTGGAAATTCGATGGCCATTGTCATCTCCATCTGACAAATAGAAACTAAGGCTTTTAGAAATTAACTTTGTCTGAGGCTACACAGTTAGAAAATAATAGAGTTTTAGATCACAGATTTATCTGTCATTAGAATCTGTTCTCCTTCCAGTAAACTATATTCTTTCCAGTCAAATTACTATGTCCAGTAAGAAAACCCTCTGAGATACTTGGGGCTGTTCTAGGGAATGTAGAAGTTCTTCCAAATGAAGGATAATTTGATATATTTTCCTCCAAGAACTAAATAAGCACCATTTGAAATTAGCATATTGTATGCAAACATCTGCTGCAAAATTAGCTTCCAAAAGAGCTTGAAAATAGCCTGTCAGATGTTTAGAGTAGATTACACCTCATATTCTTGTTTGCCCTATTGATGCAATTAGCTGACATCTTTTGTGAAAGAGGATATTGAGTAAAATGAAGATCAATACCTATTGTACTAACGACAGATTATTTTTAAGTATTAAAATTCAATAGGACATTTTAAGACCGGTAACCCCACTAACCCCACTTTGCCTATATATTCACTCTGAATGCTCTATGGTAAGAGTCTGTTTAGACAGCAGTCCCAAATCTGTCTTATTGCAAGGGTGTGAATTTAGATGAACATCTCCATAAACCAGAAAGAGAATGGAAATGTAAAACATGAAGAAGTAAACTCAGTCTGAAGCCATATACTTCCTAGATCTGGAACTGAAAATAGTCCATGGTAGCCTAATGTTCCGCTACAGGAATTATGAACATCTTCATATAATGTGAACCAAAGTCAGGCTTAATACCAAAAACAAAACAAAACAAAACAAAACAAAACAAAACAAAACAAAACAAAAAAGTGTCTGAACTTATTGCTTACCAACAGAAATTGAAAAATCTGTGATCAACATTTTTCTAGCTTTATAGGGATATAATTTATGTATAATATTGTATTCATTTAATGTGCACCAAGTCATGATTTTATATATGTGTGTGATGATTATATATATGTGTGTGTATACACACACACACACACACACACATATATATATATAGTGAAATGATTATCACAATAAGTTTAGTTAACATCCATCACCTCACATAATTACAGTTATTTTTCTTGTAAGAGAACTTTTAAAATCTACTTTCTTAGCAACTTTCACGTATACAATTGAGTACCATTAACTAGGGTCACCATGTTGTATATTACATTCTTAGAACTTACGTATCCTAACTGGAAGATTGTACCCATTTCTCCCACCTTTCACTCCCTATCTTCTGCCTCTTATAGCCACCAGTTTGTGCTCTGTTCCTATGAGTTTAATTCTTTTAAGATTCTACATAGAATGGGGTATATGTATTTGTCTGACTTATTTCACTTAGCATAATGCCCTCAAGGTCCATCCATGTTGTTGCAAATGGTAGGATTTACTTATTTGTCTTTTATATGGCTGAATAATATTCCGTTATCTTTATAGCACATGTTCCATATCCATCAACCCATCAATGGACACCTAGGGTGTTTCCATGTTTTGACTATTGTAAATTATGGTACTGTTGTAAATAATCAACATGGGAGTACAGATACCTGTTTGAGATACTTATTTCATTCCCTTTGGATATATACTCAGAAGTGGAATTGTTGGATAATTCTATTTTTAATTTTTTTGAAGAATCTCCATACTGTTTTTCATAGTGTCTGCACCTATTTACATTCCCACCAGCAGTGTGCAGGGTTCCCTTTTCTCCCTCACCAACACTTGTTGTCTCTTGTCTCTTTGGTGATAGCCATTCTAACAGGAGTGAGTTGATGCCTCATTGTGGTTTTAATTTGTATTATCCTGATAATTAGTGATGTTAGACATCTCATTACGTAAGGCATTTGTATGTCTTCTTTGGAAATGTTGATTCAGTTCCTCTGCCCATTTTTAAAATCAGATTGTTTTTGTTTGTTTTCATTTTGTTTTTTGTTTTTGTTTTTGTTTTTTTGCTATTGAGTTGTATGAATTTTTGTATATTTTGGATATTAGCATATAATGTGTGTTTTTTCACCTATTCAGTAGATTACTTTTTTCATTTTTTTATTGTTTTCCTCGCAGTGCAGAAGTCCTTTAATGTAGTTCTGTCTGTTTATTTTTGCTTTTGTTGCCTTTGCTTATGGTGTCAAAATAAAAAAAAATCATTGGCAAGACCAATGTCAAGGAAAGTATCTGCTATGCTTTAATTAATTAATTAATTAAAATTAAAATTTATTTAATTCCAGCTATAGTTGACATACAGTGTGATATTAATTTCAGGTGTGTGATACATTGATTCAACAATTCTGTACGTTACTCAGTGGTTATCATGACAAGAGTATAAAAGTCCACTTCACCTGTGTCACACCCCCCCTTCCCCTCTGGTGACCACCATTTTGTTCCCTATACTTAAGAATCTGTTTTTGCTTGCCTCTTGTTTTCTTTGCTTGTTATGTTTTCTTCTAGGAATTTTTGGGGTTTAGGTCTCACATTCAATTCCTTCATCCATTTTGAAATGATTTTTGTGTGTGGTATAATAGGGGTCCAGTTCATTTTATTGGATGTGATCTAGTTTTCCTGATATCATTTATTGAAGAGATTATTCTTTCCCCATTGTATATTCGTGGCTTCTTGGTCATAACTTAATTGACCATATATGCATGGATTTGTTTCTGGGCTCTCCATGCTGTTCCATTGATCTATGTCTCTGTTTTTATGCCAACAATGTAGTGTTTTGATTACTATAGTTTTGTAATCAGAAAACGTGATGCCTCCAACTTTTTTCTTTCTCAAAATTGCTTAGGCTATTCAGGGTCTTTTTGTGGTTTTATACAAATTTTAAGATTGTTTATTCTATTTCTGTATAATACGCCATTGGATTTTGATGAGGATTACACTGGGTCTATAGATTGGTTTGGGTACTAGGGACATTTTAACAATATTAATTCCTCCAACACATGAGCATGGAATATGTCTCCATTTATTTGTGTCTTCTTCAGTTTCTTTCATCAGTATTTTATAGTTTCCTGTAATCTTCCACCTCCTTGGTTAAATTTATTGCTAGTAATTTTATTGTTTTAGATGCAATTGTTAATGTGATCATTTTCTTAATTTCTCTTTCAGATATTAGAGATAGCCCAGCTTTGGCAGACCTACAACCCTATTTTTAGATGCCACTGAGATTTTATGGATGTTTGTTACATCCAGCAAAACAGCAAAATTGGTACTAGAAGTTGGGTAATGCTGTTATAGAAAACCTGACTATGTGACAGGATGTAAGGAACTACTATGGAAAACTATTTAAAAAGTACCCTATATTATGTAATAACAGATATTTGGCAAAAACTATCACCCAGGTTAACTTGGAAGACAAAATGTGAGTGAGTATCTCAGCCTACTAGAAGGGCGTATTTTTTAGGGCCCTTTTCAGCAGTGGATAAGGGCAAAGAAGGAAAGAAGTGTCCCCCAATCCCAGACAGTGGGGATAAGAGTCAGGAAGGACAATTGACTAGGAAGCTACTTCTCAATAGAGAGAAATCTGTGAACATTTGCCTCCTAGAGTTTCAGAATTGCTATGATATGACTATTGATTCTGTGTGCTTCTCATTTAATTATTTTTGAATGGGAGTGTTAATTGTGGCTATTCTGTCCCTAACTAGAGAAGAGTATTGTTATAGAACAGATTGCTGCTCAGAGAGGTGAAAGATTAAAAGTAGGGAAAACTAATATGAAATATAGATGATGGACTCAGAAGCCACAAACACAAACTTAATAGGCATTATAGAGTTAGTTAATAGAGGACATTGAAGAGAGGCACTATCTGAAGAAATAGTGGTCAAATAATTTCCCTAAAAATTTTTATTCATGTCTGGTAGGTTTATAAATAAGCAAGACAATCTGAGATACTGTTTTGTGGTGTCTACGAAAATTCCACATATGCCTACTCTGTGACCTAGCAACTCCTCTTCTAGATATATGCTTATAAGAAATGTGGGCATACGCCTACCAAAAGACATGTATAGGAATGTTTATGGCAGTTTTATTCATAGTAGCTAAAGTTGGAAACAACTTTATATATCCATCCAAAGAATGTAAAATGAAAGAGAAGTGTGTTCATGAGTGGACTACTGCATAGCAATAAAAAAAAAATAATTGATTACTGTTCCATGAACCAACACAGATGACTCTCAGAGATAGAAAAGAACAAAAGAAGCCATACAGAAAAATTGGTAGGATTCTATTTACAATTGGTAATATTAGTCTGTGATAGCACAAGTCAGATTAGTGGTTAACACAGGCGGTAGACATTGACTGGGCATAATGGGCCTTCTGAAGTGTGTTGGAAATACTCCATAGGATAGATCTGGAGGGTGTAATATGTAGACATTCATAAATAAAAATCCATAGAGACATGCACATAAAATTTGTATACTTGTGTGTGTTATTCATCAATAAATAAATAGAAATTTTCAGGACTGAAAATGGCATGATTCTTAGATCGAATGTTCTCACTCCTATATCTCTACTGTGTCCCTTGGGCCTCTGGCTTTCTGAATTAGTTTTTTTCAGAAACTAAACCTGTTTTCCTAAAGCATGTCTGTTGGGGCTGGAGCGTGTTGGCAGAGGCGAAGACCTCGCCAGGGCTATCAACTTTTTAATATGAAATATTTTAAAAATTCCCTGCTTTTAGATCATTTATTCTCTTGTGTCTTTTTTGGTCTCCAATGTCCTCAAGTCCTAAACCTCTCAGAGATGAGCAGGACAATCTAGCTGCCCTTCTCACATCGTCCCCTGTATTCAGCTAGTTAATTACATTCATCCCTGTGCTTTCTGTCCACCTAAAATTCAGTGAAGCCTTCCATTCTCTGGAGCCTTGCCCTTCCCCATTCTCTCTGTCCCTCTGTGTGTGTAATTGTGTTTTAATGGAATTTGAAAGGGAGATGGACAAATATTTGATCTATAAATTCATTAGAACAGTTAGAACTCCAGACCCATGAGATACAGATACATAGGTTTGGCTGACTTACATTTGGGAGACATTCCACACCTTTTCACACAGAAGAAAGCCCAGGATGCTACCATTCAGGACTCCCAACTCCACCAGGAACTTAGGGAGCCTCCCCTAAGACTGAGACTAACCAGAATAAAGAATTAGAGAAGATGGTTTAAGGATTTTAATTTCTTAGGATTTTGAATTGCAAGGGCAAGGAGCTTAAATATTTGGCCTTTAATTCTCCCTTGATAATTTAATAATGCAAGAGAGTTTGTATTATGCAAAATTGGGTAGGGGGATATTTTATGTTGATAAAAATACTTCATGGTAATTTTATGGAGTCATTTATGTTCGTTGCATAGCCTCTAACGGGCTATATACCACAGAATGGCAGAAAAACACTTGAAGTGGGAATTATAATAGTGAGATACCAATTTTGGGGTATATGATAGTCTTTGGGCTACTTAATTAATGCATGATGCAGACCCATTTCAGAATTCCGAGTCAGGGAGGGGGAGGAGCCAAAGATGAATTTCCCACACCAGTTCCAAGAATATAGGCAAGAAAGCAATGTTGTGTATTGAAAAAGTGGCCCATGAAGTTGGGAGCTGATCTTCTTCCTTGAGGGACATTGTTTTACCCTTAAGTTATTGGGGGAAATGAAATTGTAGACCATGGGAAGTATTATGGACTTCATGTGGGTTTAAATCACAGCTCAGACACTTACTAACAGTGTGATCTTGAGCAAGTTACTTACTCTTTCTATGCCTCTAATTATTCATCATTAAAAGGGAGATGTGTAGAGTTTTGGTAAATACTAAATATTTTAATAAATGTAAAAGTTCTTAGAATTGAGGGTAATAATAAGACAGACCCCATGTAAACATTATGCGCATTTCAATTCTCTTTCTCTCCATATTTCTACCATGGTCCTTGAGGAGATTTGGGACTGTGGCCTCGCCCCAAAGCAACCTCTCGGACAGATGAGCCCAGAGAAGGGCTTTATGCAGTTCTGGGCAGATACATTTAATTCCAGAGGAAATAATAACGGGCCATAGGGCAAACCATATTCTCCACCTCAGTTTTACCAATAGTGAGTTATATACTTTGATCACCCCTCTGTTTCACATCTGTGTCTGTCAACTGATTCTGCTCTTGGTGGTGCAGTGGCATGGAGAGGGAGCGTGATTAGTCATCACACGGCAATCTTCAAACAACATATTCATTTACTATTCTATTTATAATCTTTTACATTCCATAAGAGACAGCCTATAAGGAAAACAAGAATATTTAGTAGAATCATTAATATATACATAGAGTCGGATAGTTGAAAATATCAGGAGATCATTAAAATCATTGAAAGTCCAGATCAATTAAATATTAAAAGATAACTTTGAACATCGTGTCAGCCAAAGCCAAATGCTAACTTCTCAAATTAACTTTCTGGTGTCACTTTGTAAAGCAGGGCCAGGAAGAACCAAGAGACTAGTCATTGATGTGATGAAAAAGAAAGCACTAGTGTAGTTAAACATCACTATTTTATGTATAATTTAAAAAATAAGTTGTTATCAAGAAATCCCGAGGAACATAGTGGTTTGTTGTATAGCACTGACGTGTATGCTAGAATTCACTATGTGAGTTTAATTTTTTATGCAGTAAGAAAAAAAATCTATGTATGATTTCTGAAGTAAATATGGTCAAAAAGAAAACAAAATTTGCATTAAATTTTATGGCTGTGCAAAGAAAATAATTGATACTTCAGGTTTCGGTGTCAATAATGTCAAAAGACTCACAAAATAATCTTCTTAGCAGTTTTATGTATACAGGCAAGAATAGAAAAATACCCAACTGCTCACCACGATTAGAATAGAGAAGCAAATTGTATTTCAGTCAGTCACTCAAATACTATATGGCAATGAAATATTATAGTGCTGTAAAAAAGAATTCAAGAAAAGGAAGCAAAAAATAATTAAGAAAATATATTGAAATGAGTCAAGAGAATGCAATTTTAGCATATCATTTGGGAATATGGAGATAAATCCTGGGAGGCACAGCAGGAAGAGATCATTACAGCTGCCTGAAGGAATCAGGACTAAAGAATGTGAAGAGGTAAGGCAGCTAATTATAATTTTAAATATAAGCTATGTTTACCTTGGAGAACTGTAAAATACAATATTGCAGGACCGTAAAAATGATCATGTAAGCTGAAACTGGGCAAAGCAGTGTCAGTAACTAATGAGAAAAATCACAATTGTTCTTTCACCTTAAAAAAATTTTGTCAAAACATTAAAATCTGTCAATTATATTTGTGTAGGAAAATGGAAAAAAAGCTATTTAATAAATAACTATCGATTTACTAATTATAACTATAAAATCATACAATTTTTATTAATTTAAAAAATATAATTAACATTATATATAGCGATAATTATATTGTTATACTATAATTGTATTTATATAAAAGGATACATTTTATAAATTATTTATTAATGAATCAATTAATTTAAAATGTCCATGAAGTACTTCCTTAAATATTATGCCAAATACGTACGTATTGAGTACACTGTGGTTTAAAATATTAGAAAGCTTGAATTACAATGCTTTATTTCTTTGTAGAAAACTCATCGGGAGTAATTTGAACAGTGCTTGCCTTTCACTTCTCATCATAGAACTTACAGTAGAGAGCAGGTATCTTTTCTAAGCTTTGACAAATTGTCCTACTCCACTCTCATTTTGAATCAACTGGTAGCATTTTATCCTTTGTGCTTTCAGTCTTGAGAAAAATGCCCGAGAGATCCCTCAATGTGAAGTTGTTTTCCAGTGCAACTTCCTCTGGAAGTCTCCATTCCTTTGGTCTCAGTTGCTCCCCTCATCAATGATTAGGAGTCGACCTTTGCTCAGTTCCTCTGGCTGCATATCTACAGGCTCTCAAATAATGGCTGTGTCCATATTCCCACGGTCTGCTATGTCTTCTGGGAATTCATTGATGGTAGATTCAAGTTCCCCTTCCAGCACTATCTCTTTCCCCTGCTTTGCTGCACTTTCATCTTTGTTAGCCCATTTCTTCTTTTTTTTTAATATGAAATTTATTGTCAAATTGGTTTCCATACAACACCCAGTGCTCATCCCAACAGGTGCCCTCCTCGATACCCATCACCCACCCTCCTCCACTCCTTCCCACCCCCCATCAACCCTCAGTTTGTTCTCAGTTTTTAGTCTCTTATGGTTTGGCGCCCTCCCTCTCTACCCTTGTTTTTTTTTTTTTTCCTTCCCCTCCCCCATGGTCTTCTCTTAAGTTTCTCAGGATCCACATAGGAGTGAAAACATATGGTATCTGTCTTTCTCTGCCTGACTTATTTCACTTAGAATAACACTCTCCAGTTCCATCCACATTGCTACAAAAGGCCAGATTTCATTCTTTCTCATTGCCACGTAGTATTCCATTGGGTATATAAACCACAATTTCTGTATCCACTCATCAGTTGATGGACATTTAGGCTCTTTCCATAATTTGGCTATTGTTGAAAGTGCTACTATAAACATTGGGGTACAAGAGCCCATTTCTTCTTTAGATTATCCATTTTTATATAATATCATTATGGTTTATCACTGGGAGATGAGGAAGCAACCACTGTAAGCTTTGTTCTCTGTGCGTGAACAGAGTAACAGATGTACAGAGACGCGTCAACCAACAGATTTTGGAAGAAGTGACATGATTGGTCACTGCATGATAATGTGCACTTGTTATTTACATATTGATATCTGGGCTCAAGAGCTAGCAGGGGAGTTTGCACTTTATGTAATTACTCACAATTAATACACCATGGCAACTGAAGTTTGAACCATGCTGTTGGGAAGCTGGTGTTGTTTAACTAAACCATGGAAACTTAACTACATAAATGTTCCAGTTATATACTTTCCACATCTCTGTTTGATATAAACACATTTGCAGGTATCCCAGGCATCAGAAGGTTTCTCCTCCTTTTTGATTCATCTTAATTCATTTCTTTGTGGAGAAGTTATTGAGGAGACACAAAGGGAGATTAGCTATTTTCTTCAAAACTTACAAAATGATTGAAGTTCCCATGTAATGAAGTAAAGTAGAAATAGCCAGTAGAGGCAGAAAATGTTTCCTGCTATATGTAAGTTGGAATTCATGCTCCATGGCTATACATGATATTAAATAATATTTTTTGGATAAATAAAAAATAGACCATTATCTAAAATCAATTAGATTGTTCTGCTCATGAGAGTATCATGTCAGATGGGATGAGGAAATGTTGGGACAGGAAGTAGTAATAAGGGACAGTACTCAGGGGTGGTAGATCTTGGCATTGACTTTCAAAATCGTGCATTTACTTTTTTCAGTGAAAAACAGAGTACTTACATTGAGAACAGACTCATGTTGACTGGGTATGTCTAATACATTGGCTCATGCTCCACATACAACACTGATTTTCTTTTTCTTTTTGTCTATGTAGATTTCCCATGCTTTGGTCTCGATTTTTACCCTCTCTCTCCTTTAAGGTCAGCAGCATATGTTTGCACTTTGATATTTCCTTCATTTCCAAAGAACTGTTTTTGTGTGCTATATAACGAAAACTTGTTAGCTCTTTGGTTCTAGTTTCCAATATGGCAGCTACAGTGCTATTCTTGATTCAAGTTTACAGGGACATGATAATAGAGCAGGTACTGGTAATATCAAGTTCAGCATCTATTTTGTCCCAAGATCCAACTTATTATACCTTTTGAACAAACATATTAAAAGATGGCACAGAAAATCCTGTAAGTGAAAAGAAGGATAGCCGTTCTCTTTTTCAGTCCTCTCATCTTACTGATGAGGAAACCGGACTGTGAGGAATTATGAACTTTTCGTGAAGTTAGTAGATCAAACTGGCCTACAACACAGTCATTTGATTGCTAGGTCATTGATCTTTATGCCACCTTGTGTTTCTGTAGGCTGGCAACAATAAGAATAGGCTCAGAGATCATTTTAAAACAGTCTATAAGTCACAGTTAGTACTGTATTGAAAAAAATTATCTCCAAAGATATTTTCTCTGCTGAGAAATGATTTGTGCCAAATAAGACTGTGGTAATTCATAAGCTCTTGAGACAGTTGTCTTGCACATCTCCCAACTAGCTCAAACTGTGTCTGTTGAACTAAAACACATCAAACTGGAATCCAATTGAACGGATCCCTTGGATAACCATGATGACTACACAGGTCCAATTTGCCTGATGAGTTGAGTGGAGACGAATTGCCTAAGAGTCAGATAATTTAACTGGAAAATGTTCACTTGTAGATGTGGTCATGGTGAAAAAATAGCAGCTCTTAAAAGTCTATTTTGAATTCCCAGAAACTTTCTGAAGTCAAGGACCACCATTTGCATATATTTACATAAACCATATGTAATGTATCTATATCCATATCTTCCCAATTCCTTTGGCAAATGAAGATTATATCATGATTGATTGGCACGTGGAGAAATAGATTTATAATTAATCTTGCAACTTTTCTTGTGAACAACTTGTTTGGGAGTGGTAAGGTCATAAGGCCAAACAGATACATATTTGTGTATCTTTCTTTTGTCTTATAACTAAATTAAGACAGAATCTTAGTAGATTAGATTGTTCTTTCTGAGCCTAGACTAGAACTCCTATCTCACAATTCCTAACTAAGTTCTCTTTCTAGTATATTCTATGAATTGTTAGTTGTCCTTTTTGAATACCCTCATTGATGAGATAAGAAAGCAGTTGTGTCTTTAGTCTACTGGTCTGTTTCAACATAGTGTCCTATTCAAAAGAAATGACAATCTAATATCCAAAAACGACTGAAGAGCTATTGATATTCTAATGGAAGTGTGAATGAAAATCCTCCCTGGAGTTCCATTCACACATCGTACAATATTCATAACCCTTCTTTATACCCATCTGTCTCCCCAGAGCTCCTCGAAGTAGAGGTTGTCAATTGCGCCATCTGTCACTTTAACCATCCTGCACTTTAAAATCCAGCACACAAGGGCTTTTGTATTTCTTATCACTCTGCTCTTTGCCTTACGGGTTTTTCCTTCTACAGAGAGTTCCTATGCCCCTCCCAATGCAAATCAGCCCAGTCTACCCCTTATGCCGCTTTGCACAAATTCAGAAACGAATGCATGATGAGAAAGGCACTTTTTGCATTGTTTTGCTTTTGCAAAGAGAAGAGAGGTTTATGAATGCAACATTGATGCCTTTTACTTTCACGTATCCTTTTGACAGTTCAGGTCCTTTCCATATAATGAGGCAAAGTATACACCCGTACATAAATTATGACTCTGTATTTTATTTGACATTTTTGTGTCTTCAAGTCTCTTCTCACATCTCTTTATTCCTCGGTATCTACACCTATAACCAGTAGCCCTGTGTTAAGAAAGGAAAGCCTGAATGAGTTCTGTAGAACAAGGGAAGATATAGATTCATACATAAGTGAACAGGATTTTATGTTTGGGTTTCTGTGCCTCCATTCTCAATTCTCTTTATCCCTGTGTAGCAATATCTGTGCCCAGAAAGTAACAGGGTGGATGAAGACTGTAATAATAATCACTTTGGTTATATTTATATAAATAACAATACTAAAGCCATTTTGTGATGTTATTGAATATAGCAAAGACAAACATAATTTATTCAAATGTATGATTGAGATAGACACGAACAAAAGGAATAATCGTTGTATTATTCAGCCACCACAGTTCTATTATTTTACATATAAAATATCTTCCACTAGATAAACTTTTATTTTTAATTTGGAGTCAGAATGATATTACTGTTATCCTATATCATATTGTATTTAACTAAATTAGTGGCCATAAAAATATTGCCCATATTACTGGCTCTTTTTTTTAATGTTATTTATTTATTTATTTGTTTTATTATTTTTTTATTTCTTTTGAGAGAGAGGGACAGAGTGTGAGTGGGGGAAGAGCAGAGAGAGAGGGAGAAACAGAATCCAAAGCAGGCTCCAGGCTCTGAGCTGTCAGCACAGAGCCCAACGCAGGGCTCAAATTCACAAACCGCGAGATCATGACCTGAGCTGAAGTCAGACGATTACTGACTGAGCCACCCAGGTGCCCCTGGCTCTTTTTAAGTGGGGCAATGATAAGATGAGGACTATGTTTCTTCCCCTTGAATTTGGTTAGAGCCTCTACCTGCTCTGACACACACAGGGAACAGGTAATACTGTGTGACTTCTGAATCTAAGACTTTAAGGGGATACAGTTTCCTCCTGGCTTTCTTTTGTTACATACATCTTTGGATCCCGGAGGCTCCAAAGAAGTCTGGCTATCCTGAAGCTTCCAGGCCAGAGAGACCATTTGGAGAGAATACAAACAGCGATCCTTAACCACTGTTCTAGCTTTTGAGTTTTCCCAGCTCAAGCATCCATATGAGGGATAACGCTTCAAATGACCTCAGGCTCAACCACCATGTGTAGAAATTAAAGAAAATACTCTTGATCAGTGAACCAAGGAAGAAATAACAAGGGAAATTAGAAAATAGCTCAAGACAAATGAAACAGAAACATAAAATATCAACATTTATGAAATGCAGCAAAAGCAGTGCTCAGAGGGAAATTAATAGCTAATAACTCCTACATTAAAGAAAAAAGAAGAGAGATCTAAAATCAATAACCTAACTCTATACCTTGGACAAGTAGAAAAGGAAAGGAAAAGTTACATTCAAAGCCAGCAAAAGGAAGGAGCTAATAAAGATTAGAGCAGAGATAAATGAACAGAAAATAGAAAAACAACATAGGAAATTAACAAAACCAAAAGCTGAATCTTTGAGAAGATCAACACCCATAAAACATCAGTATACTTAGAAAAGAAGTGAAAAATGCAGGAAAGGAGAAAGTAGAGAACAAGATAAGAAAAGATGAGAAAAGAATCAAAGTGGTGGCCTTCACCTTCCCCAGAAGAATGAACTTACTTGAGTCAATAGCAAAGGCTGAAAATTGGGTAGAAATGATAGAGTAATTACTGAAGTATAGAAAAGGAAAGTTGACTGAAATCCCTTGATGTAGTAAGGAAGGTACAAGCCAGCAGCCATCCATAAAGAATGGAGAGGTAGAGTTAATGATTGATTTGAATGAAAAAGTTTAGAGCAATGAAAAGAATTGCTAAGCATCAGCAAGAGTCCAATTGAGGTTAGATAACATGACATTTGCCCTAAATTTAATTGACAAAATTAATTTTTGTTTCAATTTTTATTTTTCTTTTAGAGAGAGAGTGAGTCGGGGAGAGGGGGAGAGAGACACACAAAGAGACAGAGAGAAAGAATCCTAAGCAGGCTCCACACTCAACATGGAACCAGACACAAGGCCTGATCCCACAACCCTGGGATCATGACCTGAGCTGAAATCGAGTTGGACACTCAACCATCTGAGCCACCTAGGTGCCCCAAAGAATTAATTTTTAAAAATGCTTAGGTATCTGCTCTCTATCAGAAAGCTAGGTGCTTAATATTCAAAGTTGAATAAGATAGCCTTCACCTTCAGGGTGAATAGGGTGAGGCGATATATATATTTAGGGACCTTTCTACTCCAGTGATTGTCAAAATTTATGAGCCTTAGAAATTATCCCAATGGCTTATTAAATCACAGATAGTTGGTGCCACCCTCAGAGCTCCTCATTCAGGTGGTTTGGACTGGAGCCCAAGGATCCGTGTGTCTGATTCTTTGGGGCTGCTACTTGGACGAACCACACTTTGAGACACC
This sequence comes from Herpailurus yagouaroundi, assembly GCF_014898765.1. Lineage (NCBI taxonomy): Eukaryota > Metazoa > Chordata > Mammalia > Carnivora > Felidae > Herpailurus > Herpailurus yagouaroundi. Next base: position 10,610,740 of record NW_024412391.1, on the reverse strand, counting down.
GTGCTCTACAAACACTGTAAGTTGTTGCTCCTGTTGGTGATGTTAGAACTCTTTTTTTTCCTCCATTTTCTCGGTCATGTTCCTCTGCTATGTTACTCTCTTCCTCACTGGACCACACTGCTTGTCTTATCTGCTTGAATCAGCCTCTCTTCACCTCTGGCCTCTGTGTGGATAATTGCACCTGCTCAGCAGGAAAGGCAAGCATTGTTTTTTTTTCATTTGAGAAATAAGGCAGCTGGAAATTTTAAGTGGCTTCCTCATGGTTGTGTAGCCAGTTATTGACCCAACCAGGATTTAGAGCGTGTTTGTTTCAGCCTCACACCCTCGGCAGGACAACACAGAGGTAGTCTTAGCTGAAGCTCTGAGAAGGGGCAGACATCACAGAAAAGCACTCACTGAGGGGTGGAAATCAGACTTCTGTGACCCTCCTCTGCTTTTCTTCTCGTTACGAGATAGTAATTAAACTATGACATTTGAGTGCAGGTGGAAGATGTCTCATAAAATCAGGCAGACTTCTGGATTAGCAAGGTGACTGACCGGCATTCCATGACTTGGTCTCTCTGAGAGGTCCATAAAATATCTGCACAGCCTTAAATAGAAAACCTATAACATCAAAGAATGAATACCCAAAACAAGTTACTGGTAGAATCTGAGAGGAATTAACACTAACTTAAGATCTATAAACTGCAATAAAAAGCCATTAATCTGCAGTTTATATTGATGGCAGTGCTGCTTAAGAGAAAATATTCTGCCTGGCATGAAGGACTGTTTGGGGATGCCTCTTCCCACCTCTGCAGTCTTCTGTCTATATAAGAAGTCCCATGGGTTGTATCGAGCAGAGACCCAGACAGTGGTCCTTCTGCTGCCTTATTAGCTCACTGAGATTAATCCTGTCCTGCCCTGTGTATCCTCCCATAAGTGCCTCTTCCCACATCCATTTCCTTATTTTTTAAAAAAATTAATTTATTTATTTTGAGAGAGACAGAGACAATGTGAGTGGTGGAGGGGCAGAGAGAGAGAATCCCAAGAAGACTCATCACTGTCAGTGGAGAGCCCAATGTGTGGCTCAAACTCAAGAACCGCGAGATCATGACCTGAGCTGAAACCAAGAGTTAAGCCTTTAACTTACTGAGCCACCTAGCTCACCCCCACCCCCTGCCAGCATCCCTTCCAATAGAAGAATTTCCCATAACAGAACACAGTTAAGGGTTGAAGAGGGCAATCACTGAAGGCAGCAGCAGAATGGGCAGAAATGGGTCAGGACTGGAGAAGCCACGTAAGCAGTGCTCCTTTGGACATGGTGGGAGAAGAGTTCCTAGACACAGAAAACCACAACTAGATCATTCCCAGAAACACTCTTTTCTTTACAGGAAACAAAAAAGAACATGCACCATGTGATGGTTAATTCGATGTGTTGACCGGACTGGGCTATGGGACTCCCAGGTAGCTGATAAAACATGACTTCTGGGTGTGTCTGTTTCCAGGGGAGATGAGCTGTGTGAATCTGTAGACTGAGTAGAGGAGATCTGCCCTCACCAGTGTGAGCAGGTGTCATCCATTCCCTTGGGGGCCTGAATGAAACAAGAAGGTAGAGGAAGGGGGATACTTTATTCTTGGTTCTTCTTGAGCTGGGACATCAGTCTTCTTCTGACCTTGGACATGGAAACTCCTGGCATCTTGATTCCAGGACTTGAACTAGTGCCATCCCTCTTAAGCCTTACACCTTGTACCCTGGGGCTTAAGCCTTGGACCCTGGGGCTCCCCTGGTTCTCAGGCCTTCGGACTCATAGTGAAATATACTACCAGCTTTCCTGCTTCTCCAGCTTGTTTATGGCATATTTGCAGACATCGTGGGACTTAGCCTCCATTTTCATGTGAGCCTATTCCCATTATAACTCTCCTCTTGTGTCTCTCTCTGTCTATCCTATTAGTCGTGTTGCTCTGGGACTGATGCACACCGGGTCCAGGATACTCTGGAATAGTTTTCAGAATACTCAGAAATATCCAGATTCAGAATATCCAGAATACTCTGGGTACTCCAGAACAGTTTTCACCCCAGTACAGTCTGACTCAGCGGTGTAGTTATCTAGTACCTCTCTAGTTTGATACCTGCCAAGAGGATTCGAAAAACAACTGAGGTACAGTGATAATAATTAAGAAGAAGCTTTATCTTTGTTTTCATCTTTATCTCTCTCTCAATAAACATTATGCTTTGCTAGAAGGTAGCTCTTATTTCAAGGATAACTAATAGAATGGATAACTACAGTATCTGAAGCCTGAGAGGGAAATAGAGTGCAAAGTTAACATACTTCTGAGAAAGTATTTCAAAAAACAGACATAAAATTTAGAATATATCAGTTCTTGTGTTCTCAATAAAATATAAGAGGATATGACCTCTAAGATATGAGAAACGAACAATGAATTGATAAGACTACAGTTTGAGATGAGAAAAAGCTTTGAGAGGCAGATATAAACAAAAAGGCGATAAAAATGATATGGTAGCTTATAATAAAATTAAAAATAAACGGGTGGAATAAAATATGTATGAGAACAAATAAGGACAAAGAGGCAATACAGAAAATTAAATTAGTGATGAGCAAGATGAACTTGAGATATTCCTTAAGGAAATGCAGAGGAAATGGAGAAAATGAAACATATTATTAAAAAGTTGAAATACTTCCTCCCTTGGCAGTATGACCAATAAGGTGCTCTGAGAACTTACCCCACTTTCCCAAAAGTAGAATTATCTTTTGGATAGGACACATTTAAAAATGTATTTCTAGTTTCACAATTCTACCCAGCCCTTTAAGAGTAAGGGATTTTCTTAGGAATGGCAAGTAATAGACAAGTCCAAGAGCCGGGTTGGTGACAATTGCCTGTAACAGCATTACCATCAGGATTCTTAGCCCTGAGTCAGCTGAGAGGCCCAGGTTTGAGCCCAGGGTCCTGCACTGAGTCCAGACATCCCATGTGCTAGACTCTGGCTCCCGGAAGAGGCAGAAGCGAACTTTCCCTGGAGGAAAATCATCCTGAATTGAGACCCACAGGCGTTTTTTTTTTTTTTAAAGGAGTTTTAAAATTTCACAAAATGAAATGTAATCGTGAAATCTAAAATTCAGTTGATGATTTCAACAGCACACACATACCCCTAAGAGATTAAAATTTTTGAAAAATGACTCCTATGTATCACTATACACTAAATAACAATAAAGGCAAGAAGAAGATCTTAAAAGCAGGCAAAGAGAAATGACAGACTTAAAATGAATGCAGGTGGACAGCAGACTCAAAAGCAGCAACAGAAGCCAGATGACAGTGAATTAATAGACTCGTGGTGTTTAGAGGAAATGACCGTCAAGTACAACTGCATGCCCAGCAAGATAACCTCTTAAGGGCAAATGAAAAATGAAGACATTGTAAGTGAAACAAAAATAAGTATTTGCCAAGTAATGGAACTTCTCTAAAGGAACTTCTATACATCAGTAAACTACCCAACAGAAGAATGGGCCAAACCATGAATAGACTTTTTACAAATGAGAACACACAAATGGTATATAAACATGCTAAAAGATACTCAAAAGTGCTATCAGAGGTATGTAAATTAATAGCACAATGAGACAGGATTTTAAAACAATTATACTGACAAAAACTAGAAACTTCTGAAAGTATCAAGAGGTGTAGATCAGCTTGACTTTTTATAAATTGGTAATGGGAATATAAATCTGTGAAAAGAGACTGAAAACAATTTGGTAGTATTTTATAAACATGAATATTCACATTACCTATGACCTAGCTATTACACTCTTAGACAAAGCTCTAGGGAAACATGTGAAAGTGCATTGGAGAACACATCTAGAAATTGTTCATTGCAGCTCTAATCTTAGAAACTAGAATCAATGTACTTTGCCTATTGTCAAGAGAATGGGTAAATAAAAAATGTATACACACAATATGTTATATATAACCTATAACAATAATAACAATAGGTTATTATAGAGCAATGACAATAAACTCTAGCTACGTGTAACATGAAGAATTTTAGGAACATTACATTAAATGGTCAGGGAAAAGTAAAAGTCATCCCAGAAATCTACAGTTTGATAGAATTTTTACAAATCTTAAAATTAAGCAAAATTAATCAACAGACTGTCATGGATATGGTTGTGTATACATATACGTATTGTATAACAATTTTAAAATGCAGAGGGATGACAAAAACTAAATGACACCAGCCCCTTCTTGGATAGAGATCCAGGAATGGTTAAGCAAGGAACGCACAGGGTAAATTGGGATTGCAGTGTTGGTAATGTTTAGTTGTGAAGCAGCATGGTAAGATTGCTAATATTTTGTATTGTGCGTTATAACTTACATTTATGTCATCTATAGGGTTGTTTTTGCATGACAACTCTTATATTAAAATATAAAGAAAAAATAGGGGCACCGGGGTGGCTCAGTCTGTTAAGCATCCAACTTCAGCTCAGGTCATGATCTCATGGTTGGCGAGTTCGAGCCCTACATCGAGCTCTGTGCTGACAGCTCAGAACCTGGAACCTGCTTCAGATTCTGTGTCTCTTTCTCTCTCTGCTCCTCCCCCGCTCATGCTGTGTCTCTCTGTCTCTCAAAAATAAATTGTTAAAAAAAATTTTGTTAAAGAAAAAGTAAATATAAAAAGGAACAGTTGACAAATCTGTTTCATTTTAGATATAAATTACTGATAATTTGACTTCCTAAAGAACAGAAAAAAACAAATGGAAGTGAAGCAGTAGCCACAATAGAAAACAAAACAAAACAAAAGATCCAGAGCTGAAGAAAATCTGAGTCAGTTAAAATCATTGATAATAACATACTTTAATGTTTTGTTTTTTTTTTTCTTAAAATGTGCCCCTGTAAAACATCATGGAAATGTGGCGACCCCTCTCCCAAAAAATAAAACAAAAACAAAAGTAAACAAAAATAAGAGATTTCTTGCCAAGAAAGAATTAAGATTCTGGACAGAACACGACTTTTATTTACTTCTGTGTTAGTATAAAGCAAGGGACAAAGGGTTACATGTCTAGCCTGACAGTCCATGGAAGGAAGATGAATGAGTGAGAAGTATAACAGGTTTCTAACAAAGGAAGAAAGAAAGAGCAGGCTAGCTTCAGATTTATTTTATCCTTTCCAATTAATAAAGGTAGGAAGACAATGAAGCAAATTTGTTGACAGAATTAAAATTTTAATAGTGGAAAATGGAAGCAATTCAAATGACCAGTGATAGGAAAATTGTCAGATTTAGCTATATTCATACCAGAAATATTATCTATGCCCTGAAAATAAGATTACAACTTGACTAATACTCCTCAAACCTGTCAAGGTCATCAGAACAAGGAACATCTGAAAAACTGTCCAGCCTCAAGAAGAGCCTTACTCCCAAGCAATAATCAAAGATGTGAAAAAAGATTTTCAAACATAATTGTTTATTTCAATACTATTTATATTAGTGATAATATGAAGCAAACTAAGTAGTAGCAATAAAATATTGAAAAATTCTGATACATGCCTACTATAAAAGCACTATTTGTGTTATTAATCAGATTTCAAGACATGAATTCAATGAGATAATAACATATCAAATAATAAAGCAGGTTACAAAATAGTATACAGTATAATTTCTGCATCAGTCTGTTCTCAGAATATGTGATAGGCCTATTTAAAGGTTTTTTTTTTTCTCAATTAAGTCCTCATGATGACCTGGATACAGCAGGTAAGACCATAGTGGCCATTTGACTTAACTAAGCTCTCTGTTAGCCAGTGGTCTTGGGTATAGTTGGGTACAAATTTTGGCTACTCAAGGATAAAGGAAACTATTTAGAACAATTGGATTCACTCTATTAGAGAGTTGGAATTTTTAAATAAAGACTTGAGCAATTTTTAGTAGATATGTAAGTCAAAACAAAACAAAACAAAACAAAACAAAACAAAAAAGCACCTGGAAAACAGTCTTGATGTGGAAGACACCCAAATCATATTAGTAATAGAGCTCCAGATCATGAAGTCACAACATTTTCCTACTGAAACCTGTTGGGTAGACCTGCTTTAGAGTCTGGATGACTTTGCCATTCACAATCTATATTCCTGTCTCTATAAGGACAAATTACATTAGTATTTCTTGAGTCTACCTGCAAGATGTTGTTAGGGTTTTTTTTTCCATGTATATCCTTATGCTAAATCTTACATTACCTGAGGTTATTTTTTTCTGCCCTGGTTTTGTTATTGTCTATTTTTGGTTGATAAATCTCTGTACACCGATGCACACACACACTGAAGATAAACTAAAATTTAACATACCCAAATTTTAACACATGTTAAGATTTCAAGTGCATATTGAGTGATACTGTGTGTCTCACAGCATCCAAAGCAGGGAGATATAGCATTGTGAACCAAACACCTGTCTTCCTGGAGCTTATATTACCATAGCATTCTGAAAGTAATTGTTGTTGAATGTTGGGGTTATAGGAGACTTTTACTTGTCTTATAAAAATACACATTTTTCCAAATGTATATCCAAAATAACATTTTTATTTACTATAAATCAATGTTAGTTTAAAATACTAGAAATGGGTCTTCTCTGAGATTCTGATTTCTGCCTCTCAAGAGAAATGCACTAAGAGGAAACAAAAGCCAGAGAACTAACATGGGGTGTTTTTTTTTTTTTTGCATTTTGTTTTGTTTTGTTTTAGTTTGTTTGTTTTTGTGTTTGATTTTTTCTTGGAATCAAGAAAGATTCTTTTCTCTTAAGAAAAGATTTTATTCCTCTGATAGAAAAAAGGCAAGAGGAATAGTTTAATGAGAACAATGGCTTGGCTTCTGAGTTGTTCACTACATTTTGAGCCCTCTTACAGCCTATACATTTACAAAAACTAGCTATTTTCCAAAGCTTTGTCCTCTATTTTTCTTGCTACAAATTTGAGAGGCAGGCAGGGCAAATATCATCATTTTGAGTCTTCAGAGCCATCACAGGTTAAGAGAAATTACTTTCCCATAGTTGTACACTTTAAAAATGGCACAGCCCGGATCAGAACCTTTGTTTTCTTCCTGTAATTCTTTTTTTTTTTTAAGCTTTATTTATTTTTGAGAGAGAGAGAGATACTGAGTGTGATCGGGGGAGGAACACAGAGAGAGAGACACACACAGAGAGACAGAAGCTGAAGCAGGCTTCAGGCTCTGAGCTGTCAGCACAGAGCCTGACGCAGGGCTCAAACCCATGAACTGTGAGATCATGACCTAAGCTGAAGTTGGATGCTCAACTGACTGATCCACCCAGGCGCCGCCTTTCTGTAATTCTTTTTCCACTACACCGCATACACACACCTTGTCCTACAACTGGACTTTGTTACTATTCATTTTGATTATACTGTTGCGGAGAAAATTACAGTCACACCGTTAGAAATTATGTTCTAATGGGTTTTTAGACATCAGGCAGGCTGAATGAATGAGTTTTTAGACTTCACTGAGTTATGGTGGAATAGAACAACAAGTACATTGAAAGGCCAGGCGTCCATACAGTGCAGCAGAAAATAACTTCTTTCTGTCTTTGTTCCTCTAAACCCATTATCTGGGCTCCAGTTTTTGCTTTCACTGCCCTTGAGCAGATGTAATAACTGTTCTACTCTCTTGGACGTTTAAAAAAAAAAGTCCTCTAGTCCCATTAATCACAAGAAAAGGCTTCATTTCCATAATTAAAAAGCTAAATCCAGTGTAATCACAACTCTGAACTTCATGTTAAATATTCACCCCTTTCCAGTGGGATAATATTGCTTCAAGCTTGGCAGCCTTCAGTGAAGAAATAAGATGTGCACCATAAGTTTTCCAGGTCCTTGCCTTTTGCTACTTGTGCTACCCTCCTTTACCCCATGGGGTATTCTCACTGGCGCCCAGCTTAGGTACATGTGGGGCAATATAGAGTAAAATGGAGACAGAAAAGATCTTACGTGTGGTCTGATGCCAGGGTTCTCTGGGTTTAGCGGATGTTTAAACTGACTCTCCTGCATATGCTTTAAGGATACCTTAGAGGTTCTCCATTGGAAATACCTGTAGCTCTCAGTGTGGACAATGGCCTCTCCTCCAGCCAGAGACTGATGTGGCCGCTGAAGATAGTCCTCTTTGAATCTGCATCTGAGATTATACCTCAGCTTCTTTCTGCTGAGATAGCCTGTCCCTAGAAGGGATTCCTCTGGGATCATGTCCCCTTAAAATGACCTGCAGATCAAACCCCTCCTACATGGCTCTTCGCCTAGGCTTATCCAACACAAAGACACATTCTGTCTTGCTGCCAGTGGAAGTTTAGCTGAGGAGCCTTCCGTTTCCCTCTCCCACTAGCTCCCGCCACAACTTTTGCCTCTGAAGTGCTGAGACATGGGACAAAAATCTGTCTGTTCTTTTCCTCCCAAGTTCAAGCGATATACCTCAAGCTCCCTGAGGGATCCTCTTAAAACCCGTCTTACTTGACTTGAATTGAGAATGAAATAACCCTTTCCCCTTTCTCCATGGGGAGTGGGGTTAGGGGAAATACCACAACTCTCACAATTGGACCCCCCCAAAATCCTCCCTAAGAACAATAATGACTTATCCTCTATGCCCGGAGGTAGGTGAGCTTCACAAAACTGTACATCACTTTTCAAGTCCGTCATGAGTGATCATGGTGTAATTAATGGTCCCTTATTGTTTTCTTTTTGATTTGGGGACTATCATAAAACCTAGACAAAGATCTCTTCTTTCCTGATATTTATGAGCTGAACTGAAAAGTTCAAGTTGTAGCACCTATGGGTTCTACTTCAGTTTTTAGAAACTATCCCAGGGAAATCAGTGACCTCCAAAACATCTCTGGGGATTGGAACTAGTCCTCAACAGTTTTGAAAACTCTCCACCTGACTCTACCATGCGTTTAGAGGTGAGAACCACTGCTATAAACTCTCAATTTGGGAAGCTACTTAGAGCCAATCTACAATCAATTCTTTTTTAATCCACATATGAAGAAGGATAAGCTACTTCCTCCTTAAGTGATTCTGGTTCTTCTCTTGACTTCTCCAGGCCAGATATGGGGTCAAGGTTCAATAAAATACATAAGGGGGGATGGGCATAAAGAGGAGCCCACCTACCTGGCTCCGGTGCTTTTGTCTTTTCACCTGGAGATTTGCTTTTGACCCCTGCAGGAAGAGGGAGGGCAGATTAACTAAATGAATCTTCCTGAGTTTTTGCTAATGGAATATGAATGTCTTTAATATTTGAGACATCAAAAGCATCTATGTGCTAGAGCCAGGTCATGACAACTCAAGAGAGGCAGCTGCTAAATTTTCAGGGAAAATTTAGGAACTGGGAAGCCAGTTGCCATCCCATTGAAATTGACCCCGATGGGAATATTTACACCATAGACATCAAATGCTACAAATCAGGTCTCCCTACCTCACCCTGAGGGAACCAGCTGACAAACATTTACCAGCAAAGCATGAGTTATTGGTATTGAAAAGGTGTTTCTCAGACTCTGTTCTTACTTTTGAAGTTTGAGGCAAGGGACAGGAGGCTCTGAAGCTGGAAGTTTCCTTTCCTCAACAAACCTGCTAGAAATTACCTCCTCAATACAATTCTATATAACTGGAACAGAGAGAAACATGACCCATTCTAATAAACTATGTACTTGCTCATGTAGATCTAGCAAAGTGTATTTATCATAATAAAGATAGAAATGTACTGTAGGTGTTTCTCAACTTATTAAAGTTAATTGGTGCCCTTGCAACAGTTTGGCTCTACTAATTAGTATCCACTTTCTGTTTATAAACCTTTGCATGAGGAAGCAGTGTTTTTGTTTTTCTAAATGCCATGTTTATTCCTTTAGTTGTTGATGTGGGGATATGTTCAGGTAATTTTAAAAATTCTTTGAGTAAATTATGGATAAATACCATCTCTCTCTGTAGAGTCAGAATTCATTTTAAGGGGAAAATATTTTACACAGGGTTATATTACTTTGCAAGAACATATCATCTTCACAAACACAAGTTGACACACAAAGACTGTGATGGAAAACCCTGAGAGAGCTGATTTTTTTTTTTTAATTTACTATCTCAGTATTTTCTCTTCCATGAAATAAACTAAAAACATGACCTTATCTTATATAACACAAATACTTGGGGCACCTGGGTGGCTCAGCTGGTTGAGCATCTGACTCTTGATTTTGGCTCAGGTCATGAACCCCAGGATCATGGGGTTGAGCCCTGCATTGAGCTCCACACACAGAAAGATTCTCTCTCTCTCTCTCTCTCTCTCTCTGTCCTGCTCTTCCCCCCTCCTGCCCTTCTCCCCTACTTGTGCTCTCTCTAAAAATAAAAAATAAAATAAAATAAAATAAAATAAAATAAAATAAAATAACACAAATACTCAACAAAACCAAAGAGCCAGGTAGTGTCAGCTATTTAATGTGTAACCAATGTTAACTGTTATACATACGAGTGGTAGATACTAGATAGATAGATGATAGATAGATAGATAGATAGATAGATGCCCTGACCTTAACTTTATTAAACTTGAAAGCTATATAACTCCTGTGATTTCTCACATCCAGCAAACTTCAAGCAGCTGCTGTGCCCATGTCTTTCTGCCCACATCTTCCACTCTGCCTGACAAACCTACGCCTTCTGTCTCTACATGTCCCATATGTTCAGTTTTCAAAGGACTAGCCAATGATCCCCATTTTACTGGCCCCTTCTTCCTGACTAGTGCTCTGTGGCTCATAACTTGATTTTTACTGTACCTCCACATCTTTTATTCCACTTTCCAAGCCCAATTAAAATGTATGTTTTGTGCGTCATCTCCCATCCCTTCAAAGACTGATGCTGTGGTGCCTACATTTATACTTCCTGGAATAGTCAATGTCTAATCCCAACTACCCATCTAATGACTGAGAACTTTTTAAATGTTGATTTAGTTATTTTGAGAGAAAGGAGAGGGAGAGAGAGAATCCCAAGCAGGCTCCATGCTGTCAGCACAGAGCCCGATGTGGGGCTTGAGCCTACAAATGGTGAGATCATGACCCACGTCTAAATCAAGAGTTGGACACCTAACCGACCGAGCCACCCAGGCACTCCAAGACTGGAAATTCCAAACAAAGTCATAGGAGAATGTTGGAGCAGTTTGAGGGCAAGTACAGCAGCACCCATAACATCATATCCAGTGTGGAGAGAGGCCTCTCACATTTCTCTATGGAAAATCCCTGGTAAACAATACAGCTGGAATGGCAAGATCTTTGGTAAGATTATTTCTGGCAGAGGTTTTTCCAGTTTATATAAACCTCATCTGTAGCAGTATATTCAGCTCTTGAGCTTGACAATTGACTGTAGAGAGAATCTGGGATCACATTAGTTACCTCACCCAGTCCTCACTCAGCACATGCATCAAACTGTGTTTAGAAACCTCTTAGAGGTTTTGGTATTGTTGTTTTTCTTTCTTTTCTTTTTTAATTGTGCTTTCAGCTGATGTGATATCCAATCCCATTTGATTTAGGGACACCCATTAATAATATGAGAAAATTATTAAGTTCTAGTAAGTGAATTAGTAAAAACAATGTTGATAAGTGTTCTTTGTGATATACAGAGGGAGCAAATGTTAGATCTGGTTGGTGATGGTGAGTGATGTGTGCTCTCTCTACTTTGTTTCTAAACGTTAACACAGAATGCATGCATATGCATCACGTTTGTTTAAAATAGGTTTATTGGAGAGAAATTCATGATCATGGGCTCTTCATAACCCATTTAGCTAACAGGACTTATAAAATGAGTCAAAATTGTTCATACAAGGACAAGCTGAGCTTTACAAATCAGCAGAACTTTTGACTTCTGGAATTTTTCCAATCAGCTCATTAATACCTGTTATTCTTTTAACAAAGGACCAGTTATTTTGTTCTCTATTTAGGGCAGCTAATGTCCAGTAATAATCCCACAGAGAGTCAAATAATAAACATTCGTACTGAGGAATAAAGGGTCTATCCTGAGTGCTAGAAGGAATTGAGTTCCTATTACTCCTTCCCCAGTCCCCCACAAGGAACAGTGGATGCTGTAAGAAATTAAATCAAATAGAGGATTTCCATTCTCAGTAAGTTAGTAAGCATCACAAGCAATACTTCAAAATATAAACCAAGAAAGAGTTAATCTTCCCTTCCCTTTACATTCCCCATTTCCCAATTACCTGGATGCAGGGTTTAGTTCCAAATAGGTTTCCTCCTCCTTCTTCTTCTTCTTCTTCTTCTTCTTCTTCTTCTTCTTCTTCTTCGCCTGTGCAACTGCCACCTAGTTATCTTTGTGGAACTCATTTCATTGTTTCTCTTTAACAAATTTCAACCATGATGTTCCATCTGCTATCACTGAACTAGAATGTCCCTAAAATGTAAAGGGAGTCCCCCTGGGAAATGCCTCGAAGAATCATTCACCTGACAAACAGAAAATCACGAAATGGGTTTTCACTTCTTTCAATTAGCAACAGCAACAACAACAACAACAAAGGAAGAAGAGAGACAGGAAAGGGAGACAAAGACTTATTCAGCTTGCATTGTAGTCATGTCTAATTCCTCTTTTTCTTTATCCTTCGAGTGAAAGTGGCTGTTGAAGGAGCCCTAAGACTTTAAACTGCAAGGCAGAATAGCCTGAAGATTTTGTGGGGTAGGAGTTGGACAGAGAAGAACATAGGGGAGCTGTCACATTTCTGTTTCTTTTTAGGAAGGGTCTCAGAGTACTTAAAAGCTCCCCCCTTTCAAGTATTTCCTCATACAATATTTGTAACTAGGATGTTTTGCCCGCCAATATGTTTGACAGAAAGGCAAGTGTTCCCTCCCTCTTTTGTAGGAAAGCAGTATAACAATTTGGAATTCTTCAGCTATGTAGGAGACTAGACCATTTATTCATCAAGTCCATATGGAGTGCCTACTATGTGCCCAAGCTTATGCTAAGCACTGGGTAAGTTAAGGTATATATAGTCCCTGACAGTTGAGTTTCCTGCCTGGCAGAAGTGACAAATATCAATAAATAATGATACAAACGAATGCACAATTACCACTATGACTTAGATTGTGGGGAAGTGGTACACCATGTATGAGAACGTATAAAAAGATTTGTTCTAATGATGTGTGCCAACATGAGACTGAGATGCTTGATCTGAGATCTGAAGAGTCAGGGAGGGATTACTACATTTCAGTGGGAGTTAAGAGCTTTAATTAAAGCCAAAGGAAAAACCTCTGTACCAAAAACCCTGGAAGGAGCATCCCAAGCACTGAGGGCTAGAAGACAGCCATCCTTGCTGAGGCACGAAGGGGTGACAAAGGTCCATATTTTGTCATGTCAACAAATGTTAAAGAGTTTTGTTTTTGTAATTTTCATTTTGAAATAATTTTTCAGAGAAGAGTTTTTAAGATAATATAGAGAGTTTCCATATTCCTTTTGTTCAGGCTTCCATAGCATTAACATCATATATCGCCCAAACTAAGAATTTAACATTGGTACGATATGATTAACTAAACTACAGACTTTATTCAGATTTTACCAATTTTTCCACTAATTCCCTCTATTTCAGGATGCTCGGTTGCATTTAATCATCATGTATACTTAGTATCTTCTGATCTGTGACATTTGCTTAGTTTTTCTTCTTCTTTCATGATACTGACACCTTTAAAGAGTACTAGTCAGGTATCTTGCAGAGTTCCTTTCATTTAGTTTGTGTCATGGGAATTAGCTTATGGATTTGGGAGAAATATACTACAGGGTTGAAGTGTGCTTATCATATTTTATCAGGAAGTACATCATATCAATAGGACTTAGTACTGATGATATTAACTTTGATCATTTTGTTAATGTATCTGAGATGTCTCTACTAGATTTCTTTTTTTCTTTTCCATACTCTATTCATTAAAAGTGAGTCACTAAGTCCAGACAAGGGAAGGAGAATGAACCTCCATCTCCTGAGGACATGTATATCAAATAATTTGTGGTCCTCTATTAGAACCACCATGACAATGAATATGTATTTGTGGGAGATGTTTTGAAGCTGTGCAAGTTTCCTGTGTTTCATGAAGTTTCACCCACAAATTTCACCATGCATTAGTGGATCATGCCTGGAGCAGTCATCACTGTGATGAATTTTTACTTACCTCATTTTTTTCTATATTTAATATTTGGAATACTTCAGTAAAGAAGATTTGCTCCTTATCCATTTATTCAATTATTTACTTATATCTGTATAGACTCAAATATATGTATTTAAAATAGAAATATCCGTAATTATATTTAGAGATTTCATCAGCTCTCTCTCAAAAATTGGCAAATCAAGAAAACAGACAATTAGTAAAAATAAAGATCTAGGGAACAATAATAGGCTGTCAAGCAAACTGACCTGAAAGTTGTAAAATATTGCACTCATCTTTTTTACAAGTGCACACAAAAAATTTACTAAGATATTATCATGATCTTGGCCATAAAACAAAGTTTAGTGAATAAGGAGTGACTGAAACAATACAAAGTGTGTTTTCTGACTACAAGATAATTAAAGTATAAGTTGATAACAGAAAGATACCTGGGATATACCAAATAATTTAGAAACTAAGCAACACATTTTATTTACCTTATAGGTAAAAGAAGAAATCAAACATTATAATAAAAAGATTTAGAATCCAATAAAAATCACATAACATCTCAAAATATTTGAATGTAGCTAAAGCAGTGCTTCTATCCAGTGAAACTTGAGAAAAATCCACTTTCACACCAATCTCCACATTAAGCATAAGGTGATACCAAAGGAATCTGAAGGCTGTAGTGTGCTGAAAGTAATCATAACAGCAAGACCCAAAACAGCTCAACATTTGCCTAAATTAATTCAACCCTCCACAGTGAAGGTCTAGCATCAGAAGCAGCATGTGAATCTCAGGCATACATATTAATTATCTCAGGAACCAGTCAAAAGTTGTGAAACATCAAAACAATGCAGATAGAAAACCTTCCATGGTCAAGAGACAAAGCAGTCAACACAACCAGACTAAGAAATGATCAAGATTTTGGAATTTTAGGAAGGCATTAAAAAATATCTATGATTAATGTGGTCAAGTCTCTAGTGGAGGAAATTGACAAAATACTGTAATATGAAGCATATTTAAATATTTGGGAAAAGGTATTGTACATATGTTAACATTTATAGAAATACAAACTTGTATTTTGTGTATTTTGCATATTTATTTCAATTTTTACATAATTGTTTTATCATGCTGTTTATGCTGTGCTGTTGATTGAAGAGATTTTTTAAATTATTACCACGTGGAATTTTCTCTCTCTAATTCTCGCTCTCACTGTGTCTCTATCACCTCTTTACCCAGGCTACAGACTCCTGTCTCTCCCATAGACCATCAATAAGGAGTGTAGCCAGGTGCTCCAGGAGATCATAGTTTACTTGATACTGAATATCACTTCAGTGAATAGAGTGAGATGGTGTTTTGGAAGAATAAATATAATAAAGCAAATGTGGAACTAAAGCAAGTTTCTTTCTAAGAACTTACTTATTTTAATACTTATACTTGCTAAGAATTAAATGTAATTAAGAAAGAATACCCTACCATGCCAAAGAAAGAAAGAAAGAAAGAAAGAAAGAAAGAAAAAGAAAGAAAGAAAAGATATCAGTCATTATTGTGGTAGAGCTTTTCAGGCATTTTCCCATGCAGTTATAAAAACATATATGGGGGCCTGAGTGGCTCAGTTTGTTGAGCATACAACTTGATTTTGGCTCAGGTCATGATCCCAGAGTTGTGGGATCAAGCCCTGTGTCGGTCTTCGGGTGGGGCCTGGAACCTGCTTGGGATTCTCAATCTCTCTCTCTCTCTCTCTCTCTCTCTCTCCCTTGCCCCTCTCCCCTGCTCACTCTCTCTCTCTCTCTCTCTCTCTCTCTCAATCTCTCTCTGGAAAAAAAAATTTTTTTTCATAAAATCCAAAACCATGTATAGAACACTTTGTTGTTTTTTTTTAATTTTTTTTTCAACGTTTATTTATTTTTTGGGGGACAGAGAGAGACAGAGCATGAACAGGGGAGGGGCAGAGAGAGAGGGAGACACAGAATCGGAAACAGGCTCCAGGCTCTGAGCCATCAGCCCAGAGACTGACGCAGGGCTCGAACTCACGGACCGCGAGATCGTGACCTGGCTGAAGTCGGACGCTTAACTGACTTCAGGTGGCACCCAGGCGCCCCTAGAACACTTTGTAAAAACAAAACAAAATATATGTATTATTGGTTTTTTCCTGTTTTACTGTGATATTCATTTTGATTATTATTTTTTACTGAAAGTCTTTAATTCATTTGTTTTTACTGTTTGCCTTATTTTCCTCCATTATTATTATCTTTTTAATTTTATGTTACTAAAAATACTTTTGTGTTATGGTGAAGATATGTTAAAAATGATCCACTTGAGATGTCATTATATGCCACAGATAGGTACCACATTCTCATTTATCTGGCTACTTTTGCTCATAATTGTATTTGGGACATTCAGTAATGTCAACGTTGTATGCACCAGAGTTTGTTCTTCTTATTTCTGAGTAGGAGTCCATTATTGAATAGTCCACAGTTTTTTAACCTTACATTTAAGAGTTTAGGAAACATTTTTGAAAGAGGAAGATGGGCAAAGAGTCACTGCTACTTGGACACTTGCTTTCCAAGCACTGTGCTCAGTTTATATGCACTATGTGAGGGGCGCCTGGGTGGCTCAGTCGGTTGAGCATCCGACTTCGGCTCAGGTCATGATCTCACAGTCTGTGAGTTCGAGCCCCGCGTCGGGCTCTGTGCTGACAGCTCGGAGCCTGGAGCCTGCTTCTGATCCTGTGTCTCCCTCTCTCTCTGCCCCTCCCCCACTCATGCTCTGTCTCTCTCACTCTCAAAAATGAATAAATGTTAAAAAAAATTTTATACGCACTATGCCAGTCAATCCTCATAGGGAACCTATAAAATAGGCACTCTTGTTATCCCATATTTACAAATGAAATAACTGAGGCACAGGGCATGTAAAATAATTGTTCAATATCATATTGCTAATAAGCCTCTGATCCTGGATTTCAACATTTACTATATTTATTCAGTAGCCCCAATCTTGACGTCTGTAGAACATTCCCTTGTCGTCTACCTCCAAAAGTGTGAAAAACTATTGCCTTCAACATTAACCGGTATTGTGGCAACAAATGATTTTTGTAAATTTTCTAACTGCTATATTTGTAAAGTCAAACTTTACACTGATAGCAGAAATCACAATTTCAATCTGTGGAGTAAAGCCAGATTTTTCAAATGTATCCAAAACCACTTTGAAATTATTTGATGTCATTTTCAGAGAACTTTATTCTCCCTTTCTTCTGTTTTCCTTTTCTCTTTTAACTGTATCAGGTGCTCCCTGATTCTTACAACTTGGAATTTCTATAAAATTCCAGAGGCAGAGGAATCCACAGTTGGTTCAATATTGGTATCTAAGCTAGGATTGCCAGAGGTAGTAAGTAAAAAAATCTAAGAATACCCAGTTACATTAGAGCTTCAGGTAAACAGTGAAGTCTTTTAAAATGTACTTATGCCCCTGTGAAGTTTGGGGGACAATTTATTAAAAAAATTGTTGTTCATCTTAAATTCAAATTTAACTGGTGTTGTATTTTAAATTTTTTTTTCAACGTTTATTTATTTTTGGGACAGAGAGAGACAGAGCATGAACAGGGAAGGGGCAGAGAGAGAGGGAGACACAGAATCAGAAACAGGCTCCAGGCTCTGAGCCATCAGCCCAGAGCCCGACACGGGGCTCGAACTCACGGACTGCGAGATCGTGACCTGGCTGAAGTCGGACGCTTAACCGACTGCGCCATCCAGGCGCCCCATAACTGGTGTTGTAGTTTATGTGACACGTCTAATCTAAACTAAAGCAATAAATTTTTTGAAATTTTCCTCCCTGATAAGAGATAATCCTGTGTATCCCAGGCAAATAAAAACATAAGACATTATCACAAGTGTTGCTTATTGGGTTTGTCCGTATAAAAAGAACATCTAAAGTCTGCAATTAAAAATGCTTTCTTCCCTTCTCCAGAAACCCTCCATACTAAACCCCTCTCCAGTAGTTTAAGGGGAAAAAACAAAACAAAACAAAATAAAACCAGGCATCGATAGCATGAATTAGAATTAGGTACTTTAAAATAAACAGGGTCCACTTTTTGTCCAAGGGTGCCCTCGTGGAAGTTAGAACTCATAAATAGGGACCAACATTCCTGAAATGAATATAATTAGCTGGGGAGATACCCTCTTGTCTCATTTCTGTTCTGCTCCCCTTGCCCACGGTCCTGCAGTCTTGAAACAAATCTGGAGACAGCAGCTTCGCAAATCCGACGAACACTGCTTGCAAGCAGCTATCATGAACCACCCAGAGTAGGGAATTCCTTTTCTTTTTCCAAGTATAAAACTTATGAAGAGGTTAGAGGAAGGCAGTTTGAGACTCTGTTACCTTCATCTTTGGCTTAGAGGTAGGTTAAAGCCCTAGAGAGTCCTCAGCTCCTATCACTGGCCCCAAGCCCTGGTCTGCCAAAATCCTGATGCGGCTCTCCTGGATGGCACCGTTATTCAAAGTTAGCATGCCGTTTGATGCAGTCTATTTAAAACTTTATTAGGAGCTTGGATTCTTCCTCCCCTATAATTTAGAAGGCAGAACAGAGAGGCAGTTTGCTCTTAAAACAATGCAATTGTGAGCTCCTGAGCTGTTGTCAGATTGACTTCCCTTCCATGGAAAGTAACTCCCTTGATGCGTGCCAGTGATCTGTGTACCCCTAGATTAAATGGGAGAGGGTTCACAGAGCTCGTGCTAAATTTTGGACCTTGGAAGATGGTGAAGGGACTATGTTGAAAGAAACAGAAGGAACTCAATCAGCAGGCAGGAGACTTGAGTCCAGTTACCTTTTGCTCAGTCCTGCCACCTATTAGTTGTGTGACCTTAGGTAAATTGCTTATCATCTTTGAGCTGCAGTATCCTCTTAAATAAAATACTGAGGCTTGCCTAGATTATTGTAACGATCCTTTTGAAACTAGAGGTTTATGCCATTTTACATTAGTTTTTTGTTTCCCTTGAGATTCTTGTGTTTTGTTCAGTTTTTCCAGCTACGCCACTGCTTGGGCACAATAGCCATACATCACAGGGCTCACTGGCTGTCTAACAACTCTTTTAGAAACCTTTATGTAACAAACCAGGAAAAGAAATATCAAGGGCTTCCGCCTAAAGGTCCTCTGGGAAAAAAGGTTAACAATGTATAATTCTTAAAAGACAAAAACAACCAAATCATGGAAGTATAAGTGAGGAAGGGAAGAAAGGGGAAATGTAGCAGAGGGGAATAGTCAGATAATTGGAGAAAAAGATGAGTAGGAGGAAAACAGAGCAGCAGGATGGTGGTACAGGGTTCAAATGAGATGCTGCTGTTTTGGGGCAGTGGTAACAATATGATACAGGAAGGAAGTGAAAGAGATGGTCCCACGAAGGAAGGGACAAGTTCGGGCTGCAGAAGTGAAACCGTTGATTCTGCTGTTGAGCCGAGGAGCTATAAACTTTCTCTAAATATTCCTGAGAAATAAACAAAGCATGTAGAATCACGTATACAACTACCAATTTCTATCCTTGGATTGTTGGGCTATATGACAGAAGGGGAGCAGCAAGGCAAGGTAATGAGTGGGCTGGAGTCATTGGGTAGCAGTTCGTGTTATGGAATGGAAGAAATTAGTCATGTGGGAGTGGGGATACGGAGGAAATGATGGGGAAGAATGGTGGTGATGTGTGTCTATCCTCCCTGGGAATTCTGAGACTCAAACAGCAACCTTCTCGGAAACCCTTGACAGTGTTGGAGAGAGCCCTAGACGTTGAACACTTACGGAAAGGTGGAAATTGCTTCAAATTCTTCAGTGACAGAACAGAAAGAATATTCAATTTGACAGATGACTTGAGTTAGGCTTCATGGATTTTTTTTCCCTTGGACAGCTGATGGATAGCTGCTCCCTCAAGCTGTATAAAGAACTAGGTTTCCCCTGAGCTGCAGAGGCAGCTGGTACCATGAGGCTAAGTCTCTTCTCGAGATAGATGCAAGTTTCACAGGAAGAATATACAGATTATGTGTTTTTCTCTTTCCTTTCACCCATTATACGTATTTTATAATTTCTTCATTCACCTGGATGTAAAGAATGGTGCATATTCTCATCTGATCAAGAGAAAGGAGATGGAATGGGCGTATGTCTTTGACTCTTACCAACTGATGTCAAGTGTAGTTCCTGTTTTCTTAATAGAAATTAAAACACGAAGACATAAAGTGGAAAAGAGCCTTACGATGTGCATGATTATAGAGTGGATGGACACAGCATAATAAATGATGAATAAGGATAATTTTTTCTAAGCAGCACTGTCTCATAGATCAGTAAAGAAGATAAATATCCCTAACTCCATGAATTTTTTAAAGTTGGACTCCTTCACTAGCCCATTGGGTGTATAAATGGAGGGTTCAGAGAGGAGGTTCTGTACTCCTGGCTCTGTGGACACCATGTTAGACTGGAGAAGGACTTTGTCACAGCGGTAGCCAGCCCTCTCATCCTAGAATTCAAATATCTCTTGTTTCTGTTTAATTTAGCTTTCAAAGTGGACAGCTAGTCTGCCATGGAAAGCCAAGCTGTAAGTATATACTGAACACCTACTTTGTGAAAGGTCTGTATTGAATACAGAGAAGACAAAGGTGGAAAGAAAATCTCTGCCTTAACTTTTCATTCAAGCACTAAATAAGGTAAAACATTTAACAAAGATAATTTATTGCAAAATATGTCAAAGAAAGCCCAGAAAAATAATGGAAGAAATGTTGAAAATGTGGAGAAGATAAAAAATGTATAGAAAAAAACATGTCTTATAGATAGATAAACAGATAGATGATAGATAAGTGTGATGTATGTACATACATACATATTATAATAACATGCTAGCATTTTTATCGATTGGATTGGTAAAAACTGAAAACATGCAGATTAGTGAGTGTAAGAAAAATAAATCCTCATATGTACTGCTGGTGAATTTGGGAGGGGAGCTTGTGAAACTTTATTTAAATTTTAAATGTATGTACAGTTGACACAACAATTCCTTTTTGCTAAATCTCCTATAATTTTTATAGAAGTATTCTGTAAAAGAGCATAAATACTCATCATCAAATTGCCTGTCCTAGTAAAACATTGGAACAATTCAAAAGATTGTGTGTGTGTGTGTGTGTGTGTGTGTGTGTACTGGTCACATTAAAATGTGTGTGTGCATGTGCATGCACATGCGTTTGCATACTTTGGGGAGAAAACAAAAGGGGGATCGTGCAAAAGAAGGATTGGACATGAGCTCTGTGGAATATCACCTGGTTCTTTTCTGGATATACGAATCCGGTGTTATTAGATGCATAGAAAAATCATCTGAACAATAATAACTTAGTAGTTATTACTTTGGAGGGGGACTTGTAGGCAAGTTAGTGTTCTTTCCATTTTCTTTTTACACATCTCTGTGCAGTTTGAATTTTTTCAGCAGTAGGTGGTATTTCCGTAATTTACAAATCAGTAAGAAAAATTGAGGATTATTACAAAGCATCACATGGCTAATATTCAGGTGAATTATAGAAACAGTAAAAGTGATATAGAGATTCAGAAAAGATAGAATTCCCACCTGGCTTAAGTATGAGCATTGGCGGTAGGGGTCACATTTAAGTTAGGTCTCGGAGGATCCTGCATTAGAATCCATGGAATCTGGGCATTGATGTCATCTGAGTTGCCAGCCCCATGCAAGTTGCCGAGCACGGTGGAAATAACACAGACATCATATTTCTGAGCTGTGTGTTCAGAACATGGGGCTTTTACTTACTGAAGGAATTTGGGGGGGGGGGCGACCACCCGATCTTTGTGTATCTCAGTTTAAAATAAAGGGCCTTAGGGGACACGTGGGTGGCTCAGTCGGTTAAGTGTCCAACTTCAGCTCAGGTCATGATGTCACAGTTCGTGGGTTCGAGCTGCATGTCGGGCTCTGTGCTGCCAGCTCAGAGCCTGGAGCCTGCTTCGGATTCAATGTCTCCCTCTCCTCCTCCTCCACTCACACTGTGTGTGTGTTTCTCTCTCTCAAAAATAAACAAACATTAAATTTTTTTTAGAAAATTAAAAAATAAAATAAATAAAGGGCATTAGACAGATCTCTCTCAAGACGCTTCGAGTTCAAGAAGTAAGTGGTATTTGAGGAAGAATGAGCATTTCTGGGGAAGAGGAACAAGGAGGTGGAAAGATGCAACCTTAGTTCTGAAAGGAGGTAGTAAAGCATTTTCCCCCACAGAAAAAAGTTTGATAGAGAAGGATAATGGCAAATATAGCTGAAAAAGTTAGTGTGAATCAGATTGTACTTGGCTTTGAAAGTCAGGCTAGAGAAGATGAGTTTTTTTCTAATTTAATCACTGGTGATTCCAGAGTAAGAGGCTTATAGAACTGTAATCTGATAGTGATATGAAGAGTAAGGGACTAGAGGTAGTGGGGAAGGTTATTTGGAGATCCTGTCAATAGAAAAGGTAATACAAAAATGCTGATTCGAAGGGGCACATTCACCCTAATGTTGATAGCAGCACTAGGAGTGGTGGTTATATATATATATATTTTTTTTTAATTTTTTTTTCAACGTTTATTTATTTTTGGGACAGAGAGAGACAGAGCATGAACGGGAGAGGGGCAGAGAGAGAGGGAGACTCAGAATCAGAAACAGGCTCCAGGCTCTGAGCCATCAGCCCAGAGCCCGACGCGGGGCTCGAACTCCCGGACCGCGAGGTCGTGACCTGGCTGAAGTCGGACGCTTAACCGACTGCGCCACCCAGGCGCCCCTATATATATATATATATATACCCACACGATGGAATACCACTGGGCAATCAAAAAGAATGAAATCCTGCCATTTGCAACAATGTGGATGGAACTAGAGTATATTATGCTAAGCGAAACAACTCAGGCAGAGAAAGACAGATATCATATGATTTCACTCATATGTGGAATTTAAGAAACACAGCAGATGAACATAGGGAAAGGGAAGGAAAAATAAGATAAAAACAGAAAGGGAGGCAAACCATAAGAGACTCTTAAATACAGAGAACAAACAGGGTTGCTGGAGGTGAGGTGGGTAGGGGGATGTGCTAAATGGGTGATGGGCCTTAAGGAGGGCACTTGTTGGGTTGAGCACTGGGTGTTATGTGTAAGTGATGATTCACTGGTTTCTACTCCTGAAACAATACTACATTGTATGTTAACTAACTTGAATTTAAATAAATAAATTAAAAAAGAAGAGAAAAGAAAAGGTGATATAAAAATAACCTGCATTGCATATTGGCCATGGGCATAGAAAAAAGGGGAAATAGTGGACCTGGTGTTAGAATAGATAATGGAGGTCTTGGGGTTGGAAGATGTGATTTTGTTGCCAATATTTCAGTTTGAGGAATAAAATGTTAAACAGAAATGTGACGGTCACCATAGGATCCTATTGTGGGGAAAAAAAAGAAAAGGGATTAAAATTTAAGCCCTGCAAAATATTTATTAGTGCCTTGGTCACTGATTTATAAACTATAGGGGGTACATTAAAAAATCCATATTCTTGCCTGTAAATGGAAATGGGATGATCTGCCCAACAGTAGCCAACACAAACACAGCGCATTAAAAACTGAAAACCACAAAGGGGGCATGTGGCACACAGGAAAGGTCACAAGGGGCTCCTCACTCCCATGTTTCAACTGTGCAATTTTTGTTCCAACGAATGAAATGCTGGGAGGTTTCAATTTTAGCAATTTTATGGCACAGACTTCTTTTGTAAAGAAAAAATATTTATTTAGTAAATATTTATTTTAAGACAGAGAGAATGCGCATGCATGCAAGTGGGGGGAGGGGCAGAGAGAGATGGGGCCGATGCAGGGCTTGATGTCATGACCTTGAGATCGCGACCTGAGCAGAAATCAAGAGTCAGATGCTTAACCAACTGAGCCACCCAAAATATCCTTTTATTCTTGTACCTCCTTCCTTATTTACATAGCCCTTGTAAACACTTAGACTCCATTGAATATATTCAACCCCTTGAGTTAAGGATGCTACATGTCACGACATTGTTTTGCATGAGGAGACTTTAGCTCAGAGAGCCTGTGGTGATTTACCCATAAGCCAGTGGGGACTAGTGGTGAGTCTGGTGTGAGTTCCTGCCCCTTTCAGTTTAGTTACCCTGAGAACAATATGTCCGTCCCAAGGTGCTACCAATGAGTAGCCTCTCATACATCCTTACACAGAACGTCTCACAATAAACACACGTGGTTTCTAGAAAAAAGTAATTTATTTATGATCGCTTTATAAGGCTCATAATGCAACTAACTGTATATCAAGGAATAACACTGCTGCACATGTCCATCACTGCAGATGGAGGCTCTTGGAAGATAAATTCTTCCCTCCAGTGTGCCCAGCAGGGACAGCTATCTGGCAGTCATGACAGGAAGTCTGGAAGCTTTTGTAGGCTGTAACTACAAAATGGGCGTGTCCTCACCATTCTTCCTCATCTTCTTTATCTTCCATATCTCTGGAGCCTGGGATCATTTTTTCCTTTCAAGCTAAGAAAGAGTATATTACTTCTTTTCCATTTGGATCTATACGACACAACAAGTCTTGATATCACAACCACAGTTGTTTTTTCTACTGTGACTCTACCAAAAATTAACATGAAGGATTGCCATATTAGGAAAAGTATCCTTTTTGCACCTCCTGAGGATGGGTGTGACCCGTGTGAGATTCCACTGGAGTGATTTCTGGATGTGTCTTAGGAACTTAATGAGGAATAGTCAAAACTTCAGTTATTTTGAAAGTTATGTTGAATCCTGTGTTTGAGTATAGTAGGCTATGAGGTAGAGGTGGAATCTTCTGTGGTAAAGTCTTTATTTATCATTTGTACTGATTTGGATCAGCCGAGAAGCAGATGCCAGTATGGGTTTAGATGTGTATGAAAGAGATTTATTTACTAGAGGTGAACAGGAGAAGGCAAGAAGATTCTTCAGACAACAGTACAGATCTAACATCTTGGAAGGTGAGAGGCAAGAAAGGTTCAGCCAGGTCAATGCAGAATCCTCAAGGCAAAGCCACTAGTTCGAGTATTCCCACGTCTCAGCAGCTTAATCCGCTTTGGCACCTTTGCCAGGCTCAGCCTATGGGAAGCATGGCCTGTGTGGATCCAGAGGGACAAAAGCTACGGTCACCAGTCAACTGTGCTTTGATGTGCTCATCAAAGCAGATCTGAGATGGGTGCTACACATTGGTGCTCCTTATTCCCCTGAAAAATGTTTCTCTAGAACAGCTTTGGTGCCTTAATAGTATTAAATGTTCTCAGTCTGACTTGCCATTAGAGTCAAGTGAACCATTATGAAGTCAAAGCTACTGAACATGGGGCACCTGGGTTGCTCAGTCGGTTGGACGTCCAACTTTGTCTCAGGTCATAATCTCTCACTTCTGTTTATCCAAGCCCCGCGATGGGCTCTGTGCTAACAGCTCAGAGCCTGGAGCCTGCTTTGGATTCTGTGTCTCCCTCTGTTTCTGCCCCTCCCCCACTTGCACTCTGTCTCTCTCTCTCTCTCTCTCTCTCAAAAATAAATAAACATTAAAAAAAATACTGAACATGAAGTGCTTTTCAAAAACTACTTATCCATGATTATAATGCATGTATTGATTGAATTTATTAAATTTGTTGATTAAATGTATTTAGTTTATTCACAGGGGTGTATAAGGACAGATAGATCTCTATATTAATATAAACTATATCCCTAGCGTATTAAATATTTTGTGCATCTCTTCTATTCAAATTTAGACTTTGGTGAGTAAGTTACATTGACAAATCATATTGATGTGTCTATAGTAACAGGACTAATCAGTGGCTCTTAGAGGAAAGGCTTCTGAAGATCAATGACATAACGATTAGTATTTCCTGCAGTGTGTATTAAGAATTTCAGGGGCACCTGGGTGGCTCAGTCGGTTGAGCGTCGAACTTCGGCTCAGGTCACGATCTCGCGGTCCGTGAGTTCGAGCCCCGCGTCGGGCTCTGGGCTGATGGCTCAGAGCCTGGAGCCTGTTTCCGATTCTGTGTCTCCCTCTCTCTCTGACCCTCCCCCGTTCATGCTCTGTCTCTCTCTGTCTCAAAAATAAATAAACTTTAAAAAAATTAAAAAAAAAAAAAAGAATTTCATAAATGAATCTTAAAAGCAATAGAATCTTCTAAGTTAAGTTTCTACTTGAGGAATTTGTGAGTCTTGATCAAAGAGGGATGCCTGGGTACTGAAGGACCTTAAGTTTTAAATAAAGCTTGGACAAGAAGTCAGGGGCACGTTTATTTTACTTACATGAAATTAACACAGTCACCATGAACTGGATTTATTCTTAACAAAAGAATGAAAAGGAACATGGCACAAAAGCATGTAAGACCTGAGTTTGGGTATTAGTTCTGCCATGTCCTAGTAATGAGTGGTCTTAGGTAGTCATTTTAAACTTTCTAATCTTCGGTTTCATCATTTGGGAAATAAAATTTCTCAAATGCCTTCTTTATATAGTTTCTAGGAAGGTTAAATGGGCTATGAAATGACACTGGAGTGACACTAGATGTTTCTGTGAAAACACTGAAGGCTGGACTTGCATAATGCAAGATAAATTATCCACAGGGGTTATTCATTCCCAGCTTGCTTTCTTCAAATCTCCTGAAAGCTGCTTTGTATTGTCTCCTAGTAAAAACGTGTGTGTGTGCGTGTGTGTGTGCGCGCGCGTGCGCATGTATATACATATAATCCATGTTCATAAGTTCTGCTTTGGGAAGAGACACAAGCGTCTTCGTATTCATTATGTATTCGGCAACTATTAATCAAGCACCTTTCAGGTACTGTTCCAGTCACTGGGGGGATGCAACAGCGAGTAAGTGAATCAGCAGACAAAGTCCCCATGTTCATGGAGCTTATACTCGATATAAGTCTTAGCTTGTGTTCTCAGGAAAACAGACTCTGAAACTGAGGTTTGTGCACAGGAGGTTTATTAGGGATCAAGACGGGTCAGAGTGATCGAAGCAAGTGTGGGCAGAGGGAAAGGCAAAACTGAGAATTAACTGCGACAAGAAAACTCCATAGACAGCTTGGAATTGGGATGGCTTTTGCACTGACCATGTATTTGATGTGGTTGCCCCTTGGGAGAGACAAAACCTTGAGTGAGACTGCGTCCTTTAGCCAAGGGCAATGTCCCATGGAGCAGGTTCATTAACCATGGTCTGTGAGCAGGCAACACTCTCCACAGCTTGGAGAAAGAAAGTCTACCTGCTGAAGGGATGTCTAAGTCGTATCTCACAGCATCCAGTACAACAAATAAATGTACGCCCTGACACATGGTGACTGTAGTGACTATGAAGAAAAATAAAACAAAGCAAGGCATCAGAGCCTCAGGGGGAAGGGGCTTTCATACAGAAAAGACATTAGGGCATTAGGGTATATTGAGAAGAGATCTGAAAGAGGTGAAAGCACAAAGCATGCAGACTTCTGTGGTCCGAACATTCCAAAGTGGAGGGAAAAGTACCTGCCAAGGCTCTGAGGCAGGACACAGTGCTTGATGTGCTTGGAGAACAGCAAGGAAACCACTGAGGCTTGCGTTGCATGACGGAAGGGACATTGGTAAGAGGTGGGGACTTCAGAGAACTGGCATGGGGACACAGGGAGTGGTGCAGAGTCATACTCACCAAATGTGGAATTTCTACTATAGCCAGGCCCAGTGAGTAAGATCTCAAAAAGAAAGAATGAGTAGGCTCCTACTGTCATGGAGTTTATATTCAGGTGGAGGTTTGGGGAACATGGAAACGTAGATAGTAAACAAAAATATAAATGATTATATTCAATAGTGGTCAACAGTAACAAAGAAAATGTCTAAAAGGAAAAAGCGATAGAAAGTGAATGAGGCAGAGAGGAATCTTTAGATTGCGTGATCAGGAAAGTATCTTCAAAAAGGTGATATTAGAATTGAGACCTGAATCACTTAAAAATGACATCAGAACCTACATGCAAATTAGTGAACAATGTAGAAACTATATACAGTTTACATATATTCACACTCTTTGTCTCATTTCAGTTAGTGACATGTGGCGTGTGGGAAAATTCTGTCAGGTATGATTAATCTCTTTTTTTAACGTTTTTATTTATTTTAGAGAGAGAGAGACAGAACATGAGTGGGGAGGGCAAAGAGAGGAGACACAGAATCCGAAGCAGGCTCCAGGCTCTGAGCTGTCAGCACAGAGCCCAACATGGGGCTCAAACTCGTGAATCACGAGATCATGACCTGGACTGAAGTTGGACCCTCAACCAGCTGAGCTATCGAGGTGCCCCAGGTATGAATAAACTTAATTGTGCCAAACGCTCTAGCC
This sequence comes from Herpailurus yagouaroundi, assembly GCF_014898765.1. Taxonomy (NCBI): domain Eukaryota; kingdom Metazoa; phylum Chordata; class Mammalia; order Carnivora; family Felidae; genus Herpailurus; species Herpailurus yagouaroundi. The sequence continues at coordinate 10,582,248 of NW_024412391.1, read as the reverse complement.
AGGTACAAGATGCTACCAGACTGACTCTTGAAGACAGTTGGACAGTCAAATCCTTGGGCTCATTGTTTTAGAGGTGGGCCCAGACTCCTGATCCGTCCTTGTTCATTGAAGGCGTTCCTGGAATGCAAGGCTGATCAATGTCCAGAGAATAAAATAGACAGAATTGGTCTCATCGAGCTACCATTTGTCAATTTTTCATTACCTTATTTAATTAGAACCTGGTGAATGAGTCTAAAGCACTCTTCTCTGCGAGTCAATGAACTTCATACAGTTCTATAGTGACTTTGCGGATTTATTATCTCAACTAACATTTCAATTCAATTCACCTCAAAAAAAGTGCTTATTAATGACGGATCATGGGCAAAGCACAATGCTAGATGCAACAAGTATACTTAGATGATCACTATATGGTCTGTGTCCCCAAGAAGGTTACAAGAGAATTAGAAAAGGTGATATTTATGGAAGAATTGAGCACCAGGCTGACTGTGATAAATATTATGGGAGCACAGTGTCTAATCATTAATTATTAAACATTGCTTTTAATCATGAAGCAGGTAAGACAAGTGAATTTAATGTAACATCAGCAATACTAAAATAAACTTTAAAGAGCATACCTTTAACCAACATTAACAGCAGGTAGCAAATATAGTTATTAACTTACTCATTTTTCATAGATATCAAATGCTATGGGTAATATTGTGCTCCCCCCCGCCCCACATTCATATGTTGAAACCCTAGCCCCGGTACCTCAGAATGTGACCTTTTTTGGAGACAGGATCTTTACAAGTTAAAATGAGGTCATTAGGGTGAGCCCTAATCTCACATAACTGGTGTCTTAATAAAAAGAGTAAATTTGGAGATAGACTTGCCAAATTTAGAGAATGTCACGTGAACATGAAGACAGCTTTTTATAAGCAAAGGAGAGAAGCCTGGAACAGAATATTCTCTTATAGCCCTCAGAAAGAACTAACCCTGACCACACTTTTATTTCAGACTTCTTGCCTCCACACCTGAGAGATAATATTTTTCTGCTAAGTTACGCACTTTTCAGTACCTTGTTATAGCAATCCTAGCAAACTAATACACAAAGTTTAAATATGCTTCCTGTTACTGTCTAAAGGCAGGAAAGACTATTAGCTAAAGCACTGATTAATCCATGCATATACATTTACCTAGCTCATATGGAAATGAGAGTTTGGGAGGTTTATTTTCAAGATGACTGAAGTTTACTCCTTCAAGTCCTGTTACTTTTTTCTTTCTTTAAAGAAACTAATGTACCACGCACATGAGCTTTTCTGCTTTCTGAAGGAGTAGAGTTAACGCAATTCAACCTCAGGATTGTCAGGATGACTCAAAACTATTTAGCCAACTTGTAAACAGCAAAGGTTTCAAGGGCCATTGTGCTGAGAAGGCTTGTGTGTTCTGTTTGTGGCCTCGGAGAGCGCTGCCTCTTGAGGTCTCAGGAGGACTTTTTTTATGGATCTTTCTTTTTTTCTAGTCATCCATTCTCCTTAGTGTCTGTATGCCTAGTCCTTAATTTTTATAATTGGATGCAGTTAACCTTCTACTGGTTTGGAAAACAGATAACAGAAAATGGTCATTTTTCTTTCACTCAACTTTGGGACAACTTGTGGGAAAAAGAGCAGTAGCTGCTTTCAGAGCAGAGAGCTGTCCTTCATTCTCGAACTCTGATAAACTGCCCGATTAATCTGGGAAGTAAATTCTTCTATGGAGAACTTGACTATTGAGACACAAACTCTTTGAAATCTTGTCCCTGGACCATGGCGGACAGAAAGATTTCCTGATGTTGGTCCTGATTCAGTTCTAGTTCCAACCCCACATCTTCTGTTCCTTCTCTGCGTGCTCTGTTGATCTTCCGTGGCTTCCCACCCCTGCTGCTCCTCGCACCACAGTCTCTCCCTAGGCAGTCTCAGCCTTGCCCGTGGCTTCAATTACCACCTAGGAGCAAATGACTCATCAAGTTATATATCTAGCTTAGACCTTTATTGGAGTCTCAGATCTGTAGTTTCAGCTGTCTATTTGCCATTCCCTCTTGTTTGTCTGAAAGGTCCTTCAAACTCAGTACGCCCAACGTGAAACCTCTGAGAGCTTTGTTCTCTTCCCATGTTTCCAGTTTTAGTCAGTAGCATCACCACCTCAGACTGCAGGGTGTCATCCTCAAAATCTCCCTCTTCCTCCACCGTATCCACTCTCCGCCAAACCTCATAAAGTTCACCTCGTTCAAAACGGACTTCATCATTTTTCTCTATTCCCACCACAGTGCCACTAATCAGAGTTGTCGCCATGTGTTCGTTGGTCTTAGGCCATGGTCCTGTTGACCTACCCACATTTATTCTGGCCTTCCTCCAACCCATTCTCCACACTGTGGCCAGCACTTTGTTTGTTTGTTTGTTTGTTTAACATATTTGATTATAGTCATCTTTCCTCAAATCCCCTACCTTCATGGTAAAGACACAGAGTTCCTACACATGGCTATACTTCCATGCATGGCTTCCCTCCTCCATGCCTACCCAGTCCATTTCCTCTCATGAAAGGCACCCCATAAATCTCATTTCATCCTTATGGATTTCTCTTTAGTTTTTTCCACCCTCCGTGTTCTATTCCGCCACAGAAGATTTGACCTGCGGTTCCCTTTTCCAAACAAATGTTTCTTTCGGCTCTTCACCTGATTAATTCCTCCCCATCTATGAGATGTCCGCTCAAGCTTCACTTCCTCAGGCAAGCCTTCTCTGAACTCCCTGGCAGATTCAAATTCCCCTTTTATGTACTCTCAGAGCAATACGATCTTTATTCCATTACATTTATCATAGTCGTCATTTTCTATTGGTGTGGTTACTTGCTTAATATTTGTTTCCTCCACTACAGTGCAAGTTGTCTTTGTTCATTATTTTATCCCAAATGGTCTTCCCAGAATCTGGCGTATTGTAGTTGCTTAATAAATATTTGTCTCAATAAGTGAATAGATGAAAATGATGACATTGGAGTGATTCAGAGGCTGCATGGGTTCCTAAGCATTGCCCCAGGGTTACAAAGAAATTTATAACAATAACTTGGGTGAAGACTTAAAAGTAGTGCAAAAAAAAGTGACTATACCTGAACGGAAAATTGTAGGGCTAAGAAATAAATTAGGTCCTTAGCCATATTTCTGGGATTGGATTTCTAAGAAGTAAAGATATGGGTTCAAACGTCTACCATGCTTTTCAAAATAAATATTAGTATGTGAATAAATAGAAATCATGAGGTAAGAAATAGGATGAGGAAAAAATAAAAACCTGGCATTGTCCGGAGCTGTCATCCATATCCAAGCCTGTTTCAGAGGGGAACAGAATTTTCTTAGAGCCTCGCTTAAGTATATCTCACTAGCTATTTCCTCTGTCTGAAATATTGTTATCCCAGAAGTTAACACTGCTCACTTATCACCAGTCATGTCTCTGGTGAAGTTTCTGCTGGTTAGTGTTGTGCCACCCCTTGACTATCTTTATCAACAGAATAGGAGAGGTTATGTTGTGGAGGGACAAACATATATTTGTGGCTTAAAACAACAACAGAGTTTGATTTCACAATCCCACTCTATAGCCACTAGTTACCAAGAGTCGCTCAGGGACCCAAACAATGGAGCATCTACCATCTTGAATGTTGCCAGTTGCTGGACCAGAGGGAAGGAGAGCCCTGCAGGTTCTCACACTGGTAAAACGCTCAGCGGACATCAGTGCCACTCACACCTCGTAAGTGAAACCGATCACACGAGTCTGTCGCACCAAAGCTGCAGTCTGACCTTGTGTACGCAAGGAGGGAGAACTGTAAATATTTAGCAAGCTCCATAATATCTCATATAGACTAGTCTCTTTACTTGTTTTTGTTGTTTATAGTAATTATAATTGTTTTACACATACACATAGGTAGATAGATAGATAGATAGATAGATAGATAGATAGATAAGATTTTTTTCCTGTTTTCTACCTGATTCTCCCACAAGATGCCCATGAAAGCAAAATTTGGTCTTGGTCAACCTTTGCCTCTAGCACATAGAACCATGCATAGCTTATGGTAGGCAGGAAATAAATATTGTTTACTAAATGAATGATGAATGACTCATGGTGGCTTTTCTGTAACCCATACCTTCTTCTATCCAAGCCTTTTAGTTGTGAGCTCAGTTTGCCTTTATTCTAAGTCAAGAGTGTTACTGGACTATAAAGACAGGTTATACACAAGGGCTATGAGATTCAAGGAAGAGAATGAGACTAGAATGTGAGGAGATAAGGAAAACAATTCAGACTGAGAAAATTCACAGAAGCTACATGTGGTCTGCAGCATTGGGTCAGGGAAAACCCGACATTTTCGCTCCAACTGGCTTTGCCTAAACTCAGTTGAGGGAATGTGATGGTAAGGCAAGAGCTACTCCAAAATGGAGGCAACTCTACGATTCCTTCTCAGGGGATGAGAAGTCCAGTCATTCCCCAGATCTCAGAGACCTTGACGGGGGTTGAAACCACAGAGTAATTGGCATTTGGACCAATCCTGACCATCTGCTGTAAAAGAATGTGTCCCGTCCTCTTTCCAAGGTACTGACTCAAAACTAGTAAATGGGCTGAAGTGCCCTAAGTGCTGAACACTTAGTATCACTAAACTGACTCTTCAAACCTTTTGCACCCCCACCCCCTGTCCTTACCCTAGGAAGGTTATTGTAGTGAGTATACTTGACTGAGGCTTTGGGGCACAATTATATTACCACGAACATAAGGAGTCATCTGGAAATTTGGATAATCTAAATCAGTGTTAAGTCTGCAATACCGAAATCACTTTGTACTAGGCTACAGTCAACATGTCAGCCGGGCTGCATTGCTTCAGGAGGCTCTAAGAGAGAATCTGTTTTCTTGCACTTTCCAGCTTCTGCAGCCTTCAGGCATCCCTTGGCTCATGGCCCCTTCCATCTTCAAAGCCATCAATGGCCAGTTAAGTCCTTGTCACATCATATTACTCTGATACCGAGTCTTAAGGACACTTGTGTGGCATGGGGCCTGACTAAATAATGTAGGATAATCTCTCTAAAGGTCAGTGGATTAGCAACTTTAATTACAATTGCCATCTATTTTTTTTGTTTTGTTTTGTTTTTTTTTGGCCATGTATGGGAACATATTCAGAAATTCCAGGGATTTGAATGTGGACATCTTTGGAGAGGGAGGCATTATTCTGCCGAACAAACTTAGCACATGTAAACGTTAAAGATTATAAAAATAATCATAAAATTAGCCAAAGAGGTGTTAGTAATAGCTGGTTTCTCAAAATATAATGAATCCTAAGATATTAAAATATCTTTTTCTTTTTTTTTCTTTTTTTTTTTTAATTTTTTTTCAACGTTTATTTATTTTTTTTTGGGACAGAGAGAGACAGAGCATGAACAGGGGAGGGGCAGAGAGAGAGGGAGACACAGAATCGGAAACAGGCTCCAGGCTCTGAGCCATCAGCCCAGAGCCCGACACGGGGCTCGAACTCACGGACCGCGAGATCGTGACCTGGCTGAAGTCGGATGCTTAACCGACTGCGCCACCCAGGTGCCCCAAAATATCTTTTTCTATAATCTGGAATTACTTAGGATGGACACATGGCCATTTTGCAGATAAAGAGAATGAAACATGGATGAGTTAAATTACTTGTTCAAGGCCATGCAACCAGAAAGAATTGAGATTAGGATCCAGAGCACTTTCTACTAAGATATCACTGTTGCATTTCACTTAGGAATCCAGGTTATTTTGTAATAGATGGTGGAACAAATCTGTCAAGTGGCTAACATTTGTTTTTAAATTAATGAAGCCTAAAATCATAAATTTACATTACTAAGGTAATTCAGAGATACAGAGTGAGTGCATCCTTTAATGTTGGTCAAACGATCATTCCTCAAAATATGTGGTTCAGTGGGTTTTCCAATGCTTAAGGTGACCTGGTTACAAGAGACTGATGTTCCCAGGTGTGGCCGGGTACATATTCACCCAATCCATCCCATTGCAATAGGGCGACGCTGTGTGCAGGCTACATCATTCTTTTTGTGAAAAGCTGAAGTTTGCCATTTGACGATCTCACCACGCAGAAGTGTGCACATAAACAGGCAAGTTATTTTTAAGTGAGTTAAGATGGTCACTATTAAGGAAATATATAAGCATTTGCAATGATAGGAGCAGACATAGGGTAAGGTGAATGGAGATGCAAGATCTACTCCAAAAGAACCATTCATCTACAAACTCCTGTTGTTTGGAATGGTATTATGAAGTATTATCTATACTAGAGAGTCACTTTATTCTTCAGGACGAACCAAAAGCTAAACAAATACTCCATGTGTTTATACACAGTCACATAGAAATGCTTAAAAAATGCTCTCTCCCTGGTGCTGCTGTGCTTTGTAAAACCGGCACAGAAGATGCTATTTATATCTTTAATAAAACATTGAGATTAATTTTTCTGGTTCACCCTGGATCCATTCGGAGAGACACAGTGGCCTGCTGGTTTTGAGTATTAGACTCTGACCCTTATCCTTAGCAACTACATTGCTCTACATTTCAGTTCTAGCCTCCACGCCGTCACCACACCCCAAGTCTCTTTTGAATACCTTCTTTTCATCTGAGCCGTCAGGTTTCTAAAGAGGTCCACAGAGAGAACTGTCACCACACCAGGGAGAAAGCGGGCAAAAAGAAAGAAATAGAAGCTCTTCCAGGACTATTTTTGTTTTTGCTACCTCATTACCTTAAGAGCTCAGTGAAATGGGTTCACAAGCTGCCTTTGAGGAGCTGAGAACTTTCAGGTGTCGGCATGAGAGCCAAGGTGTCGTTCCCAGCGGGTTAACAAAGGAGCTCAGAACAGAAGTAGCTCCTTGCCCTTTCCTACCTGCTTAGTTTCCCATCCTCTCAAGGATGTATGCTGTGGTGGGCACAGGGAGCTACTTATTCGTTGCCTTTTTCAGATCATGGGTATTGGCTCCGTTGGGAAATCTAATTTCGCTTGGTTAGTGCCTTTTTCACAATTTGTTCCCATTCTCCCTCCATCCATTCTAATCCCTTTCCGTCCACTGTGATCATTTTTTAGAATTCATTCCTGTTTCTCTGTCTCTGTCAGTCTGTTAATTCAGCGCTTTCCTTTTAGGTCACAAGTGAAATCCACAAGTAACATCTCCACATTAGAACCAAGAACAATAATCCGAAGTTCTGGAGAGGAGGGAGAACAAAATGAGAAATTTTACCAATTCTGACATTTCAAAGTAAGTCATCATCATTAAGCAGGCATAGTGAAAAACGTTTTTAATGTGTTGAGATTATTTTAATGACATATAAATAATGTATTTATCTTAATATGCATATTAGTGTTCTGGCCAAAGGTAATAAGCCCAGTGCCAAAGACAACTCATATTTTAATAGGAGTTTTAAAATTCCTCGCTGAGAATCATTATCATATTGGTATGGTAGTATCCTGAGAAACGTTCTCTAGAGTTGTGAACAGTTAACCACATCAAATACAGTCGAGACTGAATACAGTTAATGAAAACTGACTTGGTGGCTCGGGGAAAAGGTCTTGGCTGTAATGACTACAGCCCAAATTTATAGGAAATGTTGTTAGGCTTAAAAGAGCTAGGAGGAGGGGCACCTGGGTGGCTCTGTTGGTTGAGCATCTGACTTTGGCTCAGGTTGTGATCTAATGGCTTGAGTTCAAGCCCCACATCAAGCTCTGTGCTGACAGCTCAGGGCCTGGAGCCTGCTTCAGATTCCTCTCTCTCCCTCTCCCTCTCTCTCTCTGCCTCTCCCCAATTTATTCTCTCTCTCTCTCTCTCTCTCTCTCTCAAAAGTAAATAAACATATATTTTTTTTTAAAGAGCTAGGAGGAGCATGGTTCAGACCAGAAGCGTGTGTGTATATATATATATATATAAATTCAAGGAGTTCAAGTCTAAACTTAAGCAGAAGCATTAGGAAGTAGAGATTTGAGGTCACGATTATCTGGTGAGTCTCAAGCCAGTGTATAGAATGCCTAAGAACAGAGTAGCAGTTGGGCCTGAGAGAATGTTTAAAGGCAAATAAGCTTGGAATTAGAAAACATTTGAGGCCATCCCATGCACAGGGACTGCATCCCAGTTCTAAGTAACATTACGTTCATCCTAATGCTATTATATAATTAGAATAAGCTGTAATAGCCATGACTAAGAGTTTTCTTCTCAAGGAATTACAGAAATGTCCATGTGCCAGGGGCTCTCACTGCTAAGTGACTTTGCAGTCACCTTATTACTTCCAAAACACAAAACGATACAAAACAAATTAGTAAAAGAAAGCAGAAAGCTACAGAGTAATTGGAAGTGCACCATAGACACAGTACCCTGGACAAAGAGTGTGTGGGGGTGCTCTTGTCCTATTCTAGGCTTCTCCATTAGCCGACTTTGGAGATTAGGCATGGAATCCCATAACGTTCAGTTACATCTGTCCACGCTGGCTACTATAAAGCATGAGCCCAAGGTTTTGGTCGATCATGTCGGGGAGGAAAAATAATGTTCCCTCTCCCATTCTGGGTTCTTGCCTGAACAGGTGGAAAACAAGCAGAAGCATGTATTCTCCGGAACACATGGGAGAGACTCAGGGAAACTGAGGGACTCTCCTGAAATGGCCCAAGCGATCACCTTTAATGACATCTCCAGCTAAAGACCAGAGAAGATCCTGGGTGAAGGGAGATGAAACCAATTGTGGGAGGTTACCCAGAAGAATACAGTAAGTGAGGGTCAGATTTAAGCCCTTCCCTTCTCCACTGATAGGAGATCCTGGAGATTTAGTCATCCTTCTCTTCCTGATACAGAAAGGGAGACACCTTTATAAATGGAGTTCTCCCCTATAAATGTCTCTGACAACAAAGGTAACTTCTACCCAGTTTTCAGAGCTTCCTCTGTGTCTGCTGTTTCTTAAAAATGAAGAAACAGCTCAAAAGAATCCATATGCCAAAGACACATATTTGGGGGTCGCATATTCAGCTCCCCTTCATTGGTCATTAGTACGGGTCCAGTTTTAGTAATGCCTTCTCAGTGATTGCTTTGCATGATTGCTTATCTTGTTTACATGCAACTTGCTCAAGAGAGAAACCTTTCTCCAAGCAGGAGAATCTGTATACTCCATATCCTGGCATTGATATACGGAGAGCGCATTGTGTCAGCTGCCAGAGCTCTGGGGTTAGAATCTTTCACTGGTCATTATTGAAGATTTTCAATGATCACCAATACATGCTTATGTGGCACGCTTTTTAAATTAACTCATTTTCCAGGAAAATGTTTGCCAATAAAAGCCTTGTAGGAATGTAGCACGTACATTGACTTTGCCTGGGGCCTGGCCTTGCCTCATTCCTTTCTGCAGGGATTTAGAGAATACTGCCCATGAGATTTTGTAAATGAAGCCTGTAAGCCATACGCCCAGTTACCTTGCTGCATCAATGAGGAAGAAAGGACAGAGTGTCCAGGATCCGTCTTATTAGGCACAGGAAGCCAAGGAATGCTTTAGGGATGTTTCTTTGGGCGTATTAGTAAGAGAAACAGTGGGGTCTGTCTGGAGTGATATTATCAGACACAGTCAGTTTGGGTCTTGCTTGCCAAACCACAGCTTTCTGCATCACAATGATCTCAGCCACTCTCATGAAACAGAGGGTAAATCACATTTAGTGCGGAGGCCGTTCTGTCTGGTGGTGGCTCCAGGATATGGGTTCTGAGAATGTGTTAGCTTTTCCACCTCTCCCTTGAAGGATCCTTCCAGCTTAAGAACAGGGTTAAGTATATGATGTGAGAAATATCGTGAATTCCCCTGAGCACGTGATGAGGTCACTCCAAATTCTAAGAAATCAGGTTTCTTTGTGGAGTAAAAGGATCTTGCGTATTCCTACACTACTCTTTTCGTGCACAAAGGGCCATGGATTCAAATCATTTAGAGCCCCATGCACAAAGGAGAGTCTGATAAGAGTTTCATTTGAAACTTGCTAGAATCTTATCTCCACCTCAGACCCCAGCGTCCAGCTTAGGCCATGGAAGGAGGAGGTTTAAGCTGTTTGTCGCAATACACCCTGAGGTTGACGTGGTTGAGATGTTTCACTTCTCTGTGTGTTAGAGGTTACCTCCGAAGAGGCTCTCGGCATTACCTCCTGGTAGGAGGAATGCACAAACACTAAGTGCTTCCCTAAGTAAACACGCGTCCCAGTGGCCTTTTTCTCCTGCATGCTTAACACTGATTTATCACCATTGCAGCTGTGTAACATTTTGCAGGGTGGCGTTTCATTCCCCCTGCTCCCCGCACCGCCCCCCTACCCCCGCCCCACATCGCTTCTTTACATTCCCTGTTTGAAAAAGAGCTCTGTACTGTATTTTGAAGATTTTAGACTCAGCAGCAGTAAAAGTTTTCAGGCTGTGGCTGACACTATCCCCACTAGGAGAGGAAGGTTTTAACACAGCTGTGATACCGCACTTCAAGAAAAAGGAAAACAGACTAGCCAAGCATTGTTTGTTAGACTGTCCCCAAACACTGTCCTCAGAATGGTTCTCATTTCTGGTGGAAACTCCTCTTGCAGGGTCTGGAAAAGAAAAGCTTCGGATTTTCTAAGCGAGAAAGAGACCATCTTTTCTAGAAGCATTTCAATTACTCCGGGAAGGCGTGTAGGGAAAAACAAATTACTCTCAGCAGAATAGTGTGTCTATTATGAGGCTGTTGTGAAGATTGCAAAACAGGGAGGGAGACTGAAGAGCCCATTTTAAGCCGTGATGGTCACCTGGCGGAGGGTCACTTTTAGCCCAGGATTGTTATATTTCAGACTGAGGTGGAGGAGTAGCAAAGTCCCTTTGGTAGGCATTAGCCAAATCAGCTTGCCCTTCCCAAAGCTCCAGCTGATTAATGCTGCGCTCTCCTAGTTCAGCTCCTGAACGGTCTGTGTGAGTGGGAAGTGAAGAAGGCGAGGCCTCCTGCTCTGGGTCCATTTCCCCCATAGAGACCAAGCCTTCCCCTTCGTTTTCTTCCTTGGTTCTTTGAAAGCAGAAAATTAAGAAAATGTTATGGCCTCCCTACCTGGTGGGAAATCACTTGAATTGAACTTGTCACCCTCTTAATCCACTTACGATGACAGAGTGCTGATTTGTGCATCTAATTACCGAAGTCTAATCATTGCTCCGCCAAAATCAACGTGGCACAATAAAATATGCGCCACCTTCCCAGGAGTGAGACCTGTCATTCTCCTTCTCCTTACGTTGGGAGTGACCTTATTTATAGTCTTAATCAAAAGGGAGCTTTGTCAGAGATTCAAAGACATCCCTTTCAGGCATCTGAGCTCTTTAGCACTTGCCTAAAACTAGCTTCATGAGGTTGTAGGTAAGGAAGTTTGGCTTCACAAGTGGAAATTACTAATTTATTAGTGTTCTTTGAGGTGGAAAATAGCCAAGCAGATAAAGGAGAACACGTAGATGCATTCTACAAAGTCTTTAAAAAGCACTTTTGAAAATGTTCCACACCATGGCTTACTAATAAATGTAAAAGCTGTATGCCTGGAATTGGGGTGTACCTTTTATCTCAGAAAGGAAACTGGCTGAAGAAATAACAATGAAAGAGGCACTTGGGTGGCTCAGTCTGTTAAGCTTCCGACTCATGGTTTTGGCTCGGGTCGTGATCTCACGGTTCATGGGTTCGAGACCCACGTCGGGTTCTGTGCCGACAGCGCGGAGCCTGCTTGGGATTTTCTGTCTCCCTCTCGTTCTCTGCCCTTCCCCCATGTGTGTTCTCTTTCTCTCGCTCTTGCTCTCACTCTCTCCAAAATAGATAAACATTTTTAAAAAGTAAAAACAAAATGCTCAGAATACACATGATCTTTCATAAAGAAAGAAACTAGAAGGGGAAGGAGAAGTGGATGGGGGTTTGCGGGGGGGGGTCATTATTACAGTGGATTATGTTTAACGTGTTCACTGCATGGTGTTGATGAGCAGTATGGTTCCCATTGGCAAGGCTCATTCTTAAATATTCTGATTCAGTAGGTCAGAGGTATGATCCAAGAACCTATGTTTTAAAATCTTAACAGTCTTATAAATATATCTTATTTGCTATATACTAGGCATGCTTCTGAACGTTTTACATGACTTAGCTCTATTATTCCTTATAATAACCCCAGGAGATATTACTACCACCTATACCCCTTCTACAGGGCAGTTAAATAAGTTTTCCAAAATCACACAGTGAGTGGCACAGCTTCTAAGTGTACATACGAAAGTGTCTTCAGCAATGGCCTCGAAGAAGAAAATGGACATCGTTGCTGATTGTTTGCCAAAAATGCTACATCCATTTGTAGCTCCTTTCCAAAAGGCTGCGAGTATAGTGGCTTCCTTTGAACACGGCAGTTCAGTTACTCACAGATTCTGTTTCATTCAAGTTTAAGGCAATATTTGCCAGCTTTCACTGGCTTTTTGCTTGTATTGCTCTGGTTGGAATGTGTAGCCTTGTTTATAAGAAGACGTTAATGATACGAAGGAACAAATCAGCAGCCGATCACTGGTTTTTCCTCTCCATTACTGGTCAGGGATCCATTCCCCCTTACATTTCTGCTTTGGTGTGGGTGGGTGGTCAGAAAAGATCCAAGCAGCTCCATGGGTTTACAGAGGTTCACTAGAAATAATGGAGTAAGGAAGGGAGATGTGAATTCATTTTTAAAAGAGCACCTCAGGGAAAGGAAGTGACTAAATCAGGTTGTTAATGTAATGGACCAAATATTTGGGGAGGCTGGGACCAAGACTGGGGAGCACTGTTTTGATTTTCCAACAAATATCTTATCCTCTTCTGGCGATGGCAGGATGTAGGGGGGTGAGGGCTGGAGGGTAGAGCCACCGTGTTGTAACGCATTATTTTAGGATGACTTCAATAGAGCAAAACTGAGTTTACGCCGCATCCTGCTTGGTGGTAGCTCTGAGTTAACAGAACAGCCAGAAACTTTTAGCTCTAGGATTTCCATTTATCAGTGAATTTATATTGCTGTATAATCAATTATCTTGACTGTCGACTGCGACATAGGTGTTTCATATGAGTGTCTTCCCTTATCAATAAGACAGAAAACTTATAAAGTACAGGGACACTGACTTTTGCTATTGTATATGCTCTTTGGCACCTACCAGAACGTGGGCATCAAGAATTGAACTGAATTGAATTGGACGTACTAAACCAACCTGCTCTCTGTCTTTGTGATACAAAAGGCGATGTACCTAATTCTGTGTTACTCAGTTGAAGGTTTCAGTGTTTTTCATTTGATTGCAAAAGGTAAACGAGAGAAAATGCGTCTGTGTAACGTATCAAAAATTGATGTTATCTTCATATATACATATAGTTTCGCAAGAGCAAAGTCTGGTACTTAGCTATACTTCAGAATCATATCATTGTGTCTTTATCAAATGGGTTAGTATCTAAAAATAATAAGTACTCTTCTTGGAAGCCATTTCTCATTAAAATGAAGAAATGAAAACCTAAGGCTGTTCTGAACGCAAGAAGTTTGCATCTTAATTCTTTCCGTGGAGACCCCAAATTCCACGAAGTGCCATAAATACTTTGTAACCTAATGCCTATTCGTCGAAGAAACCATGGGCACTGGAACGCGCTTAAAATGAGAAACAACAACAACAGCAACAACAACAACCACAAAGATTACTTCTGTAACACACTTGCCAGTATCCCAAAGAAATAAGCAATCCGGGAGCAGTTCGGCACGATTACATGGTTACAAAGCATAGCGGATGCATGCTAACATTTTTCCCACCTGGAAAAACTGAGCTTAAGCATCTTCCGCAATCGAGAAGCAACACTGTGTTCTTCCCGATGTGTCCTATGTCACCTTTACAGCAATCATGTACTTGCAGGAAGGGGACTGGGTGGTGATGGTGCTGCAGCTGCTGGTGGTAACTGTCAAGGTTCTGGTGTAGAAACTGCAGATGGAGGGAGACCTGGGCTCTGGGGATGGACGTGGAGGAGCGAAAGGAGCCTGGACAAAAGGCTGTCATATTTGCTCAGAAGAACCGCCAAATCAGAGAGCAGAGGAGATTTCATTGGAGGAGCGCCTTCAACAGCAACTAATCCTGTCATATTGAAAGAAAATTGTAAATGTTCTCTTCTCCAGAAACTGTCCGCCCATTGCAGCTAATCGCACACACACGCAGGAAAACAGACAGGGTCTCCTGCTATACCAAAGGCGCCCGGGCGCAGAGACCCGCTCCGGAGAGCGAGCGCGCGCGCGCGTGCACACACACACACACACACACGCACGCACACACACACACACACACACACACACACACACACACACGAGCGCGCGCACACACGCCAGCCTGCGGGTTGGCTAAGAGCCTTGAAACCGCAGATCCCACTAGGAAATCGCCAGGGGCACTGAAGTAGGTGTTGTCCCCCCCGCACTAATTACTACTTCCCCCAGCACTTCGGTGAAGAAATGAATCCCGCCCGGCTCGCCGGTCCATCCAGGTCTCGGTCCTGTTTGGCTCTCCAGACTCGTCGTCGTCTCCGCGAAAGCCAGGTTTGAAAGTCCCCTTCGCGTTTCCTTTGGGGGCTCGGTGTGGAGGGCGGGGGCAGCGCCAGTGTAACTCCTGCCTGAACCGCGAAGGGGTTCCAGACTCGCCAAGTGACCGGGACCGGTGTGGGGGTGCGCGACTCTGCCCGCGCGCGCCCGCGCCCCGCTGCTCCGGTCCGCGCCTTTGGGTCCGCTCTCTCCCCGCCTCCCCGCCCCACCCCTCCGGGCGTCGCGGCCCCAACTAATCTTTCCCTTTTCTCTGGCAAGATCAAGGGAGCAAGCGAGCCGGCGGCCGGCTCCGGACTCTGAGCGGTGCGCAGCTCCTCCCCGGGCCAGTCAGCCCCGAACCTGCTAAGGGCTCCTCGCTCCTGCCAGCCTTCACCGAGGAAATCGCAGCCCCGGAGGCAGCTGGAGCTACAACCCGCGGCAGGTAAGGGCGCCACGCTGCCCGGCTCCCCGCTCGCCCGCGCCGGGGGACTCTGGCGCGGCTGGGTCCCTCCCAATCCCCAGGACCCGGCGTGGAGGGATCAAGGTGGCGAAGGGGGGGGGGGGGTGCTGGGAAATCGGACCATAGTCCTCCGTAAGTGCAGATTCAAAGATGGAAACTTTGACTCCTGGGGCTTGGAGGGCCGAGGGCAGTGATGGCGCGTCTGGAAGGAAGGGGGCAAACGAGGCAAAGCGCGGGGCGGGGGCGCGACACTGAGTCCGGCGGAATGTGGCTAAGGCAGCCTGGAAGCCGCGCCTGCGGAGCGTCGCGCCTCCTTCCAGCCCGCCGGCCCCGCCGCCGTCCCCGACCCCCAGCCCCCTCCCCGAGATGCCGTTGTGGGAGAGACTCGGAGAGCGTCGCCCTTGCTTGCCTCCCACGGTCCTTCCCGCTGCGGGGGGGCGGGGGGGTCTGGCCACGTCTGCCGGGCGTTTGGGGTGGAGGCCCTGCTCGCCCGGGTCCGCACAGCACCCCCGGCTCCGCCTTGCGAGCAGCGCCCCGGGCAGTCGAGCCACGTCTCGGGAGGGAGGCTTGCTGCTCGGCCAAGGGGCAGGGGGCGATAAGAACGAGGAAAGATCCCGGGACGGAGGAAGGGGGAAGCCTCTCGCAACCCCATCCCACCTCGGTCGTGCACACCAGGTCATCCATTCGCCTGGGCTTGGGGACGCTGCCCCAGTCCGGAGCCCGCGAGGTCCCGGATCCTGCCCGGGCTCCCCCGACCCCCACCTCACCCCCCGGTCCGGGGTCGCGGTTAGAGGCGCTGCACCCACAGCGCCCCTCGTCGTCCGCACCTGCGGACCTATGTGGTCGCCGCTAACTTGTAGCTCGCGGAACCCGCGAGGTGCGGTCCAAGCCCGCGCCGGGTGGATCGCGCAGGAATCCCACCTGTGCGCTCTGCCCCGTGCCCGTGACCCCCATCCCCGCGGGGGTGGAGCAGGCTCGCCTGGGAGAGCTTTCGAGAAGGGAAGACTCCCCCGAGTTAGTGACCCAGCAAGCAGCACGTACCTACTGCCTCAGTCTCCCCCAGCGTCCCCATCCCTTTCTCTACCCTCCTGCCCGTCGCTGTCCTCGAGGCTGCTTTGAGCCACAAAATCATCCCTGCGAGGCTCCGTGGCACCACCAGTCCCAGGCCAGGAGACCAAGGCTATTGCCTGTGTGGAAATATCTGTGGGAGTCGGTGCAGAGAAGCAGGAGGAGAGCATAGAAATGGAGGTAAACGCCTCAGGCAAGCAGAGCTGCCCGCCGATAGCTCACCCAAGCCGCCCTCCCGTGTCCTTATGTCAGTTCACGGCCATGGCAGGTCTGTGGCCTCATTCACAGGAGGGTTCCGAGTTGGCCAGACCAGGCACCGTGAGCCCAGCCGGAGCCAGGCGCCTCCCAGTCCTGAGCTTCGGAATCCCCCACACTGACTTTCTAGTTCTTTTCCATCTCTCTCTCTCTCTCTCTCTCTCTCTCTCTCTCTCTCTCTCTCTGTCTCTCTGTCTCTCGGTTTGTTTTGCGTTTCTTGCTCTTTCTCCTAGCGCTGGGTGCAGTGGGTACGTGGCAGCCAGCCGTGTGGTTCGGCCGTCCCCTAGTACACGCAGCCAGCGACACAAACACACGTCCCCACGCTCTACCGCACACTAGCCCGCGCCTTGGCACGCAGCCCCGGCTCCGCAGCCCCGGGCACCTGCGGCCTCGGCCACCCACCGCCATGGCCACTCAGAGGAGGGAGCCCTCCGGACTCCAGAGGGAAACCGCGGGGCGACCGGGAAGGCCTGGGAAAAAGTCGACTTTGGGGGTGGGGTGAGGGTGGGGAGGCTCTGGAGGAAATGGCCCTGTGCTCTGGCTCCTGCTGTCGCGCTCTTGTGAGCACAGTGTTCCGAGGGGGCCAGAGGCTGGGGCACACCAGGCCTCTGCCTTCAGCAAGCCTCAGGCCAGAGCCCCGCAACCCCCCCCCCCCCCCCCCCGCGGCCGGCGGGCAGCCTCTCCCCAGTCCGCCCTGGGAAGTCCAAATGGCTGGGTTCTGGGGTAATGAGCGCCTCACTTCCCTCCAGGCTCCTCTGGTTTCCCTGGATTCAGAGAGCTCTGAAAGTGAGGCAGCTCATAAAGTCCTGGTGTTCAACCCGGCGTCCTGGGGCAAAGGCCACGCATTGCATGTTGTTGGCGGTCTGCGTGTGTATACGGTGTACTGAAAAGCATATGGCAGGAGATTCCATTTTGACTGATAAGCAAATAATGATGCCAATACCCTTTAAGCCACAATTAGGCACGTGTGCATGCCGTATTTGGGGTGGTGACAACACGGGGACTGATAATCCTAGAGGTAACCTAGTGGATTTGGCCGGGAGACGGTTTCACGCTGGGAACGGTGCTGGGCTGCAATTTAGAACCCGGACTTTTTGAGCCTCTCCTCACATGGAGGGAAGAATCCTGTGCCAGTAAGGTTACAGCTTTGCGGGATTCGTCACCAGAGTCTCAAGAAGTAACATATTAATGCCAGGTGAATTTTTATTGCTGTTGCTAATATTAGTAATGTGTTCCAGTTGAGGCAGTACCTAGATAAGCAAATTCTGTGGATTCTGTATTTTTTACTGGGCTAAACAAATAGGCCAATTAAATCTGAAAAATAAAGGTGTGGAAGTTCCCTTAAAAAGGTGTGGAAATTCCAGCCAAGTGAGCTTAGGGTTTTAAAACTCTATGAATGAAGTAGGGTGGGAGTGGGGGAGATTCCTGGGACCCAAAATTGAGGGTGGGCTTCCAGACAGATGCTTGGTCTTCCCACAAAAGAAAGAGGCATAGTTGTTTATGTAAGGATGCCTCAGGGTGTCTGGAGAGGGAATGGAGTGACAACACAGGTGGATTTGAATATCCCTATCATAGTTCAAGTTCAAAGAAAACCTTTACAGCTCTCAACGTCAGGGGCAGATATGGAAAGAAGAGCAGT
Source organism: Herpailurus yagouaroundi (assembly GCF_014898765.1). Lineage (NCBI taxonomy): Eukaryota > Metazoa > Chordata > Mammalia > Carnivora > Felidae > Herpailurus > Herpailurus yagouaroundi. The sequence goes on along the minus strand of NW_024412391.1, from coordinate 10,564,276 downwards.
CAAGTGTAGGTGAAAGTCCCTTTAGGATGAGTCCCCACATTCTTTCAATTTGGGGACATTGCTCCAAATGTGACCCTATCCCCTTTGCGCAGATAACCCCAACGTCAGGCACTTGGAGGTACATCCTAGTGACGTTTTCCACTTCCAATCCAGGGCAGCCAGCCCCCAGGGCCAAGGGCACAGGAGGGAGGGGCAGCCTCTGAGGTCTGAAGGAAACAGCAGTCCCCAGCCTGCCGGCTGGCAGGGAAAACATGGCGGCACCCGAGTCAGTGGAGAAGGAGAGGCAGGCTGATGAGGAGGTGCCTGTCTCTCTGATCCACAGCAGTGGACAAAGTTAAGGCAAGTGCAAAAGGGAAGAAGAGGGGCAGCAGAATAACAGGAAGTGGAGAGAGGAATGGGAGAGAAAACAACGAGGTCGAGAAGCTGGGTGTGCCATCAGAAGTGCTTGGTGGAGCCCGCATCACTGATGTCAGGCTTTGTTTGGGGTCTGCCTGTGAGAGAATGCGTGTCAGTGCTTATCCACACCCAAGCACTCACACCCCACTCGTGATCTGATCTTCCTCCTTCTTCACTTTCCTCAGTAGGATCTAGAGACCGACCGACACATTTGCTGACACGTTTTCCTTGACGGACTGGCTTTCCTCGTTTAAACTCACATTTGAGCTGGCTGGACATTTCATGGTATGAGTTCCGGGTAATTTTTCTCAGACTCCTATATATCAAACACTGTCCATGTTCTCCTGACTGTTACTACCTGTCTTTCAGTCCTATCCCCTGTCTTCACTTTGTCTGCTTTCAGTTCATGGGGCAGGTGTTGGGACTGTGTTTGTTGTAAGGTGTCAGAGCCAGTGGACCGACTGTATACCCCAAAGCTCGGCTAGGTCACGGGGGGGCCGGGGGGGGGGGGGGGGGGGGGCGGTGGTGTCTTTCTGTGGGACAAAGGGAGCAGGTTATTTTTCCTTGGAAATGAGTTTTTAGATTGTGTTCTAAGTCTCTGGCACCGTCCTAAGCACCTTTCGTGTATTATATCATCTGTTAGTGCTTTATCCCCACTGTTTCAGATAGCGTCTGGCACATTCTAGAGCTCATTAAATATGTGTTGAATGAATGAATAGATGAAGCAGTTCTCATTTTATCCTTGCAACAGTGCTATGAGGAAGATGTTATCTTCCCCATGTTACGGCATCCAGAGGGGTCAGGTAACGGCCCAGTTTTGCACAGCTTGTAAGTTGCAGCCCCAGGATGCAAACGCACAGCCTGTTGCACTTCAGTCGTTGTCTTGTGCTGTACCGATTGGCTCTCGGAATGGTGGCAGCATTCATTTTGCCTGTGTTTGGGGAAGTCAGAGCTGTGGTGTCCAGAGTTCAGCATTGTTCTCCTCATCCTTTTTTTTTAAACTTTTTTTTTTGACGTTTATTTATTTTTGAGAAAGGGAGACATAGCATGAGAGGGGGAGGGGGCAGAGCACATGAGAGAGACACAGAATCCAAATCAGGCTCCAGGCTCTGGGCTGTCAGCACAGAGCCCGACGTGGGGCTCGAACTGACAAACCACGCGATCATGACCTGAGCCCGAGTCAGACGCTTAACCAACTGAGCCACCCAGGCGCCCCTCTCCTCATCCTTTTAATTCAACTCTGCATGTGCTTGTTGGAGCCCCTAAATCCTAAGCAAGAAAGATCCAGTGCCAACTAGCTTCTTCTTTGGCACAACATGCTTGTTCTGATTAATCAGTGAATGCCTCTGGCAAAAGAAAACAAGGGCACTGAAATCACCTGGAGTTTTGGCAGATGTTCTTTTCGCCTATGGCTCTACTAAGATTTTCTTCTGTCTGGTGCTCAAGGATGAGGGAGGATGTTGGTATCTTTTAGAGTGGCCCGTGATCTGTGTGGAAGTGGGGGAAGTGGCTTTTCCACCGTGATTCAGGGGACCAAGAACTGCCTGAGAACACACATACCCCGACTTCCAGTCTAGTTTTCTCTTCGTTTTGCCATGCTGAAGTAGTTCCGCGTAATTTATTAAGATTGCTAGAGCTCAAGGTTCTGAATTCCAGTGGCAACTTTTCATTTTAGTTAGAATTTACTACCCACCTTTGTTTTGAAAGGCGTGATGTGGCTTCTGGGAAACAGCCATTGGCAAAGGGCGAGTGAGGTAGGTTCTGGCTGGTCTGCTTCCTTCCACACTTCATATATTCTTGTCTTTATTTCACTTCCCTTTCCCCCCCCCCCCTCATGTTCAAGCTCCTTCTTTTATACTGTGACCTAAATATACAATCATCTTAACTGGTGCTGTTACCATGGTAATGCTTCATGGTAGATAAGGGTACACACTAAAAAATCAGTTTCTTTCATTAGCAGTGGAATTCCTTGTCTTTCCCTCTCTCCCAAATCCTGGCTTTCACTGAATGATGCCCTCTGGTGTTCAGGAACAGGAAGCACAGTACTTTGGATAGGGCGAGAACATCTTTTTTTAAACTTTGAGGAAATTTCACTTCCAATTTTAATTTGAGATAGACACAAGCAAGAAAGACCTGTAAGTAGTATATTTTTTAAAGCAGAAGGATTAGTCAAAGAAATTCATTGCCTGGACATAGGGCTGTTTACTCTGTAGAATTCTAGAAAGTTATGGGAAAGCTGGGATATTTATACCCTTCTATGTTTAAAATTTCTGTGAAAATATTTCTGTGGGAGACAAAGAGATTCCACCGAGGTATCTCTGAAGAAGAATCTAATGGAATCTTGTATATTTTGAAGTCTTTAAAACTTCAAAATGGGAGTCTTTTACCTTTAGAATGGGAACATTTTCTTGTTTGATAGGATATAGATATAGATATAGATATAGATAGTTTTATATTGTAAATATTTTTTAGTTGTTTTGTTATATAAGAAACTTGAAAGTTTTACTCTCTGTTGTGTGAATGGTAATGTCAATCTGTACATTATTTTTTTTATTTTTTTATTTTTGAGAGAGAGAGAGAGAGAGAGAGAGAGAGAGAGAGAGAGCATGAGCAGGGGAGGGGCAGAGAGAGAGGGAGACACAGAATCCAAAGCAGGCTCCAGGCTCCGGGCTGTCAGCCCAGTGCCTGACGTGGGGCTCGAACTCATGAGCTGCAAGATCAAGACCTGAGCTGAAGTCGGATGCTTAACCAACGGAGCCACCCACGCACCCCTGTACATTATTATCAATCACAAATTACATGACACGTTAGAAGGAGTGACGTTGATCTCCAATAAGCAATGTCTTCTTGTGTTCTCGGTCCAGATTCTACTTACGCCATCTAATGGTGTCTCCCAGTCCAACCTGTCTCTGAGAATTGCCTCCTCTCCATCCACATAACTTTTCCAGGCCTTTAGCTTCTCTCACATGAACTATCACCAGGGCCTTGCATTTCTAACTGGTCTCCCACCTCCAGTGTTCCCCTAGTACAATCTATGCCTCACACTGCCAGCATGACCTTTCTAAAATGCAAATCTGAACATGTCATTCTCTTGTTAAAAATTCTTCACTGCTTCTCAACTGTGTCGGGTAAACTTGAAACTCAAACCCACATGAGATCTTCTTCCATAACTGACCAAAGCCTTTTTGCCAGGTCCTGTCTCTCTCTGCGTGTCTATATTCTCCCACTGCACAAGGAGATAATACACATAAACGGCTGTATAATGACCGACCCGAGAGAAATGCAAAATAAATATTGGCCAGTATATTTATTTTTCTCTTTATTCTCCTCCTCTTCTTCGTCCTCCTCTTTATCTAATCTATTATTAGGATAGTAAGCAGTGAGAAACGTGACCCGTATACTGGCCATCACCCAAACTTAGGACAGTAGCTAAGAAAAGCTGTGATGTGGCTGAATATTTTACACTCTGTATCTCATTTAATCTCCCACAGTCAGGCACACTGTGTCATATGTTCTGGGTACATGTATATGTTAGTTGTTTTGATATGCGTAGTCGAAATAAGAATAGTGCCACTTCTGTCACTTGATCGTTATAGCAAAGTGCTTGGGACGTGAAAACACAGGTTTTTCATTTTCTGTGGGGTTGGCTGAATTGTGTTCTTGGATAGTAAACTGCACTGTTTACAAAAGGCTTGGCCTGTGGAAGTGTCAGGCAACTTGCACAATATTAACCGATGCTGCTGGTAGAGCCTCATCTGGACCTTCCCAGGGAGGCCCAGGAGATCTGAGAGCGAACCGAGGCCGTAATTTTATAAACACGTAAGTTTCAAATGGATTGGAAATGTGGAGCTTCGTGTTTTCCCAATGTTTTCAGGAACAGTATGGAACTTCATCAGTATGCATCGTCTCCCAGTCTCTTTCATTGTGGCAAGGGAGCTGGAAGCATCTCCCCAGGCCACACACGGGTTGAAATTCACATGTCCAGCCTGTGGATAATGTGCAACAGTAGCAACAACAAAATTATAAGATGTGGACTCTTCCGGTCAGTGGAAACGAATAGCAGAAAGTGTGGGAGCAGAGCCTTATTTTCAAGTTCTCTATTTCCTAGGTTCAGAAAAGTCACAAAACCAGGACTTCTCTTTTCTGAACCCTGTATGCCCTTGAGTGTTGATCTCATGGTAGAACTGGGGGTCACGTTTTCAGCAGTCGGTATTCAAGAGTTACCAGGTAGAGTGCTCTGAATAACCAGACTCTGAAGAACTTAAACCATGACTGTCTCCTAAAAAGGCCTTTCAAAGATTAATTCATGGGTTGAGTCATTGAAATACCATTTCTCTTGCAAAGATTTTAAGGTAGCAGGTTTGGGGTCAGGCCCAGGAATCTATTTTTTAACTAGTATCTCAGGTGATACTGAGGTGGGTGATCACAGGGCCACATTTTAAATGATACCAGATTGAAGAATTGGCATCTAAAGGGCATCGAAGAGGAACAAAGATAGGATGCTCAACCTGAACGTCGCCGCCCTGACGTCGTACGGGTTGTGGCCAGAGACTTTGATTTTCTTTTATCATCAGTAGATAAATAACTACTCGGGAGGGCAGCCATAGGGAAAGATGCTTCTCTTCCATTTCACTGCCCCTGTACCTGTTTATCGAGAGGGGCACAGACCCCACGTGTATTATCTTCTGTTAACTCAGCCCTGGCCATTTAAGACGTAAGCACTTGATTTCGTTTCTCTGCTTTGCTTCACTCGTTCCCCTTGACAATTCCTCTCATTCTCCCTGCCATCTTCCTGGGAAGATTTCTTCATTATTCCAGAGCTCCTCTGTAGCTCTCTCCTATCTGGTTTTCTGACCAAGTTTCCATTACTAAGCCACTCAGGCCAACCACCTGGCCCTCATTGTCTTCCTCTCTGACAGCCCTGGAGGAGGTGTTAAGAGGGAGGGAATTGTCTTAAATGTTAATGGCCATACATTTCACTGTTAACTGGTTCCAAATGGCGGTGCCCTGTCGTGATCCTCAGTAACAGACTGATCTAGCATATATAATCCCTCCTCTAGGAACAGGAAAGTTGTAATGAGTTTTCTTCATGTTTTTGCTCACCCTTGGTCGTGAACTTTAATGACCACTTTTGGTCACCACTTTAATAAAGCAAAGAGCTTTACTGCCTTGCCTCCCCAACTATGCCAAGCCAGTAAACAAGATGGAATAATACAGGAAGACCAGCCTATTATTTCTTGACTGTTTAACCACTGGGGAGATCTTTAGGAGGAGTGCGATGGGGAGTTAAAGAATTACAAGAAGACTGATTTCTCCCACTCTTCATAAAATCCAAGCATGGCCTAAATTTGATTGGTAGAGAGAAGAACATACATTTCACAATCGGATATTGTGGGACACAGTGAAGATTTTCTCAGAGCCTGTGCCTTGCTCGTCACCTGCTCCAGAGAGAAAAGGCTCCTACCATATAAGCAGCATAAAAATAGAAAATGATAGGAAAACCCTACTTGACTGTGCTCTTTAGAGAGCATCAGGACACTTGGTTTCATTTTAGGGACAAGATAAAGAGCAGCCCCAGGGCCAAAGTGTTTCCCAGATCTGGCCGCTAGTTTCTTGCTTCTTCCTCAAAATTACTTTTCTGTCAGATTTTATCAGTGGAGTGGGCAATTATGTCCTCATGTAAGCCTCAACGTTACAAACTTGTTTTTCTCCCCTTGTACTGTGTGTTGGGAATACTGGAGGCAAGGAGTGGTGGATGATGTAGTTTAATTTCTGTTGTCTTGGCCAATGGATGTCACTCGAAGGTAAACAAGGAGTCAGACTTTTGCTTTGATTTTAAAGTGAGCGTGACTGGATATTTCCATGTGAGGGAAAATTTCAAATTTGGGGCGAGATACATTTCTGTGACCATCATAATCACAACAAAAACTAGGAAACAACAGCCACTCTTTCTTAGGTACCAACCAAGTTTCAGGACCCATGCCCTTTCTTTACGTATATCATTCCTATACGTCATGCCAACCCTATGTGTTAGATGTTTGCTATTTGTTTTTTTCTCTGTAAGTCCAGAAGCTGGAGCTCGTTGACACAGAAAAGTTTGTTCTAGGTCTTAGAGGGAGTTTGTTGCCACAGGCATCAGTCTCCTACCTGATGTCAGAGAACAGTTTAAAATTTGTTTTGTTTTGTTTTACTATGCCATAAGCAGGGTTGTTTTCTTTTTTAATGAAGAATGGCTCATTCTATCATTTGGTATCTAGTTTCAATAATAAAGCGAAAGAAACAGAGGGAGAAGAGAAAAAGACAGAGAGGCACATCACACTTCGAGTCTTGAGTTAGTGCTTAGGAAAGAGAATCATGAAAACCAAGTTTATGTTCGAGGAATTGGTCTCAGGTGAGATTCAGAATGTGTTGTGGCTACTTACCACTTGGCTGAGTCTAATTCTAGGCTTCAGTTTGAAAATGCTTGCTCCTTCCTCGTTCCTGGGAACTCTTTCCAGGCACAGCGGGGGGAAAGTGTCTCAGCAAGCCTTCCAGGTACGGAATTCCTAAGGTAGATAATATGATTTCATGAATATTTATAAAGCATATGTATGTTAGAGAGTTTTTGTTGCCTGCAAAAACACTGTGTGCTAGTAAAATATTACTTAATCTCCTTCTATTTCGTATTATTCTGTGTATTCCATTTCTCTGCAAAACGATTGCTATTACTTAACATTAACCTCTGCATTGCAGATCTAAAAACACAAAAGGCCAAAAGAATTATTTTGAGGGATGAACCATGAGTGGATTGATTCTATTTCTGTTTACACTGTCAACTCTGTTTGTTTGTATGTCCAGAGTCTCCAGAGAATCATTAGAATGATAATACCAGCTAATTTTTTACAATTAATTGAAATTTCACACTCTCACATTTCAGTCTCAGTCTATATTTTTACACACTGACACTTTTAATCAAGGATTATCTTTCACAAGGGACCTACAACAGGGCCCTAATTAATTAAAGTGATAATTGCTCTTCTCCCTCCTAGTTTGTTATATAACACATCCTTCAGGAAATTCGCATCCTTAGCGTCCCTCTTTAAAATTCCTTCATTTATGAGGAGAGATACCGTGGCTTCTACCTCTTTAAGAATTTACTAAAAACTGGATTTTTTTTATTTTCAATTACATTCAATTGAGTTTTTTATTTTCAGGCAGAGATACAGAAAAGAGGTCATATTTGTATTCCAGCAAGTTTCCATATTCAAAAAAAGAAAAGAAAAGAAAAGGATGTCTTTGGATCCTGGAAGCATCCAGATTAAATCCCAGGGGTCGTTTTCATGGAAGAAAAAAAAAAAAGAGGCCGTCAGGTGTGTCCTCTTTTGATGTTAACTAGCTCATTTGTTTCTTTACCCAGTGCAAGTTCCCATGGTCTTGGATCTTTCTTTGGTTCCTCAATTCTCTGCTACTTAATTGCCCCTCTCTCTCTGTAGCTTTTATAGTGCCTAAGGTTTGTTACATTTTTCCCTCTGGTGTGGTCCCATTATTTTAGTAGATACTGAATCTAGAGACTTGGCTATAATTGGCAGCCCTGCTCTCTTCTCCTTTAATAGATATCGCTCCAATTCCTGTATTTTGGCACCTTTTGGTACGGGATGCATTTTCAGAAGTAATTGATGGCGGCTGTAAATCCGTTAGCTCATTTCCCTAAGACTTAGAAATTGCAGATCATTGAAATCACTGCACCATGTATTGGTCAGATTTTTCGAAAGGTCATTATCCCTGTTTGCGGCTCTTAATGAAATTAGTGTGACTTATTCCACTTGCAGCAAATATCTGGCTCTTTTTTAAAATCCTTCTTTTTTTTTCCTCTCAAACTCCCATGTGCCCTTAGTTTACATTTGCACTATAATTGAAAATGGAGCAGTAGCAATAGTTCAGTTATCTAAACTTCAAACTGGTATTTTTGTATTACTCTGTATAATTACCGAAAGATAACTTTTCTTACTGCAGTAGCTTTTTTTTTTTTAAATAAACTATTTTTTATAATGGATTTAGGTTCACAGCAAAGTTAAGGAGAAAACACAGCGCGTTCCCATAAACTCCCTGCCCCTATGCACTCCCCTACTGTCAACACCCTACACCAGACTGGTACATTCCTTACGGTAGGTGAGCCTACTTGAACACATCCTAATCAGCCCAAGCCCATAGTTTTACACCAGGGTTTTGACAAATATGTAATGACATGTATCTACCATGGTAGCATAATAAAGAGTAGTGTCATTGCCCTAAAAATCCTCTGTGTTCTCCCATTTATCCCTCCATCCCTCCTAACCTTTGGCAATCACTGGATCCTTTTATTGTCTCTCTAGTTTCATTTCTTCCAGAATGTCATATATTGGGAATCATAGGGTATGGAGCCTTTTCAGATTGGCTTTTTTCATTTACTAACATGCATTTAAGGTTCCCCCGTGCCTTTTCATGGCTTGATAGTTCGTCGCTTTTTAGTGCTGGATAATATTCCATGGCATTGGTTTTTCTTTAGTATTTTCATTAAATCAGCAAATGATTTTTTCTTACTTCTTGAAGATACCTTTTAGCTATGCATTCGAGAGATATTTTTTTTTTCATTTCATTACGTGTATTATTTTATTCTTGTGTTGGATTTTCTCTAATCATATAGTTCCATGTTCTTAAATTCTGGAGCTTTCTAATAATAGTCACAGCAGAACTCATGTTGTGAATATTTTAATTCTCTTTTTTTTTCCCTTTACTATTTCAGCAATTAGTGAGAAAAGAGCATTGTTAGTTGCTTGTGGTTTTTATGTAACTATTTTTGTTTTCTTTATATTATATTTTTTATAAGATGGTTTTTTTTAATTACTTATTTGGTAATTCCAGCAACAAAAATCTTTCACCTTTCTCATGAAAAACTTAAATGGTTTGTGTATCCAGTTTTGGTCATTCTTCTACTCCATTGTGTCTGCATATACAAGAAGAGGTTAAAAAAAAAAAAAAAAAAAAAAAGGACACCACGGGGCTATTTGTTTTCCATTTCTCCTTCCCAGTTGACTTTCCAAGCTTCAGCAGTGAGGGCTCCTGAGGAAGCTAAGTAAAAACCCAAAATTTACCCAAGATACTTTCTACTGACCCGTAAATGGAGCGCTATGAATCTTATTTTGTTTTACCCAATGGGAGACCAAGCATTCTTGTTTCTATTTGAGAAGTCAACAGAGTCCTAAGAGGTTCATTCATACTCCTCCTCCCTTTTCTCTGTTCTCTGCCTTCAGGAAAAGTGATGTTATTTGATAGCATTGATCTAGTCATTCCCGGTATTCAGACGTGACCTTTGCACTGGGAAGCTTATGATACCCACTTTTTTAACTTGACTTTTAATGTCTTTGCTTGAGCCCACTCTTCAGTTTCCACACATATCGTATATTTAACTCCTTTATATAATGAATTGTCATTGATATTCTCTGGTTTCTTTAGAAGAAACCTGGTCCATATGGGCAAGATTTGTTTTTTTCTTTTTAAATTCTTCTTTTCAGCATTGAATCTTGTGCCCAGATCTATTCTTGTCATATAACAGAGCTCAATAAATATTTATTTAATGATAATTTTGTGCCACTAGTATGCTCAAAGTTTGAAGTTTCTTCCTACCCCAAATTGTTTCTTCTGTTGGTTTCATAATAGCAAGTTATCATTTTCTGAAATAGCTCAAAGAATCTCCTTTCTAGGTAAAGAGAAAAAAAGTGTTTTCAGAATAAATCTTTCCTTCTGGCACATTTTCCTGCTTTGGAGACCAACACTTCACCTAAACCTGAGCAAAAATTTTTATGGGCTATCTTTGTAGGTATATAGTAGTAGTATTACTTCATTTAAGTTCAATGTAATTAATATCTAGGACCTGAACTTTTAAAGGAACACAACTTGTTTAGTTTTATGTGGAACCTACGTCGAAACAAATTTTAGCCAGCATAGATCACGTTTGATTTAAACAGACCCTTTTTCCCTGTACCAGGATGGATTTGCAGGACTCATGATTGTTTTTGTTTGACTCCATCCGCAAGACACATGACCAAAGATATAGAACAATTCACATCATGAAACTAAGTACCATATTGGATAACTTGCCATACTACAGCTTTGGTCTCATGCATAAAATTGGAGGATTCATTTATTCGTTCTCATATTCATTCACCAGCAGATATTTGCTAAACACTTATTTTGTGCCTGACACTGCTTGCGTCCCCACTTTCCCCTCGGACCTGACCCCTCTCTGTCATCACACACGAGTTATCACCTGGGAAGGAGAGGCCCACATATACCCACTTTGACCCTCTCTAAGGCTGCGCGTTCCCCCGGACCTGCACCGCCACAGCCTCGGCAGTCACAGCCCTGTGCTCCCCTGGTTTCGGGAATCTTCCACTGGCCTTCACCGCTTCTCCACAGTGTAAGAAGAAAAGGCTTGGACCACTGTCCCTGACTTGAGGCTTCAGTGTCTCTCAAAAGGCATTCCCACTGTCAGGCAGTATAGAGTAGAGGTTAAGAATATGACCTTGGGGACAAATGCATTGTTTTCAGTTTACCTGTAGTTCCTTCAGCTTCACATTCAAGAATTTAGCAAAGCCAACTTCATCTAGTTTGACACCCTTATTTTACAGTTAAGGAGACTGTGATCAAGAAGTACTAGTGGCTTGTCCTGTGGGTGACGACGAGTTGAAGTGACAAAGCCAGGATTTGGCGTCTGAACATCCTGATACCCAAACCATTGTCAATTTCATTCCTTCACCATGACTACGTTACGAAATGTTCCACAGGATTATTTTTAACCTTAGAGTTTAATTCCTTCCAAGAAAGACTTGAGCTCCAAACAAAACAAAACAAACAAACAAAAAAAAACCCCTTCTAATTCTTCCTTATTTGCGTGGGACTTCTGATTCTTTTCTCCACTTCCCATCGTCTGTTTCCTTGATGATTTACAGAGGGGTCTCAATTAGTGGCGAGATTCGGTTGGAAAGGCAGAGGTTCCAACATGAGTGATTATCAAAACTTTAATGGTAGGTGTGACATGGTGCCAACCTATCAGAACATGAATCAACCATTGTGTCATCGTTTTGGGTCCCTGCCAAGCAAGAATCGACCCTGGTTTCCCAGGTTACTCTGATCCTGAGAGTAGTTGCTTTCCTGCTTTCTGGAAGTTTTAGAGATCTCATCTTGTCTTTTTTGCTACTAATTGCATGTAAATAATTAGGGCTTTCATTAATCTTTGCAGTATCTATTTGGACTGATATTTTTTTTATTTTCATTTTATTTTTTATTTTTTTTAATGTTTATTTTTGAGAGACAGAGAGAGACAGAGCACGAACAGGGGAGGGACAGAGAGAGAGGGAGACACAGAATCCCAGGCAGGTCCCAGGCTCTGAGCTGTCAGCACAGAGCACGATGTGGGACTCGAACTCACAAACCGTGAGATCGTGACCTGAGCCGAAGTCGGCGCTTAACCGACGGAGCCACCCAGGTGCCCCAGGACCGATATGGTTTTTTAAATACTGTTGATGCTTGTAAGAAGATAACAACTCAGCCTTTTAACTTTATATAATAAGGAATAATTGAAAACAAATTGCACAATGTATTTGTTCCTTGAGATGTAGGACATCTTTTTTAAAAAGCAGAGGGAAGTATAATGGATGAAGCCTTTTAGAAAACAAGGTCAAAATCCACTTCTTTCTTCTGTGTCCCCATTTCATGAGGTCATTGGGAAGCTGTGCCGTCGCCCTTACTGCCAAATTGACAGAAGTTGTCCGTGGAGTATCTTTAAAATTTTTTTTTAATGTTTATTTATTTTTGAGACAGGGAGAGACAGAGCATGAATGGGGGAGGGTCAGAAAGAGAGGGAGACGCAGAATCTGAAGCAGGCTCCAGGCTCTGAGCTGTCAGCACGGAGCCCGACGCGGGGCTCAAACTCACAGACCGTGAGATCACGACCTGAGCCGATGTCGGACGCTTAACTGACTGAGCCACCCAGGTGCCCCCGTGGAGTATCTTTAGAGTAGGAAATAAAAGACAAATCGGAAAGCTGTATTTTTTTGTCATCTCTCCTAAGTCCTGATAACCGTAATCAGGGTCACCACAAATGTTTTCAAAATGAAATGCCCATTTTTTGTGTGGTTGTCTTTTTTTTCTTTATTTGATGTCAGAGGAAAGTGGCAAGGAGAAGCAGTTGGTGGTGACTTGAGGACCTGGACTTGTGTGGGACACTGGGCATTTCACGGTCCAGAGAAACTCACAGTGAGGTGACAGAATGCTCTCTCAGACCCCTGTCACTTACACTGGAATGTGATGTGCTCCTGGGAGGTGTTGGGGAGCCACTGGCGAAGCTATTTTAAGAGGCGTTTGGAGCTGTGAGAGGACAAGGAAGTATAGGACAACATGCCAGAAACCTCGTTTGTAAATCCTGTATTCTCTTTGGGGGTCACTCGGTGGCAAAATCAAAGAGACGTGTCGCCAGGAAATAAAGCTGCGTATCTTGCCTCACTAGAAGAGAAGTCCACACTAAGTGAAGATCTACGATCAGAATTGAAGCATTTCAACAAAAATCACAGGAAATCTGCTTTGCTTCATCGTTTGTCCGATATGTGCTCCCTAAGCTTATCAATGAGCTGGTGCCATTCACTGGTACCAGTAATCCACCGGAAGACAGCAGGGACTTCGTTTTCAGAGGAACTGTATTTAAGGAGGATGGAAGCTAAATTGCCCCACCTTTTAAGAAATGTTTCATCTATCTTCATGTAAGCTTAAAGAACAAGTATTGGGACGGGGATGACAGTCCTTCTGTGGCAGATTGCACCTCCTTAATGATGGCAAAAAGGGAGGGACAAATCAGACCCCAGCGCCTCCCTCCTCCTCTGTCTGATGGATTCCACAGAGAGCTGGAGCACAGCTTGCTTGCAAAGATGAGCAGGACTGGGGAACTCCCTTCAATTCCACCATTTCCCAGAAGAGTCCAAAATTCCGCAGGTACCATATATGTATAGGTACCTCTATATAAAGAAGACATTATCCAAACTTAAAACTGGGAGAAAATCCATCACTCGTATCAGTATCATTCTCATCATTCTACATTTGAAAGTTTGCTTCTCCATCTCCCTGAGGTTTTCAGTCCTTCTACAGAAGCACATGGGAGTGCTTTATAAGGGACAGATACTAACACACTGGAAATACTTGTTTTTTCATTTATTCTTCAGCATTTATTGCTGCAAAATTAGTGGCAACCAGGTATTCTGCTGGACATCGAGAATACAAAGATGATTAATCATAATTCCAGCCCTTAGGGTCTGTCCTGGGAGATAAGGTGAGGAATAAGCAATGACACACAATATATGTGTCCTATAATAGAGGTATTAGGACTCCCGCAACCACAGAGGAGAAGTGGGACTAACCTAGCAGAGGCTTGGTTTAATAGAACATTTAAAGAGCAAGTATAGTCTTACTGGGTTGATGGGATGTCTTGGTCAGCTTGGGCTCCTGTAACAAGTCGACCACAGACTGGGTGGTTCCAACAGCAAACATTTATTTCTTAACAGTTCTGAAGGCTGAAAGTCTGAGATCTGGGTACCAGCAGGATAGGGTTCTGGCAAGAGCCCTCCTTTTGCTTTACAGAGAGCCATCATCTTCCTGTATTTTCATGTGGTGGGGGTAGGGGATGGGAGAGCATGAGCCAGCAAGATCTTCTGTCTCTTCTTATAAAGGGCACTAATCCATCACGAGGGCTCCACTGTCATAAGACCTTACTTTCTCCCAAAGGCACCATCTTCCAATACCATCAAACTGGAGATTAGGTCTTCAGCAGATGAATTTGGGGGGGGGGGGGGGGGACAACCACCCACCCCCTGGTGGGGGGGAGGGAGGATCTCCTAGAAGAGGGTACAGCATGTGCTAAAGCATAAGAATTGAACATTCAAGGTCCTGCACATTATTCTCAGTGGCTGCACCTTATTCTCAGTGGCTGCACCTTATTCTCAGTGGCTACCGCAGTGGGTATGGGAATATGGGTTGTTTGGATCAGACCGTGAAAAGCCAATATGCTATTGCAAAGGTATAGACTTACCCTTTTGGTTCCCATGAGCAAAATCTTTCAAGAAAGCTGAAGAGGTAGTTTGGATCAGACTGTGAAAAGCCAGTATGCTATTGCAAAGGTATAGACTTACCCTTTTGGTTCCCATGAGCAAAATCTTTCATCCAAGGGAAACATTTTATTTATGCCCCGTGCCATTCTGTTTCATCTGACATTTACCTAATAAGGCAGTAGAAAATTGGATAGAACCATGGCAGAGAAGATTAATTAGCTCATTCCATTGGATTATCTAACTTTTGATGTCTGCCAATGTCATAGTGTCCTGTATTAAAAGAAAGTGGGCCCGTGTAAACACGGAGCAAGGTCTCTACTATCCCATGACTTTCCCCCATTCTTAATGATCTGGGCTTTAGGGAGAAGAGTAGGCCCATTCCTATGTGTATACTAAGGAAGTAACCAAGACGCTGAAGGAAGCAGGAAATTTATCCTATTTTTAAAATTCTAGTTATTTATCTATATCGGTGGAGCTAGTTATTGGCTCCTTCTGAGACACTGAAACCTCCAGGGTGAAGCAGTGAATAATTGAATCAGTCATCCAAATGTTTTATCTCTGCTGGGCATTAGAGCTTCTAGCATTTTTTCCAGGTGTATTTATGAATAGAGAACCGACATGCTGTCATGGCAATCCAGTAAAAACCATGTTTCTCTCAGGGAGTTACACCATAGCAATCTGTTAGGATCTATCAGTACCCCAGATACCATGGTTGGGTTCGCACATAACATGATTGGTGGGCTTCTGTGCTTTCTGATGGTGGTTTGGTTATTATGTAGGCACAGCTCGATAACTTGGTATATGTAGTTCAGTTAGACACGACAAAAAATATTTGCCACAGATCCACTGCTGTCACTGATGGAATGAGTAATTGCTAAGGGTATCGCTTGGAATGGAAATGAGTCTTTACCAAATAGTGCCAGACATGGGGATAGGTTCTTCCATGTGCATCGTCTTTCTCAGCTCTTGTGGCTCGTTGGTGTAGGCATCATAATCCCAATTGTACATAAGAGGGAGAGAGGTTTAGAGAAGTCAAATAACTTACTCAAGATGAAGCAGATAGGTGGCATGGCTTGGTTTTGAACCCAAGCGGATTTCACTCAGAGGCCCGTAATCTCTTATAAAAGAAGACCCACATAGGGGCACCTGTGTGGCTCGGAAGCGTCTGACTTCAGCTCAGGTCATGATCTCATGGTTCATGAATTCGAGTCCTGCGTCGGGCTCTGTGCTGACGGCTCAGAGCCTGGAGCCTGCTTCAGATTCTGTGTCTCCTTCTCTCTCTGCCCCTCCCCCAGTCACTCGGTCTCTCTCTCAAAGATAAATAAAAAATTTTTTAAGAATTAAAAAGAAAAAGAAGACCCACATAAAATAACTGGGGTAAAAGAGAGCAGGATATATACTATTGATGTTATTATTTATTGTTAGTATAATTGAGTGATTATTATATATATGATATTTTAAAGACACAAATTTATATAACACACCTCTACTTGTAAGTGCGTATAAGCTGTAGAGTGAATGACTGCACTTTAATTTATCAAGAAGCAGGTGTCACAACAGAAGTAAAGAAAATGAATCAAAATATATAAAGTACACATTGGGAGGTCGGAAAAAAAATAGTATGGATTTGAGCAAATAATCCCTTATATTTGCATGTTGCTTTAGAGTTCCCAAAGGTTGTCACGGCATTGTTTTTGAGTAGGAGTTATTGCCAGATACAGCCTTCGACCTGTTTCTATATGGCCACTAGCCAAGAATTCTTTTTTGTTGTTGTTAGTGGTAGAGGGTCGTTTAAAAAAGAAGTAGAAGAAGAAGAATGTGCAACAGAGACCAAATGGAGCCTTCAAAGTCTATAATATTTACTATCTGGCGCTTTACAAACACAAAGTTTTCTGATCCTTCTTTTTGAAGAAGTTTCACGGATACTTGTAATGCTCCTCAAAGTATAACTAGTTCCACTCTGTTTCATTTCTTACGGAAGTAAGGCAAGACAGGTGAACCAACATCATATCGCTTGGGTTAAGAAACTTCACTTGTGGTGGTGGTTCTCATTGACGGTTTCTGTATTCCATTGTCCCATAAATGTACCTAATGGATTAGGTGTCTCAGTTTGGCTTCAGAACATGTCTGCCTCTTCCACGCTGGGCTTGATCCCCGCTCTCCTGAAGTCCTATTTGTGGGTTGTATAATGATAGTTTCAAGAAAGCAATCTTTGTTAAAAAAAAAAAAAACTACAACTTACAACAAATTATTAGATCCGTCATCTCATTTCATTTTCACAAAGACTCTAAAAGGGTGATTGCAACAAGCTGAAGAAATTCAGAGGTAGCCATCTCCGATGACGATAGCCTGAGCTGATACAGCTTGAATGGGGATCCAGAATGCTGACCTTCTGTCCTGCTGTGTGTGCCATCCTTCCTCACAGGAAACCCACTGTGTCACTCCCAGAAATGCCCTGGAGTGTACAAAACAAGTTCACTGGCAGCTCAGGTGTGATAAATCCTGCAAGTGGGTTACAGAGATGTACACAAAGAATTAGGTATCCACACTTTTCTCTTGAAGCAGCTCACCCTCAAAGGACAGAGAATTGACTGTCAAACTCCAGACTTCCCTGACCCTTCCTGACAAGAATGATTCTGTCACCCTCCTGAGGAAACCAAGTGTCTAGTCAGAGGAGATGAGGAAGAAGTCTCTGCTGCTTGATGTCTGTGAAGCAGTTTCCCTTTGTGGGACACTTAGAATATATTTTTTTAAACTGTAGTTGGAAATAACCTTGTGATCTGACTGTGGCCCCATCTGAAGAGAAAGATGTGAGGAAGAGAAGTTCCCTGACCTGGGAGGGGCTCTGATGACCAGCCTTGATTCACTGAGACAACAGGAATCTTTGGGAAGGCCGATCTGAAGGAAAACCACACTGAGGATTTTTACATCCTCTGGGTGGGATCCAAGGTGTCTTGCAGGCCTTCTGCGGGGAGCTCTCTGGGACTCTCCGATGGACTACAATTTCCTCAGGGCTGTACTAAGCCATGGCTCTGCTGAATGTGTTGCTCCGCCCTGCCGTATTTAAACAGGAGAATTTTACTTATATGCTGCCGATTCCTACAGAAGACTAAAGCATCAACTCACAGCTTAGTGCATGAGCTCCTAAAATGAACCCTAAGAAAGGCTCTACTGTCTTAAAATGCGTAGGCACTGAATTCCCCTCTTCTGTGTCATGTCTCCGAAATGTGCGCACTCACGCCCAAAATTGCAATGGGCACAGGAGAGATGTGATACTTTTGAGAACCTGCCTGGTTTAATCCTTGCTTCAGCCTAAGGTGAGCTTCTGCTCTGTGGTGTTGGAAGCTGTGGGAATTCAGTGAGAAGTAGTTCAGCAGGTTTTCAGGCAGGAACTAAATTTATGGGTAGGAATAACCTTTTCCAAGCTACACCAATCATCAGCCCTCTGTCTCGAGGGCAGAAGGTCTCTCTGCTAGGGAGCGAATTCTGAGAAATGAGGGATTAGCATTTCCTGCTCAGACTGCTCGTTGATGAGCCCCGGGCCTCACGGTTTCCCTTAATTTAACATGGGGCTATGATCTGTTTTCCTTCCTCCGATGGGAAATCATGAGAAGAGTTCTTCTTGTTAATACGGTGACTTGGCTTCAAAGAGACGTTGGTATGATTATTCCAATTAAAAGCGATCACCTATTCAGAAAAGAACTGTTCTGTCTCACAACCCAATTTATCCTGTCCTCGTTTCCTTCAGAGCTACTGCTCTTGAATATTGGGAGAATATTCGATACCGACGGGGAGATGTGTGCTGAGGAGAAAGGCTGGTGGCGTGAGGTCGCGTGTTGACTTATTATTGAATGCCGGCCCTTTGCAGGTGGCTTTGAGCGCTCGGGGAGCCATGCCTTCTCACAGAGAGGTGACCTGACCTCAGGCCTCGTTCTTCTTGAGCTTCGTCCTTGCAGCCATTGAATCTTTCCTGCTTTCACGTTGATTTTTGCATCTATCGCCCCCTTTATAATCCTGTGAGGTAGGTGTTATTACTGAGTTCCAGATGAAGAATGTGAGTACGTCAATGCTGGCCCAATCTCAACTTCAAGTATGTGACAGAACCAGGAAACAAATCAACGGTCCCAACTCAAGTGCATTGCACCTTTTTTCCAAAAAAAAAAAAAAAAAGAAAAAGAAAGAAAGAAAAGACTCTCAGGACATCATCATTCAATCCTGCAGCTTATTTATTTCTGTAATGGACGTTACCAGTACACATACTTCTGAATTCACAAGATAATTTAAGAATCAGAAGAAATAAATTTGGAAGCATTTTGTAAACATTTAAAATGCTATGCGGTTGAAGCGTGCTAAAATTATTATTGCTCTTTCCCCAAATTTAGATTCAGGTAAACATTTCCACCTGTTTTTATTTGGCTTCTCTATATAGTACTGTTATAGGGATGCATTTTTTTTTCCATTTGAAAATCTTTTAAAATTATGTTCCTTGTCTTGGTAGACTGACTGACTTTCCTATTGGATCCAGAGATATTTCCTAAACATAAAGCAGACATGAGAGTTGGGTACCTTCTCAGTTGACTAGGATTATCCAGTGAAGAATAAAGAATTCTCCCTGCCCTAGCATACCTTATCATATCCAGCTGTTCCTAAATGTTTTCCATCAAAGTCCAGCGTGAACCTTACGATGAATACTTCTGCATTTTTTTTTCCTGATCTGGTGTCATAGGTTAAAGTTATTTCCCAGATCTTAAGGAGATTCCTTCAAAACTGAGACAAAATATTCTTAATCTTGGGGAGAGTTAAGAAATGGGTAGTTTGCACTTAGATGTGATTTCTGGAAGTGGTGACTTGTGTTCTGCTGAGACAGATTGGGAAGGAGGTAATGGATATGGGACCTAAGGAAAGATGATGGGCACGTGGAATCAGAACTGTGATATCTCCTGTGTTCTTTCATTGATCAGATATCCGGAGAACAAAACAAGGTTCTGCACAGAGTATTTTTTGACCATTGGCTACCTTTCAAATTAAGTAGTTTTCCTTTGCAGAATCCCCAAAGGATGTCAGTACTCAAAAGGAAATTGCCCTGTTCTGCAGCAGTGAGAATTTGTGACTCAGAGGCAGAAAGATCATGAATAGAAAACATCTGTTTATCAGGGGTGTTCTAGGGAGAAGCCCCAGAGGACTGCTCTCATCCCGATAGCTAGAAACCATGGGTTCTGCTCTAGTGAGTAATAGAACCTTCCACCTTAAACAGGGTGCCTGGTGTGCCACACTGGCTTTGCCCACTTGAAGGAGACTGTGACAGATGTCTTTGTCCAAAGACCCTGTTTATAGTGATAAAGCTGCCCTTGTTGAGTACATCTTTAGGTCCAATAATGCGTGTGTGTGTGTGTGTGTGTGTGTGTGTGTGTGTGTGTAAACCTTAGTTGTTCTTCACCTAAAGCTTCAAGATAAATATTACCTCCAATTTACAGATAAGGAAAAGGGTGCTTAGAAAGGTTGAAAAAAAAGACAAGGTCACAGTACCTGTAAGGGCTGAAGCTGGGATTCAAATGCAAGCCAATGGCTTTATCTCTAGATCCCAAAGAAGTTTGTTCTGGGAAGGACACCTAGAGAAAGGTCAAGCAACTGAAAGTCACTACCTCAAAGATACTGTCCTTGACTTCCCGTCTAGAATATGTGCCAGTCACAACCTTCATTGTTCTTTTGTTAGCACTTTAAGGTTTTGCGTGTACTTTGCTTTTCTGTATTATTACACTTGTGATACAGAAAAGGGTAGGGGCGCCCGGGTGGTTCAATTGGTTAAGCATCCGACTTTTGATTTGGGCTCAAGTCATGATCTCAAGGTTCTTGGGGTCAAGCCCCATGTTGGGCTCTGTGCTGACAGCATGGAGCCTGCTTGGCACTCTCTATCCCTCTCTCTCTGCCCTACCCCCTGGCTCACGCTCTCTCTCTGTCTCACAATAAACAAATCAACCTTTCAGAAACAAGACTAATAAAATAAGTACTTGTGTTTCTGCCACCCAGTCATTTGTGGGCTTTTTTTTATTACGGGAAAATATACATCATATAAAATTTCCTGTTTGAACCATTTGTAAATGTACAGTTCAGTGGCATGAAATACATTCACATTGTTGTGCAACTGTCCCCACTATCCATCCCCAAACATTTCTCATCATCCCAGAGTGAAACTCTGTCCCCATTATTCTGTACCCTTTACCAACTCCTGGGAGCCCCCTAGGCAGCTGGGGGGAGGGGCGGGGGCTCATTTACTCTCTAGAACTCTCATTACTTTCCAGAACTCCATTCCCATCTGCCTGGCATTTCTCTTTGGAGGTTTCACTAACATCTCTAATTTAAGGTGCTCCACAGTACAATTTTGCTGCCTCCTGAAACTTGTTCTCCTTTCCTCCTGCATTTATCCCATTTTTGTCTCCTTGTCTTTCTCATTTCAGGAAATGGTACCACTCGCTATCAACTAATTTGCTAAGTCTAGAAACTTAGGACTGATTGTTTTTTTAATATTTTATTTATTTTGAGAGAGAGATTGAGGGGGGAGAGGGGCAGTGAGAGAGGGAGGGAGAAAATCCTATGCAGGCTCTGCGAGCTGTCAGGGCTCAGTCCCACAAACCACGAGATCATGACCTGAGCTGAAGAGTTGGGACACTTAACTGACTGAGCCACCCAGGTGCCCCAGGAGTGGTTTTTTAAAATAAACTTTTAAAAAAAATTAGCATAGTTTTAGAGTTAACAGAAAAGTTACAAAGATAGTACAGAGTTCCCATATACCCCATTACCCAGTTTCTCTGTATTAAGATCTTACATTAGTATGATACATTAGACACAGCTAATGACCCAGTATTGATACCCAGTTATTAACTAAAGTCCATACTTTATTGGGATTTCCTTAGTTTTTACCCAATATCCTTTTTATGTTCTAAGATCCCTTTCAGATACCGTAATAAATTTAGTTGTCATGTCTTTTCCCTTAGACTCTCTGATACTGACAGTGTCTCAGACTTTCCTTGCCTTTGATGACTTTGACAGCTTTGAGGAGTCCTGGTCAGATATTTTAAAGGACAGCCCTCAATGTGTGTTTGCTGATGTTTTTCTCATGATTAGACTAATGTTAATCATTGGTTTTCTGGGGAGGAAGCCCACAGACCATCAAGGACACATGTTATCAACATGACTTACTAATGGTGTTCAGCATAGGCACTTGGCTGAGGGAGTGTTTGTGATGACTCATTCTTGATTCTTCCCTCCCTTCCCTCATTACACTTCTTATCATGGTCTTAGGTGCACGATCTAGAACTTCCCACCTCTCCAGTCTCATCTTGAGCTGCTCTCTTCTTCAATCAGGTCATAGCTACACTTGTTTGTCTCAGTCTCTTGACCATGATGGGCCCTTTCTGCTTTAAGGCTTCTGCTTAGAGTATATGCCATTTTCTGTTTCCTTCATATAGAAGCTTCTCATGCTTAGCATGGAAAGCATCCTCTCATTATGTAGTCTGATTATCTGCCACTCCTCAGAAAGCTGTTCCCTGTGATTCTAAAATAACGACTTGGTTTACAGGCCAGCTTAGCACCTTGTCTATTTCTTCCTAGAATTTAACGCAGTCATTTTATGTAACTTTTATTTTATGTCTTTAATATCCCACTAGAAGGCAGGGACAAGAGCTCTTTAATTTATCACCGAGTCACCAGGTCTTAAAATGGTATCTGGTATACAGTAGATATTAATACTCGGATGGAGTTGAAAGGCACATGTACTGGATAGTATTGATGGTAATTTGTATTTAGAGAAATCCCTTTTTTCTTAAGTTACTGATAATTGGTGTACTGTTGTTCATTTATTTAATGACATTTATCTTTCTTGCTTTGATAACACGAAGCAAGGATATGCTTTCAGAAGACTGAAAGAACAAGATTTGCTTACTGTGACAAATAAAGGAAAACAATCACCTCACTCTTCAGTGAGATGGTATTGGTCTAGTGAGACCCTCTCTGGGTTACCTTGCTTGGTAGTCCCTGAACCATCAAGATTGTACCAACCCATAGAAAAAGCTCAAGGGTGGGGGGGGGGGGTGCGGAGAAAGATCCATAGCATGAGCAGAATGGAAAATTACGGCCTTAAGCCTAAAAACACAAATAAATTGGTGTCAGTGAGTTAATTTTATGTTCGAACTAACTTGAGAAGAGCTTAAATACCAAAATGGAGAAAAGTTGTACATATCTGAAAATGTCCAAGGGTGATGCCATGGAAGAAAAAAACAATATGGTGTTTTTGCCAAAGTTCTCTTACAGTGAAGTTAGATTAAGGGTTCATATCTCTTTGGCTCTCCATCTTTTAAAACATTCCTGACAGTAGCACCCATGTTTTCTCTAATCCCATGGCCTTTTTAGGGATGATCCTTTTAGACTGGGGAAGGATATTGGAAAGATTTGCAGCAAAGACTTGTCTGAGAAGGTAGGAAGCAAATGTTATCCTTCCATTATACCTGGTAGTTCTGGAAGGACTGAATGGGACAGTCAGTTGCCTGAATTGAAATAATTTTGCCACTGATCATAATGATGTAGAGTCAAGATAAGGGTGCAAACTCCTTCTTTCCTTCTACTGCTGGGTTGCCATTTAGGCCCCAGTCACCAGTTAGGCCAGAGTTAACTGGGGATAACTTCCTTCTTTCTGAGTTGCTCCCTGATGAGGTCTTAACTTCTTTAAGACGTTATACTCTCACAGTCAAACTTTTTGACCACAGAATATCATGGTTCCTGAATCCAGCCTTGAAGCCAGGTAGGTAGATCTCTGGTTTCTTGCAGTCTTTCCTAGTAGGAGATGTAGGCCTTACAAAGAAGCCTTTTATCTAATAGTATAAGCATCTCAGCTTAATTTCTAGCTTTATTATGTTGATAGACCATCTTCCTACCTAAAGTAAATAGGGGATGGCCTGAGGGGTTGTGTGTTGACCAGGAATCTCCATCCTCCCTGAAAAGAAGGAAGAGGGTGGATAGGGAGGGAGCACAATGAAATAACTATACAGTCAACTCCTGAACAATGTGAGGGTTAGGGGCACCAACACCCCACCATGCAGTCAAAAGTCCATGTATAACGTTTGACTTCCCCCAAGCTTAATTACTAATAGCCTACTGTTTCACAGAAACCTCACTGGTAACAAACAGTTAATATTTTGTATGTTATATATATTACATGTCGTATTTTTACCAATAAAGTAAGCTAGAGAAAACAAAATGTTATCAAGAATATCATAAGGAAGAAAAAATACCCTTACAGTGCTGTTGTATTTACCAGAAAAAAAAAAAAAATCTGTGTATAAGTGGACCTGTGCAGTTCAAACCCATTTTATTCTGGGGCCAGCTGGGCCTAAAACACTCTTCTTAGTAAAACGCACGGTATTTCATTCTGTTCTTTTATTTCTATATCTTCAAATTTTCTTTCTCTGTTTTTTTTCTGGCTATATGCCCTCTGTTCTTGACTCTTAACCAATTTATCCTACCTTTTCTCAATAAAGCCAGTCTTCCCACCTCCTTGTCTCTTCTTGGTTCTATCATCATTGAAACTGTGATCAGCTTGGAGGTGACACCCTTCAATATAAACCATTATCTAAAATTATAGTAGGTTACAAAGTGTTTTATAATGGCAGAAACAAAAGTATCTGATCTCAAAATATCCTTCCTGACCACACTCTCTATAGAGTGATACCAATGATTATATCATGATCATTGTAATAGATATATAAAGGGTAGCATATGAATAAGAACAATCCCAAAGGATCTACAGAAAATGCAATATTGATTATCTCTCAGAAAAAACATAATGAACGTTCACTTTATATTTTTTAGAGTTCTTTTTTAATTTTTACAATGTGTATGGATTTGTTTTCAATCAGAAAAAAGGCTCTCAATATTTGCAAGCTATAAACAGTATGTAAGCTATTATATTCAAGAAGCATCCAACACTTAGCTGTGGCCACCTATCAATCACCAAGAATTCTTCAGAAAGGACAGTATTTGTTCAACAGGGCCTGATTGTCATTGTTGTCAAGTAGGGGGATAAGGCAAAGGAACAAACTGAAGGCTGTCACCGAATGGGCTTTATATTTGCACTTCAGCTTCTTAAATTGTTTTTATTTTTTGAGTCAGTATTGTGTAAACTCATACAGTGCTTTGGAATATGGAGGTATCTCTTGGTATCTTAGAGCTGGAAATTTTTTCTAGGATCGGCAAAGGAAATTAGGGCAGAATATTTTATCTGCGTGGATTCAAATAATTCCTGGGAATAATAATATATTTTCATAATGTTACCTAATTATATAAAATATGTTCACAACATTATTCTTTATTTGATCTTCACAATGGGCCCGTGGGTAGAAATATAAAGCTGCGTACTTAAAATAGGCCTCATTTCCAGTTTGATAAAACTTCTGTGTGTCCTGTAATGCATAATTTTGAGCACGTATAATGAGAATCTATGTCCTAAAAACTTTGAAGAATCCTCTTAAAATACAATTTGAAATTCTTAAGTTTTTAGCAATTCAGTCCTGCAAGCTACCGACTTTTTCCTCATTCCATTTCCATCTCTTCATTAGTCCAGGAGTTACATCTAAAATGCAGAATTAATAGGCAGTTTCTATGAACCCTTTCTGATGTTTCCACTCTTCTGGCCATGCTGTTTCTGTGCCTCAGTTTACACTTCTTAGTGTGGAGTCTCTGATAATAAGTTTAATAGCCCTGCTAGTAAACAGTTGGGGTTTTAGTCTTAACATGCCAATTCCCCTGTCTCCCATGGTTGAGATAGTTAAGATTCACACAGTTCAAACTTTCCTGCTACTATCCCTTTCCTTACCCTGCCCATAGCACCTAAAATGATATTCCTTTGGTAAATCACTTTTTCCTTTTTATGGCAAAAGCCTCAAGTGCCAGATTGCATCTGACGGATCAGTATGCCTTCTTGCTGACGCATACTCTTATTGGTGTCATTGTGTTCTGTTGCAGCTTTGCTTTGTGTAATGAAACACACTTGTAAACCTCTTTTGCACCTTTAAAATGTAAGGAATCAAGTGGGATGCTCAAGCATCTATAAACAATTTTCTCAGCCTATTTGATGTTCAAATAAATAATTAAATGAAAAAGAAGTATCGTCACCGTCATATAAAACATGGATTGGATTCCCGTTATTTTAGGAGTATAAAGTTCTGCTTCTGGCCATGCAAGTCTTGAAGCTGTAGATCATCAGTGAGATCAATTAATTGATATACCTGTCAGGGAGCTGGGGGAATGTGTGCTGTGTGACAGACTGGGGGTACTTTTTGGGTGGACTGTCTTCTTGCATACGACATTTCTGTTACCTATTTCATGCTTCGTATAGTCCAAGTCTTCGAGAATGTAAGACTTCCTCTTTCTCTTTCTTCACAGACAATGCAAGAGGGAAAGAAAAGCATTTGTGCAGTGGGGAAATTATCCCTAACCTTTCTGAAATTGAAAAAACCTCAACAGTAATAGTAGACCTGTTTAAAGAGTGTCACATTCATCTGGGCTTTAGTCTCACCCTGAAGTTAGAGCCTTGAACTAGATGGCCTCTGGAAGGTCTAAGAGGTGATACTCACCAGAGGCACTTAGAAAGGCAGTACCCACAATCCTCTGAGAAATGGGACACAATTCCTCAATGATTATGAGAGGTTAAAGTCAATGTTACTTTCCTGAATTCCAACAAACTCCCTGAATTTCCCAGTCTAGTCTAGGTCTAGGAAAGCAATATAATGAGGCCTTCAAGTGTATCTAAAGACAGCATTAATGTTCTCACTAGGAGGGATTATGTTTCTAGGTAGAATGTGGTACTTTCAAGGCTGGAAGATTGTTCAGTATGTTGTAAGCTATACAACCCAAGAGATCCAAGACCCCAGTACTTTTAGAGTTAATAATTCTGTCTTGCATATGTGTATGTTTGTATGTATGTGTGTGTGTGTGTGTGTGTGTGTGTGTGTGTGTGTGTGTTTTCACGTGTGCACTCATATCCATGTTTTCAGGGCGATTCTAGCCCAAACTGAAAAGTACATAAGAACATCTTTAGGGTCATGGAATCTCGGTTGAGGTTGAAGAATGACCAGAGGGGAGGACATGGTGGGTTTGCCAAATTAAGGCAGTTCAGGATGACCAGACTCAGGAGTGAGCAGGGTGAGTGATGGGCATTGGCTGTACAGGTTGGACATGACATACTGTCAAAATCTTACATATCACCTTAACAAGGTTGAGGTTAAGAAAGTGAAACATCATGAAAAGGCTAATGGAAGGAGAGAAACAATTGATTTATGGTTAAGAAAAATGACAGTGATTGAAGATTGCAAAATAGTTTGGCAAGAAGAAAGACTGAAAGGAGGGAGCCCAGAAAAGTAAATGAGGTAAGAGAGGGCGGTGACCCCCAAACTAAGTCAGTACTGATGCAGGTGGCAAGGAGAGGATGGGTTGGGAAAATATTGAAAAGTCAGGCTAGATTGGCCTGGGTGATTGGGTACGTGTGTTGGTGGTGGTGGTGGTGGTAGGTTGGCCCTCCAAAAATCAGGCCCCAAGAGTGATTAATTGGGTTTCTAGGGTAGGCAGTTGGGCTGACGGAAAAGGGGCCAGTTGCCTAAGTCTGATTATTTCCGTTTTGAACATTTGAGTTTGCGGAAGCCAGTGTATGTAGAGGAGCACTAGGGTAAGCTGCGATATAGAAGTCTTAGCGGAGAGATCTTCACTATCTGCTTTTAGTATTTGCCAGCATAATAATGGCAAACTGCTATCGCATATGTATATTCATATATAAACAGCTTATTTTCAACTCACGTTTGTTCCCAGCACAAAAGCTCTCATGCTGTCTCCCTTTAGGAAATAAGATTGCCCAGTGGTAACAAACAAAGGCAGATCTGTAATAAATGAGCTCCTGAACTGGAAAGCGGTGTTAGGTCATTTTTCTTAATTGAAAATAGTTGATCTTTTATTCATTTCCCTGCTTTTTGTTTTCTGTGTTTGCCTTCCGAATACCTAGGTGTAACTCAGAGTCTAATTACAGCGTTCTGGTTGCACCACTGTTAGAGCCATTTTTGGCAAGCATTAATAATAGTCATGAAAAGTAAAAACAGACATGCATTTGTTGTGCTTCACAGGGGAGAGCTCATATTTGCTTCTTTGCGTGTCTTAATTTTTACTTTTGTGTAAACCTAATCACTGTTTCTCCCCACTTTTTGCCTTTCATTCATGTCTCCCCACAATGTGTTTTTTGGCAGGTTTTTCTTTTTAAAATAAGAAACTTGGCCAAAGGAAAGTAAAACTCTAAATGTCATCTCTATCTAAAATCAACATCTTATCTAATTTTTGTGTGTTTCTATAATAGAATCACAAAGGCTAGCCAATACAGGGCTGTTCCTTCCTGTCTTAAATACTTCAGGATTGCTGCTGTTGCCAGCGATGGCCACGTTGTGATGGCAATAAATAAATTTCAGGTGATCTTATTTCTAGTTATCAGACACTTCAGGTGAAAAGTTGATAATGAATTTAATGGAAAATTAACGTTGAAAATAATGAAATATTTTTCTCAAGGTTTATGTATTTTCACAGAATCTATACAAATGATTTTTTGGAATGCTAACTTGATGAGCTCATGTTTTCATTATGTGCTTGCAGGATTCAAAACAAAAACTTTCCAGTTGTTAAATGCTGAGTAGTGTTAAATCTAGAAAATACTCTTAATTTGGTAACAAGGTATCTCCACTGACAAACACTCAATGGGTACAGCTAGTAGAAAAGTTGGTCTTATCAATAATCAGTGTTTGGTACATTGATTTTATCATTCATGTAGTTAATTACTTCACATTGTTAAATCTCTAAAACTGGATTAAATATTAGAGTGGTGTATGTGTGTGTGTGTGTGTGTGTGTGTGTGTGTGTGTGTATGTGAATTAACAGATCATGTGTAGTCCTTTCTGTGCCTGATTAACGAAAGAATAACTGTCCCAATGACTCATTGACTTTCAAGAAAGAAGTAGCTGACCAGAAAGGATGAGCTACCTTGTGACACATAGTAAATAGGAAAAAGAATAAAGTATGTGTTCAATGTATACTGGGTGCGGTAGACCCTGAAGGTAGACCAGTCAATGCTATGGCGTGGCTACGCAAAATGGGAAGTTAAAAGGCTAAAATGAACACTTGTTTGATTTGTTAAAGAAACTTAACATGGTTATCCATCAAGGTGGGCACAATACTGAAAGATTTCACTCTTCAGATCTTGTTGCTAATATAAGGACAGACATAAAACAGGTACAAAAGAATAGAAAGTTCTGAAGAGTTCATGATGAAGCGTCAAGTTGTAAGTAGGGCAGATTTTATTGTGCCGAAGTTGATGTGGCTGATTTATGGCTTACCATGAGTTTGTGCTACATAAATTCAAAACATCACAGT
This sequence comes from Herpailurus yagouaroundi, assembly GCF_014898765.1. Classification (NCBI taxonomy): domain Eukaryota; kingdom Metazoa; phylum Chordata; class Mammalia; order Carnivora; family Felidae; genus Herpailurus; species Herpailurus yagouaroundi. The sequence continues at coordinate 10,535,318 of NW_024412391.1, read as the reverse complement.
TATTATTCTCAGGAATGTTATGTAATTCTGAATATCGATATTTTGATTATATTCCTAGGAATCTCTAAAACTTCATCATCTGTGTAGTTTCATAATGGGCGAGTAGGCATAGACCATTGCCTTCAATAAATGAACACTTTCATTCTAGAGGGTTTCTCACATATGTGTTGCTCTTACTCATTATTTATATTTAATTATCCATTATTTATAAAGAAAAGTGATGGGCACTGGGTATATTGTATGTAAGTGATGAATCACTGAATTCTACTCCTGAACCAATATTGCACTGTTTGTTAATTAACTAAAATTTAAATTAAGGAAAAAAAAAAAAGGAAAAGCTGATTCTGTATTGAAACTCTGTCATTTGGCAAACAGAAAATGTCCCCACAATTGGGCACCCAGACTTCCTGTGATAGCACAGATCACAAATGACTGCTCCTTAACTTTTTAATGTGAATAATTGGCTTCACCCCAAGAAGAATCTAAGCCACTGATTCTAAACTCAATGAGTCTTTGTAATGGGACTACCAGGGAATTCTTACCACCTTCCTGATCTCCATTGACTACTCCAAATGAGATAAACAGTACGAAAAATTTTCTAAGATATGCCACATCTTTGCATATTTGTTGGTTAAGGAGTGTGATATTTAAGCACCTAATTCATGTCACTGAGAGTCAGAATATATGTCATTCAACCAAATTAAGAATTTAAGAAGGCATTAATATAAGAGGCTTGAGAAGTGTTCCATTACTTTCTTTAGAAACAATGCAGCAGATACAGAGAGAGAATACTGAATGCTGCAACCTCTCCCTAAGGTGTCTGTGTGCATTGTAAAATACACAGTGTAGTAATCCGTCTCTTGTTTTATGGTTCCTTGAACTCAAAGACTTATTTTGAGACCATCAGAATCTTCTTCAGAGTTCATAGTTGGGAGGAAAGATACAAAGAGAGCATTATGGATTAGGTGACAAACAGTAGATATGGATGTACTTGTAGCTTAAAAAGCATGTGTTCATGCAGATACCTCTAGTAAATTCCCGAGGGAAGATAAACAGTGAAAAGTATCAGATAAGGAAGAATAATCTTCTATAAACAGGAGTACTTAGTTTTTATTATTGTCATTGTTTTCCCTTTTGTTTTCTAGGAGGCACTGAAGACTGTTCAAATAAACAAACAAACATAGAAACCTAGTGAGCCCTGATGTTGTTTGCGTGCATTAATAGGGAAAAAAGAGTCATGCCTCCCAAATAAAAGCAGGGTTATTTCTGAGGCCGTTGTCACCACCAAGTGGGGTGTCTTCCCTCTCCGTCCGCTTAGAACCCGGAAAGAGCCCAGGATGGTCTCTGGATATACGGGTGAAAGGAAACAAACCTTAAGACTAACCCACACATTTTGCTGCAACGTTCCTTTTTTTTTTTTTTCTTTTTTGTATTAGGTGTTGCAGCCATACTCTACCATAGAGAGAAATAAACCAGGACTGATTTTGCTCTGTCAGTACCTGTGAGAGGATTGCCTTGGAAATCAATGAAATAAGGCACAGTGCGGAGCAGTGGCATCTGGGCGATCTTGACCACACGACTGTTTTTTTTTTTGATGCGGGGTTCCTCCAAGACCCTACCTGTGCTCAGGACATAAATGCAGGGAAGCAAAAGCCGAGTTACAGGCAGTCCACTAAGGATGTCCTGTCAGGCTGGGCACCTCAGAGGGTGACTGGAGCTTGGTGGGGACTTCTCAGAAACGGGGCCTCGGAATTATCTTGCCCGAGGATTGAGGGAGCTGGCCAATGTCGATACTCACGGCTGAGATAATCATTATTTGAAGGCTGCCTCCTGGGGACATTTCCGGCTTGCCACAAGGGCCGGGCAGAGCAGATTTCTAGGTTGCTGATAGAGCTCTGAGACACAGAGAGGCGGGGATGGTCGTGTGGGAATCAGCAGGAGGACACTGAAAGATGTGAGTGATATGGGTAGGTACTTAGTGAGGATGTCAGCTCCTTACCTCTTATCACAATATTTTGAGCCCTGATCAATATTTGGGTATTTATGTATAAATTATATAGGTTAATGGGATATTGCTTGACTATACATATATATAGTCAAGCAATATCCCATTAACCTATATAATTTATAATTTATATATATAATTTATACACACACACACACACACACACACACACACACACACATCTTTTTAAAAAAAAGAATGAGGTAAATTCTTCCTGCAAGCCAGTGGATCATCTTACACATCCCCTGAAGTGCAGGCACCCCTCTTTGGAGACCCCTGTACTGGGAAAATGAAAATGTCCTTTGGGGATCCAAATAATTGTGAACTGCACAAAATTAAGGACATTGAGTGGTGACCCTTGGTTCTTGGCCAAGTAGAAAGGTACAGTGGGTTTGCCTCTGTGCTCAAGGTGGAAATGGATGGAGGCAGGTGCATGAGAGGCCCATTTCCAGTATCAGTGTGGTTTTGGCCTCTAGGCAGTTTTGAAAATGGACATACCAAATACCGACCACAAGAAAAGAAAAACACGCATTTCTTTCTCCAGCGTTTAGTTATGTAGCATCTATCATGTTCTGGACCCTTTCTGGAGTGAATCAGACAGACCAGCAGCTTCTCCCGTGAGCCTGTAGTGTAGCAACACAGATAGCAATGGTCTCTGGATCTTGATGAACCCCTTTTGTCATTTTCCTCCTCCTTTCCATTTCTATTATTAAAAACATGCAGCTGCTATTTGATCACATTTTGTAAGGACCTGGCCTTTCAGCTCCTTGGTCAGTTGCATTAAAAAATAATAATGGTATAGAAACTTCCTAAACGTGTAAGCTTTACTATATACAGAGAACTTGCACACACATTATCTTACTCATACCTCACAAACACTGTTATCACTTACTAATAACACACGGAGAGGCATGGGATCAGGGGCTGGGTGACTTGCACAGGTAGCTGCTGGTTAAATTGTTAGAACCCAGGATGAAACTGAAATCCGGGTTTTCTGACACGGGAGTGTGCATACATCTGCGATGTTGCTCATCTATTACAGAGCCGGATAGGAAGAACTGTCAGTAGACTGTTGATCATTCTCTCCTCCTGTAATGAAATGATATTCCTAGTTAAACTAGATTAATGAAGAACTTAACACTTCAGCCCCCTCCCTTACCAGATCTTTGTTTTTTCTGTGGCTTCCAGTAGGCTCTAAGCTCCTCTCTGCACTATCAGAAGTTACTCTCAGATCAAAATATGGAACAGTCATTTACTACTAACATTCATACTGTGATGTTTCTTTTAAACTCATCTATCTGTCCATCTATCTGTTTTTGCAGTCAGTTGCCAGTAGTTAAGATAATTAGAATGTTTTTTCAGAATTAACAACTGGTATAAATTCCAGAAGAATTTAGATTTAGGTAGCAGCTTCGTAAGGAGTGAGAAGTTAACCTATGGTATCTCCCAATGGTGTATTCATTTTAATTTTTATCTCTCTCTAATTGAAAAATGACAGACATTGCCCCCAAGTAAGTGCATCTAAAAATCAGAAGCAGATGGGATACATGTATTTAAATAATGCCCTTCCCTGGTCCTGTGCACACAGGCCACATATGCAGATACTTTCTTTCCTTATACCTTAACTCCAGCCTCAGGACAATGGCTGTGTTTGGAGCAAATATAACTGCAGGGCTCTGGAGCAGCTGGTGTGGCCATCTGTGAGGAGCTGAGGAGCACAGCAGAAATAAGCAGAGCAGAAAAAAACTTCAAGGATCCCGTGAAACGTAGCTCCTGGTCTGCACCAGGAGCAGACCACAGTGAGGATAGAGCAGCTTAGACTGCGGGGACAACAACAATGGTCCTGACCATTGTTAGGACGACCCTGAATGGAAAAGGGCAAATCAGAAACAACTAGACCTTTAACAGTTGGTTGCAGTTCCAGCCCCATGTCAGTTTTTATGCATGACTGTTAGCTGGGCACCCTTTCTCCACCATGTTAAGTATAGGTTACAACTGTAATGACAGAAGCATAGTCGTGGAGCTTTGAAATTCCACAGCAAGATGTATATATTTGGCCACTAAGTACAATTTAATGTGTTTGTTACACAGCAACCAACATGGTGTGCTCTTTGGACCTTTAGGAGAAAGTAGACACAACTTGGAATGTTTGGCTAGTTTGCGTGTTCGTCTTTCTTTAGCAAAAGCAACATGTCCAAGCTCAGGATTAATCTGGATTCTGGGAAGCAGACATCCTGGCCGGGAGCTTAAAAATGGAAAATGGATGGAGGACATTCTGAGCTAGAAGACAAAGGACAGAATCTGATTTGGGTTAGTGTAGACATAGGTTGTGTGTTCTTCAACCAACGATGGTGAAGAGGATTCCCCTCACTTTATGGAGACCTTGCTGGTGTGGAAAGTTCATTGTTCGACACCATGGATCTCCAGGTGGGTCACGTTTAGAGATACACCAACCTGGAGGACTCCATGCTGTTGAGCTGTTCACAAGCAGCGGACTCTTCTAACCCCATCTGCCTGGGAATTCAGGTGGTGTCTTCCACAGTGTGTACGCATATCTTCCAAAGGTAATCTTGCTGTTCCTTCTTTCAAAGATGGGAACAGACTTCCCACCTCTGTATCAAAATATATGTTATTTTTGTGGATATTCTTAAAACGTGTTTCATGATGTACTCTATGAGGATGGAAAGGAGTATGGAAAGATTTATGTTTATAAAAGTTAATTTAAAATGACAGCGGTACAAGTAAAATATTCGCTTGTGGATTTTAATTTTGTCTAGAAGGATTTTTAGTGAAAGGTGAGTCTAGCGTATGACGTTGCATTTTTTAGAACATTTTAATATATTGGATTTCATATATATTATTTATAAATATGCCCCATTATACATTCATTATAAATCATGAAAAATGTCCCTTGCTTTGCAATAAATATATTTTTTGTTTTGTTTAACATCTTTTTGAATTAGGTAGATGTTTTATATTAATGTTATAAAACTGATAAAACAATAATGATGTTGAAACAATCCTTGTTATATTTTAATAAAAATTCTGTTAGTCTTTTACCAATAGTATGGCATTGAGGTTGGTTTAAGGCAGGTGCTCTGATATTAAATAAATGCCTTTTATCAGATACTTTGTTTTTAATGCATTGGGATTATTGTGTGTGTGTACATATATGTACACACATTGTTGATATGGCTTTAATTTTTTTAATTTAAATGACTTTAATTGTCATGATGTTTCTCTTTTAATGTACTGTTGAATTGAATTCCATTTGCTACTATTTCACTGAAACTTTGTGCATTTATGTTCAAAATTGAGATTGATTCAAAGTTTTTAAAAAAATTTTTGAGTTCCGTTTGGCTCATATTTGTATCAGAATCATACTCATTATATAAAATTAATTGGTGGCTTCCCCTTTTCCCTTATGCTGTTGAAGAGTTTTTATAAAGCATGAGGATTATCAAGTCTTTAAATGTTGGAATGGCCCACCCATAAAACTTTTGATACAAAGCTCAAATCCTTTTTTACAAAATTTAAAAAAATATGGATTATATTTTTTCTAAGCCTTTTGTTTATTTATATTTTATATATCTTCATTAATTTTGGTAAATTATGGATTTATCATTTATCTATTATTGATTATTTAATGAAAATTCTTGACAGTTGTTACCAAATAATTGTGCATATGATTCTGTTAAACTTGATTATTCTCCAAATCTGTTATTAGTTACCTTTTTCTTTTCCTAATTGTAGTCCTATTTTTCTCATGCTCTTTTGGCAAGATTTTCCAGAGTTTTATGAATTTTAATACTCCTAATTCTTCTACTTTTGATTTTATAACTTATTACTTATTTTTGTAGTTACTTCATCTGATTTCATTTGGATCTTTTTTTCCCCTTCTTTTCATAACTTCCTGAGTTGAACACTTAGCACCTTCTTCTTGAAATCCTTCTCGTTTGGTACTGAGAACACTTAGAACTATGAATTTGTCTCTAAAACCTGCTTTGGTCTCATCTAAAAATGTGAACTATAATCCGGTTAACAAGAACATGGGCACAGAAAAATGCAGGCTTGGGTTTGACTTCTGCACATATTGTGAAAGGAACTTTAACTTATTATATTTCTTCATTTGCAATATATAGTAAAAATACTTCTTTGCAGGATTCGGTGAGATCATGGATTTGTAAGCATACAGTTCAATGAGAGCAAAACCCAAGGTTCAACACAAATCGTCGTATTTGTTGAAAGTTGTGGTTTGGCTTTTCTTTTAACTCAATAGTCACCTTAATTTTTAATATCTAAAGTGTTGAGTATTTGTTGCTTTTGTTCTTACTGAAATTTTCTTGTAAATTTCTGATTTTACTGCACTTTGGTCAGAAATGTGGCCTTATAATGTCTATTCTTCAAGATTTTTCTCAGTTTCTCAGGTTTTGAATTAGTTGGAAATTGAAGAGAAGATTGTACTTTTTATTGAAGAGGGGTGGTTACACACACAGATACACACGTGTTATGTTTATATTTATTCCCTATATTCACTCTGTTATTCATTTTCTTTTCTTTTCTTTTTTTGTAATCTCTCTGATCTGTTAGCTGTATTTGCGTTTCTTGCACTTGACTGTTTCTGGTCAAATTCGAATAGGGTTTTTTTGAAAACATTCTGAATTTTATACATAATTATTACTACTTTTTCTGTTCTGTTTAAAACATTTTGCTTGCAATTCTAGTTCTTCTGAAGCGAATATTGCTACCACCTGCTTCTTCTCTTTTCTTTTGAGAACCATGGGTCATGCTTTTATTTTTAAATTCTCTGTGTCATTTTGTTGAGGTCAGTTTCTTTTAAGGAGGCTGCACTTGTATTTCTTTATTTTTTGATCCTTGAGTATTTGCTTTTAAGTTGGTAGTTGAATACTCTCACATTGTCTCCTCTTGCCTTTTTGTCTGCTTTCATTTTGTCCTTCATGTTTTATTTCTTCTCCATCTTTTGCCTTCTCAACCTTTCTTTTTCTCACAATAATGACTTAGAGAGTGTAAATCTGTTTTCAGAATTTAATTAGCTCTTAGGTTTCCCTTAAAAAATTACAGGTTATCCTTATTTTTTTATAGTCATTATCAAAGCCAAGGATAAGATGTAGTGTATTTTGCTTTAGCGTTTGCTTACTTCATACTCAGTTTCAGATCTTTTGTGATATAACATGAGGATTTAGAGTATAATGATCACCATTAAATTTTTTATTTTCATTACATATGCATATGCTTCTATACATGGTTTCTTTTTTCAAGTATTTCCAATCAGTTGCCTTGTGCTGTATTAACTCTTACTTTATTGTTCCTTGCTTCGCTGGTTTCTATGATTACAAGCGTTGTTCAGCAAGATCTATTTCTAAATTCCTTGTTCTGATTCAATGTCTTGAAAAATGGTTTTAAGTACTTAGTTTTATTTCAACGAACTTAATATTTCCTGAGCCAGTGCATAGCAATGCATACCTTTCTGTTGCTTTCACACATGAAAGCATCATCTTAAGATGCTTAAGTCATCTTAAGATGACTATAGAAATCTGAAATCTAAAATCTTCTATCCCACAAGACTGTGAGTGCTCCTGACCCAGTTCAGAAATGTGGAGGTGGGAACAAGAGTCATTTCCCCTCTCTGGGTGAGAACTGGGATGGGCTACCTTGAGAGAACCTAGAATCTGTCACTGGACTGGATGGATGTTTGTGTGAAATATTCTGCACACTTCACTCTGTTTGACCTTCAGATTATTAAAACACACACACACACACACACACACACACACACACACACACACACACAAACAGGGATGCGCCTATACATTCTAGTCGTAGTCTTACATTTCACCCTGAATCCCTACTTATTTCATATTCAGGAAAGGGTAAATTCTTAAAATGAAATTTCAAGTGCCCCATTGTACCTCTCTTTTGAGACTAGAGCCAGCCTGTGTAACAGGCCTGGGTTTTGTACTCTCTCTCAGTCAAAGCTACCTGCAAAATAGGCGTTATCAGGCCAAAGAACAAGAAAGAATGTTAGATCCAGAACTTGCACCAAAAATATCTGTCTTATATTTTCTTAAATTCTGTAACCCCCTGGTTTTCCATCCCAGAAGTTCCATCTCAGACTATGAAGGTGTTATCAGGGATTCAGGAAAGAGAAAGTAGAGCTCACCAAGCTCTTGACCCGGGGCAGCATAGAGTGTATTTCTTAGCTCATTTTTCTTGTTTCTTTCCCAGTATCATTCTTTCCGTATTGATGCTTCCCAGTTTCCCTGTAAGGAAAAATGTGCTTGGCTTCCTTGGAGATGCCGTGAAGGATTTACAAAGGAAGCACTTGATTTTACGCTTGATGTGCAAATACCTTGTTGGAAATGGAAGAAAAGGGCATTTAGACATAGAGGATAGGAAAAATAATAACTGCTAACTGCTTGAGGACTTAACATATGCCTCAAACTCTAAGCTCTTTCTATTCATTATCTCATTTAACTTTCAAAACAACTTGATGACATTAAACTTTTCATCATCATCTTTCTTTGGGGGAGGGCAAAATAGTGGAGCCTTGAGTCATCTGCTCACGAACAAACGTCTAGAAAATGAAAGGGCACAGTTACCAGGTATTTATTCTTAAGTATGTTGCAGAACTGCCTCAGTGCTTTAGCATTTTTGGACCAAAGGCAGGGTATGATAGGGCATATGTACTTGTATTTGTTCATAAATAAATGTATCTTCAGATTGTATCATAAATTGGTTATAGATTGCGGGACGGATTCGACAAGCCTGTAAATGGGAAAACCGGAGCAGGTGGGAAACAGAGGCAAAGTCTACTTACTCTGGTACATTAGGTGGAGTCGTGAGCATTCTGACTAGTGAACAGTCAGTGAAGAATTTCTGTCTCTTCTTTTTGATCATAGCAGTATGTTTATATATGTTGACTAAATTTTGAATCATCCGGTATTAGTATTACTTTTTTCAAAGTGAACAAGCCCATCCCGATTTTCAAAGTGGAATTTTGGGCAGGGTCCATATGTTTACTTGCAAATCTAGGCCATTTTGTTGATGAATATAATAAAAACATAATCAGAAACTTTATTTTCATTATCTACAAATCTGCATATGTCCACAAAAGGAAGAGGTGAAATATACGCATGAGCGTAAACTTGGGGGAGCAAATATAAGTCTGCACCTCTAATACGTGAGATCTCCTTACTAGACCCAGAATTTGAAATACTAAAGCCACCTATACTGGCAGTGAACAATAAGGAAGTTTTTAAATTGTTTTGAATTAAGAGTTTCAATTTTGCTTTCCCAAGGAGTTAACAAGTCTTTGCCTAGATAGAGTTCCTGCTTTATTTTCAAGTGTGCTAATTGTGTGCTAATATGTTTAATAGGCTGACTAGCCAAGGGCACACAGGTTTCTCACTGGAATTTCATCACATTGAGTCAGAGATTACTCTGGGCTCAGTGATTGCTTTCAGCTCTTCCTTCTTCCTTCCTTCCTTCCTTCCTTCCTTCCTTTCAAAAATTTTTTTAAATGTTTATTTATTTTTGAGTAAGACAAGACAGAGTGAGAGTGGGGGAGGGGCAGAGAGAGAGAAAGAGAGGGAGACAGAGAATCCAAAGCAGGCTCCCGGTTCTGAGTTGTCAGCACAGGGCCTGATGCGGGGCTTGAATTCACACATGGTGAGATCATGACCTGAGTCGAAGTCAGACGCTTAACCTACTGAGCCACCCAGTTGCCCCTCCCTCCAGCTCTTCTTTCTGTTACTGTTCTCTAATGGTGGAGAAAGTGCCAACATTTATGGAGTGGCCAGAGGAGGGGGAGGAGAAAATCGTAAATGCACATAAGGTATAGACCGTGTTGTTCTCTAACACATACATGGCAAGCACAATTATACTTATCAGTGCATGTATCTTTTCTTTTTGGGGAGATAATCATAGACAATAATTTTTGCTGACGACTTTGTGCCAGTGCTAAGACTTTTAAAAGATTAGTTGATTTTCATTACGACTCCATGAGGTAGGTAAAACTTTATGCCCACTCAGTAGATGAAGAAACTAAGGCAAAGAGAATTTAAATAACTTGCTTAAGGTCACACAGTTTCTAAATGTTGGTCCTAGGATTTGAATGCCAAAGATACAGCTGCAGAGCTCAGGTTTATAATTATGCTGAATTGCATCCCAAGAAGATGTATATTTATCTATGCATGCACACACATTTATATACATATATACATGCACATGCAGATTAAGCACATTCTTGAAACTCATGTTCTTCAAATGTGTCTGTAGAGAGTCTCATACTCAAATCTACCTGAATGTACCCCTTTAGATGCACTTCTTTAGTTCACACGCACATTTGTACGCATTTCTCAAGCACACATGGCTGAGCCATCATTTTTATCAGAGAAGGATTAACTTTAAGGTACTGAAATCATCTTGTATTAGGTCATTTGCAGAGTATAACTAACAGTGGGTGAAAGAAAGGTTATGGGTTGAATAAATTTTCCCTCCAAGATAAATTTATACACACACACACACACACACACACACACACACACACACCAAGAGCCATGCATATTTACTAGCTGGTAAGTGTGACTTTTAACCAAACTGAGGGTTTGGAGTGGGGCTATGGCTAGGGGAGCAGGTAAAGTAGGAAAGACCAAAGACAACATTCAACACTGTATTCAGATTATTTAGGTAATTCAAGCAGATAAAAGGGATGCTTCGCTAATCACTTTGTTCTTCGTATTTAAAGTATTGCCCAGTTCTGTACATGGTATCATAACTTATAAGTACTCAGATTTTAATTAGCATGATTTTTATTAGCATAGTAAACATACACATTTTGCTTCTTTTGGTAACATTCTATGTCCACATGACTGTAATGCTTCCTTATTTTCTGGGAGTTTAAATTGAAGCGAAGTAATTATTGTTACAATTTGATAGGTCCTCTAACAGGATTCTGAATCGTCTTTCAGAAGTTTAAGGTCCTTATATAAAAGCACCAAATGCTCTATTGGCTCAGCTACTACACCTGTCACCTTTTTGTAAGATGTGAAGACTGCAAATCTCTTTTCATCACTGAGATTCTCAGAATAAAGCCTTTTGTGTTTACTAAGGAAGGACATAAAAAAAAAACATGATTGGAGGTGTGTGGATACTTAGGCACAGCTAAACCTGCCATCACTCTCTCTCCTTTCAATAGCATGGTGCCATCTTTGAAACTTGAGTCTGCTTTTTTATTATTGTTAACTATTTTTTCTGTGCTACTGAGGTTTTGTTAGCAATGAGGAGTCACATACTTCTTCTGACTATATGATTCTTAAGTTTTGGTGCCGTTAATTAAAATTAATGGTTGTGTGTGTGTGTGTGAGAGACAGAGAGAGAGAGAGAGAGAGGGAGGGAGGGAGAGAGGGAGAGGGAGACGATACCAAATTATTCAAATTACAGTCACTCAGCTGTTATTCCAAATGTTGTGTTTTTAACTTTGTTTTGTTCAGTAATTTAGTTGTTCTTTATACAGATTCTCTTCCTTCGCAGTGGAGCTACACATGGTTTCTTTCACTCCCAAAGACAACTTTAAATATTTCTGATCAATCCCACCCAAATAGCCTTACTTAAGGGTAACAGAACCAACAACCTTACTGTATAATAATGCTGAATTACTCATTTGAGAAGTAAATGTTTTTATGCAGCAAATGAAATGTTGGGTTTCAGCAATGATATGGATTAAAAATTAGTGTTTTGTCACATTGCATAGCTCCCATCATAGTCAAAAATATAATACCTAACAGTATATCTAACATAATATTTTGGATTGATAGTTTCTTAAACATAACAGCAGCAAAATCAACAAAAAAGCAGAAGTAACGTTTATGTGTTCTGTATATACAACCACTCTATTAATTAGATGCCATTATCTGTCCCCATTTAAATTTAAGGAAATTAAGGATCAGAACATTTAGTAAGTAACTTGCCCAAAGTCAGACAGGTTAGGTCCCAGCAGGGCTGGGGTCGAAGCCATGCTCCTTGCCACCATATTGTCTGATGTTTGTTTATTTGGATCCTCATCCTATATCTTCACTTACGCACTGGTTTGGGGGAAGGAGGAAGAAATTGGAATGATTGTATTTGGTTACAAGTTAACACTTAGCAACTAGTTACGATATAGCTATAAAATGTCTTAGTTCAATCAATTTCTCCTTTTTTCAAACCAGTTTATATATTGAATTTTCTTATGTTTTCTTATGTAGTATTTATGATTCAGATGAATGTGATTTTTTTGCTTTTCTTTTCTCCTCTATACGTATTATGATATTCTTCTCACTATTGATTAGAACAAGTCTTCAGGCAGATTTTTAGATATTCTGTGGATAAGGAGGTCTGCTTTTTCAGTAGATCCCACTAAATTCTCAAGTGGCCACCCATAAATTTCTTCAATTTCTTTTTTACATATTACAACCATATTAAATATCTACCCCTATAGACAATGCTTTCAAAAAATAAAATAAATTAAGAATACTGTAATGGGCTAATGGCGATTTCTCATTTTCTTTATAGTAATTTCTTTGTTAAAATTTTGTCTTTGTAATACAAACGTGATTAAAACACAGATTATAATTTTCACACCTTCCTATGAGAGGCTTTTTTTCAGAAAAGGAATTTTAATATCAAAAAATATAATAAACATTTCTGATCCTTCTTCAATAACATAGTTTTTTTATGGTTTAAATATTTACTTCTTTGATATTGGATGCTATCAAGGAATAAAATAATTGTTTGACTTCTTTCCTCCTTCTACATATATTCAATTAACAGATATTTATTGAGTACATACCACAAGTTAGCTTAGATGCCCCGTTTCCAACTATTTTTGACATGCTTCGCAAGTAATTTATGGACAGTGATATTTACGGCACAAAAATCTGTGAATAGTGTCCTTTCCCAATACATTAGAACAGATCTATTTTAATCTTACTCACTTGCATTGTAGTATACTCACTTGAATGAGAGAAAAAGTAGAATTATATTTATTGCTTTTTAATTTCCAAGTATGCCCGAGGGAATGCCCCTTCACTGACCCATGTGCATGTCATAGCAGAGAAGAAAATACTGCTTTGAGAGATAAAAAGATAATAAACCCTGCTCCCTGTCCTGAAGGAACTGGGACCCCATGCCCTCTTCCGGACCTTCCAGCACACTCTCTTCATCTCACCTAACAGTATTGTCACTCTGTGTTGGGGGAGAACAACTATTGACATAGAGGGTCTCCCCTTTCCCATCAGTGGGTAGCAGAGCTGAGACTTGCATCCAGAACTTCTGATTCTTGATACAGCTTGTGAGGTGTCAAAGGCATAACCACCTAAACTGTGGGTATTGTTTGTTTGTTTGATTGATTGTTTGAAGTTTTATTTACCTAAGTAGTCTCTACACCCAACCTGTGTCTCAACTCCCGGCCCAGAGGTCAGGAGTCGCACACTCCTCCAACTTGAGCCAGCCCAGGCACCCCAGAGTGTTGTTATTTGTTTTTAATTTTTTTTAATGTTTATTTATTTTTGAGACAGAGAGAGACAGAGCATGAATGGGGGAGGGTCAGAGAGAGGGAGACACAGAATCTGAAGCAGGCTCCAGTCCCTGAGCTGTCAGCACAGAGCCCGACGCGGGGCTCGAACTCACAGACCGCGAGATCACGACCTGAGCCGAAGTCGATGCTTAACCGACTGAGCCACCCAGGTGTCCCCAGAGTGTTGTTATTTTTAATGAGAAACGGGCCCAGAGTGTACGCAGTCCCATGGAAATACCATATTAATTTTAAGAAGATGACTTCAACAGATAAATTTGTGTCATTACTACCACAAAGCTACTAGTTGATTTTTTCAATACATTTAGTAGCGACGCACATAACATTAATTTGTCCGCACCTTAGTTTCATCGTCTATGAAATAGGGTAGTAAAGGCACCTCGCTCAGGGTTGCTGTGTGGGATAAGTGAGATAATCGGCCAAAGCGCTTGCTGTGAGGGCTGGCACGTCCTAAGCCTCAGTCAATGTTATTTTATTATTATTATAGCTTTATTTAGCTCACCACTATTATGTGGGGGGAAAAAAAGGGGAAAAATCTAGGATGCAAGTGGAGAACTGATTTTTAGATACTAATTTATAATAAACTTGTAATTAATACATTTTTCATGCATTAAGCATCCGAAAGATGTCTAACTTAGTAAGTTTTCAATATCTAATGCAATACTTTCATAATCTAAAACAGACTCATCCATTAATTTATAGGGATACCTCAGAGAGATTGTGGGTTCAATTCCAGACAACCAAAGTAAAGTGGGCAACATGAGTTCTTTGGTTTCGCAGTGCACGCAAAGGTCATGTTTGCCCCATACTGTATTCTGTTAACGTGTGCAACAGCATTCTGCCCGAGAAACAATGTCTGTACCTTAATAAAAAATACCTGATTGCTAAAAAAGGCTGACCGCAAGTCATGATCACTGATTACAGATCACCAAATACACTAATCGTGACAAAGTGTGATCTACTGTGAGAATTACCAAAATGTGACCCAGAGGTGTGAAGTGAGCAAATACTGTTGGAACAATGGTGCCAGTAGACTGGCTGGATGCAAGACCGCCATAAACCTTCCGTGTGCAAAAAGCACAGTATCGGTAAAGTGCAGTAAAGCAAAGCAGATCAAGACGAGGTATGCCTGGATATGATACATGTTTTCGAGCGCCTTCTTTGTGCCTGGCTTCTTTCTGATTGAAAGATTTAGAATGAAAATAGAATAAATTATGAATCAGCCTATTTCTTATTCAGGGCGGCAAAATATCAGCTTTCTATCTGTACAAGAAGGAGTTGTTTAAAGGAATCCTTTACTCAAAAGTGAAAACATACCTCTTTGGAAATCGCGCTGAAGTCATCTCCCAGTTTCTGGAGGAGTCTGTTTCTGGAGGAGGTCTCTAGAGCACATTTGTCTATTTTTGAGCGGACTTCCTTCCCAGCTCATGCCCATAGCAAGTAGAGCTGAGCCTCTGCTCTCAAAGATGGGAGCCCTAGAATATAATCTGATTTTGCTGGAGACCTAATAACCAGCTACCATTTCTGTGTACGTAGTGAGTGCTTATCACGTTAGTAGTTTAATTGTCAAAACAATGCCAGGAATTGGGTATTACTTTTAAAAGATAATGAAGCTCACTTTATTGCAGTGGTCTGGAACAGAACCCACAATATCTTTGATGTATGCTTGTGCATTAATAGAATGGCCTGGTTTACATTAGGAAAGTATTTGGATAGATATGAAATACTCATTAAATTAGACATGTTTTCAGAAGCTTAATGTATTAAAAATGTATTAATTATAAACTTATTATAAATTAATATATTAAAATGCCAGAGAAAGGATAAAACGCGCAGGTAGCAGATCTGGGAGACTGACAGCAAATGTTTCTGTATTTGTTTTTTTTTTCCCATTATAGTTTACTGCCCACTTAAGGTTTATTTCCCGAAACTCATTTCTGAATGCAGAAACTATTTAGATCAGATTGGTAGCACATTGGGCCAAGAACAGTGTCATACTGTTCATTATCTGGTCGTGCATTTAAATGCCATTTCGATATATTGAATGAAAAGTCTAGACCTTTTGCAAAAGATCACACAAACAGTACAAGTGAAACTTGACTTTAACTCCTTTCCTCTCATGCCTAACGTAATCTCCTGTCTTGCAGGATTCCTAAAATACACATGCAGTTGCTTACCTCCGCTTCCTTGTACTTCTTTTCATTATTGTTCCAGTTGTTACTCTTGTTCCCAGTTCGTGCAATTTTTTCTCAATTGATTATGCAATCACGGAAGTGGCAACCTCAGACTCACCTACCCTCCAGCTGATTGCGAAGGATTCATAAAACAGCATCTAAAGAAAGGTTATATTTGGAAGAAAAACAATTACAGCTTTCATTTGTTATTGCATATTATAGTGGTTAGTAAAAGAATAAACCCTGTCAGCCTGCTTACTTCAGAAAGGCGGAGCAGGGCTCTTTGGAGGGTGTTGAAGGGCTTTCAGTTTGGAACCCCACCTGGGAATGACTTCACCCTCTCTGAAAGTGGAATCATGAGGAACGTCATCATTCCACTTCTGAAGGTGGAATCATGGAGGAACGTCGTGACTGCACCCGGAGGGGCCCATGAAAGGAATCAGAACAAGCCCCTTTAAAACACGGGAAATGAGGCAGAATTCTACAAGAGGAACATGGTTTTTTGCCGTTTCAGGTCCTACCTTCATAGGATGTTGGGTAACTCTAATAAGCAGTGGAATTTTAAGCCCCAGTTTTCTCATTGGTAAAATAGAAGTCTTAACCAAATGTACCTCATCTCCCATGTAGAACTATCATAGGGGGACAAATGGGATCATGCCAATGACAGGTTTAGGTGAACTGTAAGTTCCATCCAAATGTTTGTTATTATAATGAAGTAGACTCTGCCGAGTGAATGGCAAATTAAGTCCTTGGGTACTTTCAGTTCTTTTAGATAATTGCTGATTTCTTTTCAGAACGAAGAATTGAGATGCTATGTGATGCCCTAGTGGTCCAGGGGGAAGGATTAATGCTCCTACCAAAGCGTCTGCACTATATCCAGAGTATGACTTACAAACTTTTAGGAGTCAGCACCATTAATCAACCTACAGACTTCTATTACAATGCTTAGATCATTCCTGTAAGGAATGTGTTCGGGGAGAAAAGAGATAAGTGTCGGAAGAGAGATGTATCACTATTGCAGAGCTCATTTTGAGAGTTTAGGGAAAGCTGAATACAAGGAGAGATGCCTTCGTAAAGTTTTATTACTTGCTTAAAGTCATAAAGTACATTCATGCCCTATCAATCTCTGGTTCAATGGGATTAATTAATTGAGGCTGTGCATGCACACCGTAAGATTAATTTACTGAATAATTCACTGAGGAAAGTATGTTCAATTTTCAAGTGCTTGGGACTATAATGAATCATTGATGTGACTAATTTACCTTCCCTGTTATTGACTGATAGGTTTTAAATTGAAGTGATCGGTAATTTGGGCACATTGATCGCACTTTCTGTCGTGTATATTATTAAGAATTCCCAAAACTTTTAAAGGACTGACATGTGTTTTTCTTTATAGGAAGATTGAGTAGTGTCATAACTTGTCAACTGGAATTTCTTCTTTATTTTTTTTAAATTTTTTTAATGTTTACTTATTTTTGAGAGAGAGAGAGAGAGACAAAGCATGAGTGGGAGAGGGGTAGAGAGAGAGGGAGACACAGAATCCAAAGCAGGCTCCAGGCTCCTAGCTGTCAGCACAGAGCCCGACATGGGGCTCGAACCCACGGACCGCGAGATCATGACCTGAGCCAAAGTCAGACGCTCAACTGACTGAGCCACCCAGTGCCCCGAGGAATTTCTTTTTTAGACTCACCTATGTCAACAAGTTCCAACTTCTCATCACAATTGATAAATCAAGGGAGAAAATTGTGTTGAGAATGATGTGCAAAATTCTCAGGATCTCAGGGAGGAAAGTGGACAAAGAAATGCCTACTGTTCTTTGTGTCAGAATTCTCATCCAAACTGCCAATGAGCAGCCTCTGAGAATTCAGGACAGCGTGACACGAAACAATAGAAAATGTGGCAAGCACAATTATGTTTTCCAAATCAAGAGACATTTCGAAAAGAAGAAACTTTTTTTTTTTTTTGGTCCTGTATGATAGCCTAAAATGTGTGTTGGAGAATCTTACTCTATTGCTTGGAAACAGAAGCCAGGAGGAATTAGATAGATATCCACGTTCATCTATATATAAATTCTGTCCATCTCCCAGCTTGGCCCCTTGCAGGTGCTTATATATTGGATTAATAGTGAAAGGGTCTAAAAGAAAAAGGAGCAATGAGTAATCTAACTCAGTGGTTTAGGTCCTGTTTATAGGAATCATGACTGTATTACTCTCACTATTTCTTCTGGACTAGGTGCCTCTTATTGGAGGCAGTGGTGTTCTAACTTTCCTTTTACACAATCACTGTAATTCCCATCTTGGTCATTATATCAAAATTCTTATTATTGGGAGCAATGTAAGCATATAAACGAAATCTGATCTGCTTTCTTTAGCGTCTCAATTTGAAAAAACAGCTGCATGGTTTTGAAATCGAATTTGATCTTGGAAAGAACAATAAATTAAAATAAGAACACACTTCACTGACCTTTTGCCTGTATGTCTTAATGTTTTCCATTCCTCATTTTGGGTACTATACTATCCTCTCCAAAGAAGCATTCACTCTGTAATGGGTCTGCCTTGACTTTATTGAAGACGCTGTATTCTTTTCAGGTTTTTAAAGAATCTCGTCTATAACGTATCTTTATGATACGGATTCTGAGGACCATGTGAGTTAGTTCAACTGATGATTTATTTTATGCATATTCTCTTTTTGTTCTTTGAATGGGTATTGCTACATTTCTAGTTCTCACAATATTTTCTCCCATGTTTTTTTTTTTCTCCTCTCTTTATGTACATTCTACTTTTTTGGGGGGGGGCAGGGGGGTGGGCAGTGCCTGGGTGGCTCAGTTGGTGAAGCGTCTGACTTTGGCTTAGGTCATGATCTCATGGTTTGTGGGTTCAAGCCCTCCACTGGGCTCTGTGCTGACAGCTCAGAGCCTGGAACCTGCTTCGGATTCTGTGTCTCCCTCTCTCTCTGCCCCTCCCCTGCTTGCGCGCTCTCTCTCTCAAAAATAAGTAAAAAACATTTAAAACATTGTAGTTTATTTTTCTTCACATTATCCCCTTTTATCTCCTTTCTCCTTAAACGTTCCTTTTTGAAGTTTTTCTCACGTTTAATATTATAGCATAAAATGTTTCTCTGTGTTTGTAAACAACCACTAAAAATGCTCTTTACTATATTATATGGGGATCTTCATATAAAGACATAAAGGCTAAATCCCTATTACAATTCAGGATTAAGGGAAATGGACAGTTCCTTACATTGTTCTCTTTCTCGGAGTAAATGTGTGTGTACGTATAGTTCTTTTGGAAGCTCAAGTTTAGAGTCAAGTTTTGATTTCTGTTGTAGAAGTTCCATTTAAAAAAAAAGATTTTTTTAATATTTATTTTTGAAAGAGAGAGAGCACGTGCACGCAAGCAAGTTGGGGAGGGACAGAGAGAGAGGGAGACAGAGTATCTAAAGCAGGCTCTGCACCAGCAGCAGAGGGAACCCCGAGATTCTGACGTGATTAGAAGTCGGTCCCTTAACTGACTGACCACCCAGGCACCCCATCTGCCTCCTTTTTTATGACTCCTGTTTCCTTGACCTGTGTATTGATGGGTCTACTCTATGCCTTTAGTTCATTATAAAACCTCTCCAAGTCCTTTCCAGAAATTGGTATATTATAAATTTAAAAAGAAGTTTCTACATAAAACCCAATCACAACTACTCTTTTTAATCTTATTCACATTTCTTTGCTTTCCTTCATATTTTTTTAGGCTTGTCCATTCATTGTCTGCCTTTCTTCTTTTCTTACATCCATTTCTCCTCTCTTCCTTCCTTGGATGTTCAAATCTTTTCTCTGTTCAGCATTTGTCTCCGTATTTTTAATTTCCTTATCCTTTCCCATGATCTGACCCAGGGAAATAGTGTGTGAATTATAAATTTTATGTGTCTCTTCGCCTCTGATGGGTCCATAACGGTGTGAAAACATATTACTATTTGACCCATGGAAAGGAGAGGCCGGTTTCTGGCTGTCCACAGGCTCAGCATCATAAAAGAGTCCTAACAGATTAATTGGTTATGTTCTGTCTGGTTTCTCTCTGCGTCACAAAACCACAAGAGCTATTTTGCACGCATTTACTCTATTTCACAAAGAGAGAATGAGGTAAGCAAGGGTGGGTAGTAGATTTCTGATAGCTTTTGCCAGGGTTAGTGTACTATCTTCAGCATTAACACCAATTGTGGGTCAATGTCACCATCTTCCTAGAAAATACAAGATCAGATTTGGAAGAGATGTGATGTCAGAGTTTTTTTTTTTTTTTAATTTTTATTTCATCTTCCCAAAGGTTCTTATAAATAACGTTCTTCCTTCCATAATAACTACGTTAGCCAGTAACATCAGGGTTATTAGCCTATTTAGAATAACTGTGCTTGCTTCTGAGAAGAGGAAGCTTTTAAGCGATGGGGAAAATGAATGGAGGGCACAGGAAACAGAAAGATATCAACACGTGCACGTGGAACACAATGCGCCGTCTTCCCAACGAGATGATAAATTTACTGATGTTGGGCACTGTTCACCTCAAAACGTTATGTCCTTCAGTGTTTCGGACAGGTTTATTGAGCAAATGAAATGCACAGCAATTGCTAACACCTCAGGAGAGACTAAAGTCGAAATTCACTTAGATCAGCCCACGCATTATGCTCTCTGTTTAACGTATAGATGTTTGATGAAATTTTGCCCTAAAAATGACTAGCTACTAACAACTAGTGTCTTGGTTCCCTAACTTTCTAGAATTGATACCCCCGTGTTACTCCATCTCAGTGTTAATTATCCTCCAACTTTGATGCTCATAGAGTTCATAATCATTTGGTGAAATCTTCCCCCAAAGTGACGTTGTCCACAAGTTTTGACATCGTCAGCAAGACTGTTGATTCTCAAGGCTGGTGTTACAGAGACATTTCCAGGAGCCCAGTGATATATCTTTCTGTGGGACCTAAATGACCCTGTGCTTCATTCCTGGTCAGCGAGAGACTCACAACTTAAAGCAGATCCCGTGGGAAAGGTAACCTAGGCAACAGTCGTACCTCATTTCATTGCTGCCTCAATGATGGATAAACCATTTCCGTTGGTGGTGGTTCCTCCCCGGGAGAGCCATATACCGAGGTCCTCTAATGTCATAGCATAATGAGATATGAATATAAGAAAATCATGCTGAGTGGCTTCTTAACCAAGTGGAAATCGGGGTGAATCTGGAGAAATAGCTATTACTAATGGTCCAAATACTTTTCCCAGGCAATGAACATTTATAACTTCTGTATAGCTAGCTATTTCTAAAGTGCAATGTGGCAGAAAACCGTTGGCCATTTCCTCTATATTATGCTGAATGGACAACCTTTTGAAGACCCCTAGGACATGTCATAACATTTTATTTTGCCTGTTCTCAGTTCAAAGCACTGTATGAAAACAGACATTCATCCAGCATTACTGGGGGGGGGAAAAAGATGTTTTTGTAAGTGAATTCCAAAAAAATGGTATTGTACTCCTTTAAACTCAAAATGTCAAAATAAGGTCATGTTAGGATCAAGAGGCTTTCATTAAAATTTTCAGTCGGGTAGAAAATATTTCTTTAAATGTTATACATTTCCATACATTCTAAGGCTCTGACGAATATGGTTTACCTTAATTAAAAATCATTATCATACATATCAATTAGTATTAGGTAGGTGATTTCAAATGTCACATTCACATTCATAATGAAGCTGGTGTGCTCCTTCTAACTTGCGAATCTAGTCAGATGATCCTCCTGCTTAGGATCCTTCCATAATCTCCACTACCTGTAGGAAAAGCCCAAGTCCCAGGAAGTTCTTCACATGTCTCTTCTTACCACCCTAGTTGGTTTTCTGTCTCTCTCCTCACCCCTGATTCTGGAACCCTCGAGCATTGTGTGCCATCCCCCCAGTGGACCACAGCGTTGCACAGCTCTGTGCCACTGATGGCTCCATTTTTCCAGAAAGCCCTTTCTCTCCGTTTCTAACTTGCGACCACCCACTCCACTTTGAAGATCCTGTTTGTTTCACCTCCTGGACTAAGCGTTTCCTGACCCACCGCCCACTTCTACTCCTATTACCCTGGCCCTTTGGGGACTGTCCTGTCCTATGTATCCTTTAGTCAAGTGGTCCTCATTCTGTGGATTGCTTATTGGTATGGGTATTTAACTCATCGCGACTTTGTCACCTTTTTTTGTATTCCTCGGTGTTGCTCATAAACAACACCAAGCTTAGTTTTCTTTAGTTTTCTAGAGCTTCATACCTGCTTATGGCATCAGTGAAGGCAACAGAGTGAAGCTCCCGGGGCTTCAGAGACATGGGGGACACCTTGTCCCTAACTAAATGACCCCCGCTATTCCAATAGCTGTGTATTTTGTGACTGAGTTTTATGGCATTTGTTTGTTCTTCTTTTCCCATTTTATCAAGCTCTTGTTCATTCTCACTGCTGTCAGTGTGTACCCTTCACTAAGATACTGAAACCCACTGCACCTCAGTTCCTTCCTTTTATAGCTGTTCGTAAAATAAGTTGGGGCAGCATCACAGAGTGATTAAACGGTTGACCATAAATGTTGACAAGTGACTCAGACTTTGAACTTAAATGAGACTTCACATCCGTTCACAGAGTGGAGACTGTAGTGTGTTCCTAATCACTATGATGAGCAGCTCATCAGCTCCACATTGTAGACCCATGCTGACCACATCTGTGAGGCTCTGCATAGCGTTTTGAAACTTCAGCTCAGAACGTTTCTGGGGAAGATGTCCAAGCGCTGCCCCCCTACTGCCTTTTGCCTTCCAGACTAGGATATGCACCCTTCACACACTAAACCCTGAGTGTGCGTAAGCTAGATCTGCATATTAATCATGTTGGGGGAGAATAGAGTCACCTTAAACTCATCACATCTTAGATCTCTGTCACTGTTTCTCAGCAGTCCACGCTGGACTATCCTTTCCCAGCTCAGCTTTCCCTGAGCTCTCACTCATGGCGCGCTGTGTTTCCTCTTCCCAGGTACAAATGCCTCATCTACCTACTCCTGCCAAGACTTCCCTCTCTCCCCTCCAAAGTTCTCATTTCCGTTCCGAATGACTTTCCTTCCCTACAGCTCCTTCCCTGACACCTTACTATCCCTTGAGGGCACCGCTTTCCCTGCAGCCATCTCAAATGGAGTATGCTTATTTTCTCACAACCCAGGGACCTCCAGAGCTGGAGGTGGCTGCTGGAATCCTTCAGAGCTTCCAGAATAAAAAAAATTCCTGCTCTCCTGTGGCTCATGCTGCTGCTACACCAACCCTCACTCTTTCCATTACCCTTACCTACCAACGCCGGCCCACCCTGTCTCCTTCAGTGAAGCTCCAACTGCCCATACTCTTCATTCCCACTTCAAGCCTCCTAGTCACCCTGGAAGGCGCTAATGTTCACCAATCTAGTAATCTGGTCTCTCAGCCCCTTCTCCTCATTGTCTCCAGTGAGGTCCATGGGGTCACCCGTGTCACGTCACCCAAACCCACGAGAATGTCATCATCTGGAATGGTTCCGTCACCTCTTAAAATCCGAGATGCAAATATTCCACTCTGTCTACAAGTTCCTATCCTTCTAGCTCTCTTATTCTAATAGTGTGTACTCCTCACACTATAAGGACCTTCAACAAGGTTCCCCTCCAACTTAGCCATATTACCAGCTTCCTTTTCTCTTCATTTCTTTTCCTTATTGGTTTAAATTGCACAACCCATCACTTCCGCACTCTTGTCGTTACTCCAAGTCATTTTCCCCCCTGCCCTCAGCTCATGCTCATTCAGAAATATCCCCTTTTCTAATACAAACAAGTTTGCCTTCTCTGATGCTATATCCTGCCCCTGACTGACAGGTGCTCTAGAAATGTCCCTTCCATGAAGATTGGGGCCACGGGGAAGTCATGGTCTCCAGCCTCAACTGGGCCCTTGGAGATGCTCAGGAGTCTTGTTTCCACAGTCACGGTTGTTATCTGTTCTATATTCTCCTAAACCTCATTTGCTCAATTGCCAACTTTGGCGTCATCCTTGACTCTTTGCTTTCTTTTAGGCAGCACATCTCATCAGTAAGAAGTCTTGTGAATTTTACTTTGCAGACAACAATTTACTTCTCCAATCTCTGCATTCACACTGCCACTACCTTAGTGCAGTCCTATGTCATATTTCCTCTGGATTATCATAAGAACCCTATTGTTTTTCTTTACCAGACTAGCTCTCTGGTTCTGCTCTTCTCCACATAGTAACTAGTTTGATCCACTGACAATGCATCTACATCCACTGGCTTAAAGATGTCCTTCTTGTACTTCTTAGTAAAAAGCCAAGGCTGTTTCATATCACATTGAACATCCCGTGGGATCTTCTGCCATGGATTATTATCCCACTTTATGTCTCTCCACCCTCTATACGTCTACACAGTCCATCCACAGCTCTTCACATTCCTGCCCTCCCTGAACTCCATAGCCATCATGTTCTGGCTTCTCTCCGTATCCTGGCTACTCCCCGTTATTCCCTTGGACAGGCTTGGATACTGCCAGTGTATCTTTCAGCTGTTGAATTGATGCCATTCCTCTGGGATGCAATCCTTGACTCTACTCGGCAACTGAGAGCAATTAGAGAGTTGACTGGCACTCCGATTTTATTACCAAAGACCCTGTCTGTTGAGTTGTTTCTTCTTCTCTTGCATTTTTATGCTGAGGTATAGCCTGATTGAAGATCCTTTTGTTTTTGTTGTTTTCCAGGGAAGTATACTCTTTACTAAATGATGAAAGTGACTCTTTTGTATACTTGCCAAATCCTTCCAAGCCTCAGTTTACTTCTCTATTGAATAGATATTATAAAGAATATGCTAAGAGGAGCAGTGTTATGACCAAGTGATTAAATAAACTATCACATGTTAAATACCTGGAAAATATGAACCCTTACATAAAATGTAATTACATCATTTTGTAGATCGAATAAAGCAGAGGGTTTTTAGGTCATTATTGCAAATCTGATGCCACATTTTATGTAAGATGTTTCCTTTGAGTGATCTACTTATACATATGGCAAACACAGAGAAAAATACTAATGCTTCTTATAAAAGCAGAGGTTATAAATGATAAAACAACAACAACAACAACAACAACAACACTGAAACAAGTTACCATTTTTTCCCCTACTACAATCATTATAAAGATGTGAGATTTCCAAGCCAGATTTTTGAGTTACAGTAATCACGCCAGGCACATGTGAAGTCCTTACGTCGTTCCAGGAATGTGTTCCTTGTTCTGCCTACACAAACTGATTGGATAAGTCAGGTGTGGAAATTCCTTGTCAGTCAAGCAATTGGTGAGTTGTTTCCATCTAATCAGTTGTTTGTCTTCAGTCAGCCAAAGTTAGGCCCTGAGAGATGGGTGTCTTCTTCCAAAGAACCAGTCGTGAGCAAAGACTCGACACAAAGAGGCTTGCATTCCATGAAGAAACCCCCAAGGCTACATGGTAGGATCTGTGTGCTGACATTTCAGTGAGCATGTGAACATACCATGTGTCCTTCATGATATTTTTACTAGTGTTGCCAATAATTTTTTCATGTTGTTACTAAAAAGGGCTTTCGTAATTAAAAAAGTTAAGAAAAATGAAAGGAACTGCATTTTTCTGGGATTCTCCTCTCCTGCAAATAGGTAGGTTACAAATGGTTTCTCAGTACTCTAGCAAGAGATTCTAGGTTGACGGTTACTCTTAACATGCTGGGATCAGTCACCATAACACTGTAGACTTATCCATGGAATTAACCCCAACAGTTACGTAGGCAGACTCCCCACACAGTGTGGAAGCCCCTTCCACCGGCCCTGACCTGTGGTCGTGCACACCATGCTTGACACTTTGAATGGCAGTTTTGCCTCTGCCCACATTGTGCTTCAGTGGTAATGAAGCTCCTTTGTATGGCAACCCAAATTTTGTTTTTCATCACTTCCCCCCATTGGTCATGTTTCTACTTAATCTTAAGCAGCTTCGTGAAAGTTCGTTGTTGGTAGATCCATAATAGAAAATATGGGTGTTCCGAGAAATAGTCGTTTATGCCCCGCCAGCATCTGCAGGATCCTTTCATTGACCAGGTATTGGGAAGCTTACCATTGGCATTTCCTATAGCTGCAAAAATATTCAAGGCTTTTTATCTGAGAGAGTTCTTGCTTCACTTTCACGTCTCCTTGTCTTTGGTTCATTGCATCTCCTTTTCCTGTCTTGATTGCATTCCTGACACTGAATATTTCTTTATCGTGATCTGCAACCTCTACTGACTTCCTCCACACTGATGCTCGCCAGATGTACAAACACCTATTTGCCACCTGGGAGGAAGTCGCCTGCAACGTTTGGATCCCTATTCCAGGCTTTGATCTGGTTCTACCAGCCCCCATTTAAGCTTCAACTCAGATTAATTTATTCGGCGCATATTTCTGAACACGCACTATGTGTCAGACAGGGATAGGGGGCTGTTCACAGACAGGTAAAGTCATAGACACTTGGGTGCCATTATCCAGGATGGAGTACTGAGCAGTATATGTCCCGTTGTGGGAATCCTTGCTTTCTGTCCCGTCACTTAAATCTATCTTTATAGCTGTCGGATCTTGGAGTCTGCACATCTGAAGCTTGCCAATATAGATATCAAGATATAGATATTAATATAGATATTAATATAGACATTAAGGCAAATAAGTGAAATAAGGAGCCTACTTCTTCCAGGTCTCTTCACTGAGGCAGTGGAGTTCAGATCGCCTGTAAATGTTGTAGCATGACACATTTCCAAGAAAGCGTCGGGAATGGATGGTCGGGATGAAAGAAATCAGCTGTTTGTGGAAGAGAACTGAGTCCCAGGAGGCTGTTGTCTCTGCCTCCATTCCTCTGTAGCCTTCGGTCGGTACTGTGCTGTGAGCATCCAGGAACAAGGCTGTTACTGCCTTTGCAATGCCTCCTGATGGTGTTCCTGCTGCAGCTGTCAGATGTATGGAGACATAATTGATGCAATTCTATTTATACCCCGGGATAAACTTAGAAAACCGAACCATGCCGCCTAAACTAGCATATTCAGTGGATCCCCTTGCTGCAGTCTCTACCATTCAAGTGACAGTGCTGTACGTTTACTATTTGTCTCAAAGTCGCTAACTGGCTCATACCTTGGAATACACTGATCGTGCCACAGGCGTGCAGCTTCTGAAGTCAGAAGGCCTGGGTTCAAGTTTTGGCTCTGTTCAGGGTCATGATCTGTGGCACGTCTATCAACTTCTTCGTCAGTAAAATGAGAGTAATAAGTAGCGTCCACTTTACAGTGTTGTCGAGAGGATTAAATAAGTCACATTGTATTAAGCTCTTAAAACAGTTCCTACATACACAGGAAGAATTCAAAATCAGTTGCTCCTTTTATTCTCGTTATTATTTTACCTCCAGTTCAGGCACGGGAGTGGGTATTATGCCAGAAGGTGCCTTGGATCAAGAACCAGAACACCTGGGTTACAATCTCAGGTGTGCTACTGGCGAACTATGTGACTGTATGACCTTGGAAAAGCCATTGAACTTCTCTGAGCCTCAGTTTCCTTGTGTGTAAATGGGTGTATGTGAGGGGAATGTTACAGTGTTTTGTTTTGTTTTGTTTTGTTTTGTTTTTGGTACAATGTTTTAAATTTTAAGGTTTCTTTTAGCACCAAAAGCAATCATCCTCACTATTAGTTGATGGGTCCCTAGATAATATAGCTTAAAAAAACAAGAAGATAAATATTATTGAGGAAATTATATTCTTAAAGACTCCTCAAGGGAGAATTAAAGCCTGTAGAAAATACTTATGCTAGAATATTAAATTATAGAGCAAATAATACTACAATGCTACACCTATGGGTAGTATTTCCAATACTGTGAGTATTCCAATACTCTGAGTATTTTCATCAAGTGAGAGATTATTTGCTGTCAGTGTGGAAGCAAGATCAATAGAGTTCTATTTCTCAGAAGAATCAGGTTAACCGCGGCCCCGCCCGGTCATTCTCATCACTACTGGAAAATTTAACTACAGGTATATGGGTGGAAATTCTAAATTCTGTGCAGAGAATTTCATCATGTCACAGGGATGTTACTTTAAGTTGGTTACTTACTCTGAGAAAGTAGACTCATGATATGAACCCTGAAAATAGGACAATGAATTTTGGAGTATTTCTCTGATATGCTGTAGTGTTTGTGGCACAAAGGATTTCTATTACTCTAAGTAGAAACTAGGCTTTATATTTTATATCTCAGATCTTTTCCCAAAAAGAAAACTATTTCTTGTTCTGTGGTGTTGCTGGACAGAACTTAGCACCACGGAGTGGATCAGGAGAGGGAAAAGGAGATGTGTAAGAACAAGAAAATATTAGTCAAAAGGGGAAGAAGGAGAAGGAGAAGAAGAAAGAAAGAAAAGGTTGTTCTAAGTTGCTATAATGGTTAAACCTAGAATCAAATCCCAGCTTGCTGACTCTGTGACCTTGGTCAATTTAACTAACCTCTCGGAGCCTCATGGTTCCCATGAGTAGGTTGAAGATAGTAATATTTGGATTTTAAAGTAAATATGAAATATGTAAAGTGGCTAGCATAGAGACTGGAAAATGGTAGATGTTTAATAGCTTGTAGTGATTATTTCTGAATATTAAAGGAGGAGGTTTACACACACAATGCTATGTTGATCCTGGAGCATAGTCACATGCTTCATAATTCTTCAAAACATCAGAAGAAACTCTGTTTTTAATATTCACTCACTTCACTTGTATTCATTGGGAATAATGGAACTGATTGCCTGAGTCAGCAGGGTGGCTACTCCAGCTGCCATTTCTTTTTAAATGAGATTATTTAGTAAATATTCTTCAGAGAAGAATTCACTCATGATTTCAAGACCATAGAGCAAAGGGACCGTAGCTAGACTGTTCTGGGCAATGTTATATATTGGTAAGAGCCCATGATTTTGAAGCAGGTATTTTGTTTGAATGTCAACTAAACCACTTACTGACTTCTGTTTCAGGGGTAAAGCATTTAACCTCTGAGAATAAGATTATCAACTTGAGGTGGAAACGGAAACAAACCCAGCACCTGTCTCAGAGGGCTGCAGTGAGAGGGGAGTTCAGATGGATGTGGGTGTATTTCTTGAGCGGGTAGAGTGCTGTAAACATTGATGTTGATTGTTGGCCATGTCTGACCCAGGAAGGAGTTTTCCCTCCTCTTTGATTTTATTGTGTGCGTGAAATACAGGACGAAGTGAAAGACACCTCTTCTTTGCCAACTGTCACTACTCCTAACACTTCCAACGCCCAATATGCGTGTGTGTTTTCCCCACACCAACCAATTCTCCAATCCTCTGGATACCAACTGGATGTCCTACAGTTCACTTCTGACACTACCTCCCCAGGGTCAATGCGGATTGCATGGACTAAGGGCTCCGTCCTCAAAGACTTCCTCCCCCTTCAGATGCTAGCCACAGTTGGAGATCTCCCGGGCGACTGACCACTTGGTGATAAATTGGAGTTCCCATGACCCCCTCTCAGCTTCAGTAATTTGCTATAGTGATTCACAGAACTCAGAGAAACGCTTTACTATTACTGGTTTATTGTCAGATATATTAAAAAGGATACAAACAAACAGGCAGATGAAGAGCTACACAGGGTGAGGTCCCCAGGATCCCAAGTTCAGGAGCTTCTGTTCCAGAAGAGTTGAAGTATGCCATCCTCCTAGCACGTGGATGTGTTTATCGACCCAGAAGGTCCCGAACTCTGTTGTTTAGAATTTGTTTTTTTAACGGAGGCTTCATCAGAGGCATGATTGAATATTAACCCAATCCTCAGTCCCTGTCCTCCCCCTGGAGGTCGGGAGGTGATGCTGAAAGCCCCAAGTTTCTAACCAACATTTGATCTTTCTGGGTAGAACCCCCCCAGCCTGAAGCTATCCCAGGGCCTACCAAGTGTTACCTCATTAAAACAAAAGATGCTCCTATCACCTCCATCACTTAGAACATTCCCAAGTTTCTGGAAGTTCTTGCATCAGGACCTGGGGACAGAGATACAAACTATGTGTCTTATCATGTCATAATATTGTATCTTTTTCCATGATCAACAGGTAGAATTGTTGAATCTTCAACCGTTTTACTTTTTTCTCCTACGAACCTCCTCTGTGGAAGCAACTTCCAATTTACTAACTGAACGTTAAGTTTAATAACTTACTAACTTTAATAGATTTGCTGAGTCAGCCAGACTTCTCAATTTTTCCAGCATTATCCAGATGAAACCCAAAACCACAGTGAGGTCTCATCCCGCACCTGGTAGAGTTGGCTGTTAGCAAACAGACAAGGGACAGCAAGTGCTGGGGAGGATGTGGAATAAAGGGGATACTTGTGCACTGTTGGTGGGAATGTAAACTGGTGCAGCCACTATGGAAAACAGGGTGGAGGCTCCAAACTTCTTAATTTTGGACCACATTAAAAACTGGAACTCTCTCTTTGCCTCCAAAGGCACAGTAGTTTTTCTGAATGGAGCAAGAAGAAATGTGGGTCTCGCCTCCTAACTTTTGTAGACGCTGCTATTTATTTGAGGCGGTTGTATGTTAGGCGTCAGCCCACCCAAGTTTTCACTGCCAACCCAAAGAAGCTAGAGTATAGTAGCCACCTCCCCACCTCTACCAGGTTATAGGGTAGCCTCCATCAGGAAGAAGAGGGAGTCCCACTCTTGACCACACCTGCTTTTCCTAGTCCCTTTATTTCCTTCCTCCTTCTTGCCACTCTGAGACTTAATCCCTCCCAGACCAAAGCTTCAAAGTGGATGGAAGATGATAACCTGTGGGTTAATTGAACAAGGAAATCTTGAAATCATAGAGAAAAGAAAGCTATTCGTAGAGAATGTAAACAATTGTGAGACCGAAGAACAGAGCCAGTTGGGGGAAGAGTGGAATATCGGCATTCTGTTTTCAAAAGGTAGAGAAGATACATGTCTGTTTGTTGAGGAAGAATGAAGGTTACTAATTAGGGGGAGGTAGTGAACCTCCAAGTTAACAAAGACAAAAATATAATGAATAAAGGATTTATTAAGTCAGCAAAAATAAGAAAAAGGATAAAGAAGAAACCACCAAGGGAGAATAAATAATAATCCTGTTAAATGGAAAGATTAATACCAAGTCTCTTAGTCATTGCAATAAATATAAATGTGCTGAGTGTTCCATTAAATGATGGATTGTCAGATTGTATTTTAAAAGGAAAGCTCAGTACATGCTATGTATGAGAAACTATTAGAACAAAGAAATGAAGAAGGGTTGATGATAAAGCACTGGCACCAGTGGCAGGGATAATCTAGCTGAATTTTCATTTGCTGTGAGTTAGATATATGGTATATGAGTTCATATTCCATAAATGTAAAGGATACCACCTAGGCTCTCTGGCCTGTAGACTGATGTAGTTTATATATTTGCATTGCTTTATTTATTCTTTTATTCAATCAGTAGTGAGTCCCACCATACAGAGGCAGAACTGCATATTGTAGCCAACCGAGAGCTTTATTTTCTCAATCTGGAAAATACTTGTGAATGATTTAGACTCTCAAATCATTTCACCTTCCCTCATCGTCTGCTACTCCGGGCGATAGGCAGAGCTGCCTATGATTTTTTTATGTGGCGCTCCCGTCATCTATTCACTTTCGTAATAGACATAGCTGACAATCTTCCTTTAAACGTATGTTAAGAGTCTGAAATAACATGTTGAATGAGAAAGGGCATTATTAATTCAGCAAGGAAAATTCCAGATTATTTGCCAGTTCCTTTCTCTTTATCATCTTTAACTTTAGGGCTATAACTTGCTGTTGGTATTTAAAAAGCAAATCCCTTTGGTATTTAAAAAGGAAAAGCCCATTTTTCGGTTGTACTTTGCTGAATTGCTCTCTGGACCGTGCCAGCAGTAAAAATTTCAAAAGGATCTCACTGTGCTTCAACTTCACCTGGGTCCTGGTTTCAAATGCAGATGGTTAGACCCCAGACCTTCTGGATAATAGTCTGCATTTTAGTAAGAGTCTCATCTGATTTGTTTGCACGTTAAAATTTGAGAAACACTTCTCTAGGAGATTTTGGGGAGGCTGATATATTGATTCTGCAACTAAAATTGCCATTGGTTACACAATAAAAAATAATGGCCAGGAAGGTCTTTCTCCCAGATTCCCACTTTGCTTTATCTGTAGGAGTCTTGGGATTTCATAGGCTGTTTGTTCCATCACCGAAATTATCTTGTCCTGTTTTCTGGTATAATCATTTCTTTATTTACATTACTGGGATACTTTAATTCATTCTTGGCTTCAGTGACTTAGATATGTGCATGGTTAATGTTCATAAACATCTTCAGAATCTTTTTGGAAGTGGGTATAAATGACAAATAGAAAAAAAGTATAAATGTGTCTTTTCTGATAAGAGAATTTAAGTATGTTGGAAAATGACAATACTTTAGCTTGCAATTCACTTGAACTACTTTGGGCACAAAGACAGAAAAGGGATTTTTGTTCCAGCAAATGCACAGCAGGAACAGCTGAAACCCGGAGAGAGATAATGCACTAAGTATAGCAGTTAAGTGATAAAGATTTTTATTCCTAAAGTGGCAAGTTCCAAGCATCAAAGCAGCAGGAACAGTTTAAGACAGCAAACAGAAATGGGAAGAATCTCCTGGAGCTATGAGGATGCCTTTGGGTATTGTCAGAGAGCGGGCCAAGTAGGATACGTCCCAAAGGGACAGATGATTACACTTGGAGGCTGTTGATTGTAGATCATGGAAAGCACCATGTTGTACTAAGATACCGAATCCAAAGATCTTTTTGAAATCGTTTCTTGTTTCCTTTATGACATTACACACTCACAAACACTTCTGTTTTTCCTTCCTTGACTTTGCAGACCTGGCGTACACTGTCCAGACTTGCCTTCTTGACCTGATCTTTGAAGACTGCGTTTTTTCTTTCTTATTAACCCCTTAAATGTCTTGTTTTAATTTTCATTTCCAAAAAAGTGACTGAAACATACACTTCAAATCCAGATACCTAGATCCCAAAACAAGAATATCCTGGATACATCTAAAATTCAGTAGGCTGATCAGAAACAAACAAACAAAAAACAAACTTATGGTGCTTATCCCTGCATAGGAGACTTTCAAACTGTGCCCTGTAGAGCCATAGTGCTTTTTCAGGGTTGTCTCAGAAGGCCCCCAGGGACAAGGAGACCATGCCACTGAGGTTTTTGGAGGAGTTCCCTCTGCCAATTTCGTCTTGGTGGTCTATGTAGATTACATTTGGATAAGTAGTGATGATAACCATAAAAACAATGACTTAAGAAGAAATAGAGGGGCACCTGGGTGGCTCAGTTGATTAAGTGTACGACTTCAGCTCAGGTCACGATCTTGCGGTTCGTGGGTCCGAGCCCCGCGTCGGGCTCTGTGCTGACAGCTCAGAGCCTGGATCCTGCTTCGGATTCTGTGTCTCCCTCTCTCTCTGCCCCCACCCCCGCTTGCACTGTGTCTCCCTCTGTCTCTTAAAAGTGAATAATGTTAAAAAAAATTAAAAAGAAGAAATAGAAATTTTGAATAGACGTATGACAAGTGTAATTAAAACCTATCCATAGCAAAAAGCCCAGCCCTAGATAACCTCACTGGTGAATTCTATTAAATGTTTAAGAGAAGAATTAAAGTCAATTATTT
Organism: Herpailurus yagouaroundi; assembly: GCF_014898765.1. Classification (NCBI taxonomy): domain Eukaryota; kingdom Metazoa; phylum Chordata; class Mammalia; order Carnivora; family Felidae; genus Herpailurus; species Herpailurus yagouaroundi. Next base: position 10,501,836 of record NW_024412391.1, on the reverse strand, counting down.
ACCAACTCTGAAAAGACAGCAATGGAGAGAACAGTGCCCAACCTTTTCTATGAGGCCAGTGTTATCCTGACACCAAAATCAGGCGAAGACATCACAAGAAAACTATAGGTCAATATCTCTTATGGATATAGACATAAAAAGCCTCCACAAAATACTAGCAACTGAATCCAACAACATATTACAAATTATCGCACATCATGACCAAGTGAGATTTGTGTTAGGACTGCAAAACTGGTTTAACATCTGAAAAATCTGTAACACAATATCAAAACAATAAAACACACAAAAAAACACATGATCTTTTCAATAAACATAGAAAAAGCGTTTGACAAAGTCCAACATGTCCTCATGATAAAAAAATATTAACCAAGTAGGAATCCAAGGGGACACCCTCAGCTTGATAAAGGGTGTCCGTGAAGAAAGCACAGGTAACATTAAACTTAACAGTAAATGTCTCACCCTAAGATCAGGAACAAGACAAGGATGTCTACTTCTATTCAGCATTGTACAGGAAGTTCTGGCAAGGACAACTGGCCAAAGAACAAAGAAGATACACAGTTGCAAAAACCTCTGAAGAAGGAGAAGAAGAAAAATTATCTCTATTTAGAGATGACATAATCTTTATACAGAAAATTCTAAGAAATCCCCTGAAAAACTATTAGATCTGTAAATGAGTTCATCAAGGATGTAGGATACAAGGTCAGCACACACAAAGTCATTGTATTTCTATAGAATAGCAATGAAAAATCTGAAATGAAATTAAGAAACTAATCCATTCACAGTAACATCAAAAATAATAAAACACTCAGAAGTAAATTTAACAGAAGTGTAGAATTTGTACTGTGAAAACTACAAAACGTAGTTGAAAGAAATGAAACAAGACCAAAAAATGGGAAGGTAGGTCATGTTCGTGGATTAGAAGATTTAATATTGCTAAGATAGAGCTTCAACATAATCTCTTATCAGAATCCCAGATATCATTTTGCAGACATTGACAAGGTAATCCTAAAACTCATATGGAAACGCAAGGGGCCCAGGATAGCCAAAGCAATATTGAAAAAGAAAAATACAATTGAAGGACTCACTCTTTCCAATTTCAAAATGTATTAGCAGTGTGCTGTTGCATAAAGATAAACACATAGATCACAAGGAATACATTTTGGTGATCTTGGGCCAGGTAATGGTTTCTTAGTTATGACACACACAATCAATTCCTACCATTTTCTCAAGGCCCAAGTCTTCATCTTTCACCTCTATCTACCATTCCACTTGCACTTAAGTTGTATAGACTAGTTGAAAAATGTCTTACGTTTATATGCCCAAACTCTAACTTAGTGGTTCTCAACCGTGCCTGCACATTGGGATCACTGGGGAGCTTTCAAAAAAGACTCCCTTGGGTCTCACGCTCAGAGCTGTGATTTCATTGGGATGGGGTGCAGCCTGAGCATCAAAACATGCTAAAAGTTCTCCAGGTGATTTTAATATATAATCAAGTTTGAGAAACTTGCCCTAAGTGAACAGTAAATTCCTCATAACAGACTTGCTTTATGATTAACAATATCCCCAGCACTTAGCACAATACTGAAAATGAAACAGATGCTTACTCATTGCTGAGGAAGCATTCTTTAAGTTTATTTTTCTGACATTCACTTCTTAAAGAAATAAGCATGACTCGGGGCGCCTGGGTGGCTCAGTCGGTTAAGCGTCCGACTTCAGCTCAGGTCACGATCTCGTGGTCCATGAGTTCGAGCCCCGCGTTGGGCTCTGGGCTGATGGCCCAGAGCCTGGAGCCTAATTCTGATTCTGTGTCTCCCTCTCGCTCTGCCCCTCCCCCATTCATGCTCTGTCTCTCTCTGTCTCAAAAATAAATAAACGTTAAAAAAAAAAAAAATATGACCAGACGTAAAGTCTTGAAAAAATACTATTTTAACTTCAAAGTAAGGTTAAATGTTTTGGCCTTGTATTCTTTTCCTGAATCCATTCATGGGAAGAACTGGACAGCCATAGTTCTTCTGTCAATACTGGAGGCACCACTGACATTGGTTACCCCTGATGCAGATTGGACACGTTGTCATTGCTACTGGACATCACTGGCTTAGTGGCCATGCCTGGTTCTGTAAACTTTCCACCCCACCCCCCGCCCCATGTGATGCAAGGTAGAAATAAGAACACATAAGAAATAGCACTTGTCTTTGAAGGGCTTGCAGTATAGTAAGAGATAGAACTCAATGAGCCCCACGATCTGGTAACATTCTACTTCATCGATTATGTTTGTAGTACTAGATGTGTTTCTCTTTAATATCAGGAGTGAAACCAGAAACCATCACAATTGCTTTGACAACATGTGGAGTTCCTGTCTAGCGTATTGAGCAAGAAAATAGAAACTAGAAGGATAAGGCTTAAACAACAACAACAACAACAACAACAACAACAACAGGATGAGCCTTAGAAAGTAGTAAATAAGGAGGGCCTGGGTGGCTCAGTAAGTGTCCAACTCTTGATTTTGGCTCAAGTCATGATCTCAGTTGAAGAGTTCGAGCCCTGTGTGGGGCTCTGTGGTGAGCTCCTCCAAAATCCTCTGCTCTCAAGCACAGAGCCTGCTTGGATTTCTCTCACTGTCTCCCTCTCTGTCCCACTCCCGCTCACTCTTGTGCTCTCTCTCCCTCTCAAAATAAATAAACATTTAAAAAATCAAGTAGTAAATAAACCTCTCATTATTTACATGTAATATAATTTTTTTTACACAGGAAACACAAAACAATCTCCAGATAAATAATTAGAAATAATAGAAGAGTTTATAGTATGGTGACTGAACAAAAGACTAATACGCCAAAAGGAAGTTGCCTTTCTCTGCCCCAGCAACAAATAACCAAAAAATAAAATTTCAAAGAGGACATTATTTACTGTAGTATCAGAGAGTATCCTTAATCTAGAAATTAAAAAAAATGGCAAGACACGAAAAATCATGAAACTGTGTAAAAGGCATCAATGATCTCAATAAATGGAGATTCAATTTATATTCAAGGCTAAGGACACAGTATATTAAACATATCTATTCTCCTTTAGTTGTGCATTAGACTCAGGGAAATTCTAATTAAAATCTTTAATAGTAATTTTCATGTAACTTTGTAAGTCAATTCTAAAATTTCCTTGGAAGGATAAAAGAGCCAGGGAAACTGGACATTTCTGCTCTGCCAGATACCTCATGGCAGATTACAAGTCGGTCATAGTACTTCGTTTAAGATCCTTTGTGTGTGTGTTTGTGTTTCTGAGTTTTGTGTATACATAGAAATGAAGAAAGGAAGTAACACACAACTTAAGTACAACGGCCACTTTCTTTGCTTTGCTTCTCTACATAAATTCTCTACAATTACTTTGTGCCAACTCATAATCAGAAAATCAATTATAGTTTTCACATATCTGCAACATGCTTGTATAGGTTCTCATAGTGCGTTTGGCATTTTCTTCTATATTACCCCTTTATGTCTCTGCTTCCTTTTTTTTTTTTTTTTTTTTTTTTTTTTTTTAATTGAAAAGGCTCTAAATTGAGGTGTCTGAATATAGCTGGAGACGTTGTGTTACTGCGATTCTGTAATCTGCCCTATTTCAAACAGATCAAGGTCACACATGCCTTCAAGCCCCAAGATCAAACCGTTTCTATTAAGCCAGTCAACATGAATAGAGTTTCTTATAAGCTCAGTGATTTAAACCAGGAGTACATTGCACTTCATTACGTTCTGAATACTAATACACTTCAGCTTTTCTTGTTGTCTCCTGGCCCAAAGGCAGAGGTTTTGACTGGAATGAAAATAGGTAGATTTTGATATTTTCTTTCTGATTTACTCAGTGATCTATAGAAGGAATGATCACAGTTTTCATTGGCCACATAAATGAAGGCATCATCCTCATTGACTCAAACATACAGGTTCAGGGCAGTTAGACTAATGTTAGAATTACAGAGAATTTAGACTATAGTAAAAATTCCTTTTTTCTCACCTTAATTCCTATGAATGAACAAGAAGCCGCACTGAACCTAAGAACTCATTTCAGAATTTAGTAAAGCTATGTCATTTCTCAATGATTTTTTTTTTTTTAGATACTAATGACTTTTCTGAGCTCTGTCTTGCGTGTAGATTCACTTTATTCTAATACATTCACTGATGGTCACCTTTTTTATTTAATAAGCTAAAAATAAGAGATGAGGCAATGATTGTGATTGCACTGGACTCCAGCTCCCAGGGTAAAGTCTAAGCAGTTTGAACTGACATTTTGTCGTTGTCAAAAACCAACTGCTCGCCACATCCATTGGCGTAAAACACAACATCTGGTTCAGTATAATTAGGTTTTCAAGTAAGCTGATGAGAAAATGAGCCTTGTGCACTTATCCAAATGAAGAAGCATAAAGAATTTTCTTTTGATTGACATAAATACATGAGATGGGATTGCAAAATAGAGAATCAGGTCTTGGAATCACACTTGACCTCAGACATGACCGTTGCGTATCACGTAGGTGCGGGAAACAACTCAGGTTTGCTTTCATTACCACACACGTGCTCAGTGATGACATTTCTGGTATGAAGTGTCACGCGGGAGGATCTCCTGGGGTTGTTCTCTAATCGAGTGTTTGGCCCAGAAATAAACAGGGATTGAGCCTGAAGGCTTCGTGATGGTGAGTATCGGCATTGTCACGGGTAGGGCTAGGAATGTCACTGGACGAGTGCACTTCACCGATTGCGAGAGGGGAGCAGAGGGCATTTCTGGAGGCCGGAAGTGGCCAGCTGGGCAGAATGGGGTTGAATAGCCTGGCCCTTGCTTCTGCTTCTTGTAGAATCTGAATACGGTCTCCATGCTACTCTGGAATAGTCCATTGCTGGGAACATTGTTTCGCCCTTAGAATAGGGTCATGGAGCTGTCGAATGAGTAAATAGTTCCAGTTCTGGGAGCAGGACCACCAGACACAATGATTTTAGTTGAGGAAAACTGCCTCCCTGGATTCCTTTGACAGCATTCTGGACTTCTAATTTGGGCGACACTGGCCATCATAGGCATCCACCAGCTGGTCCCCACAGGGAAGGGGACAGCAGGAGAAGGGAAGGGACCACACAGGAGCTCTTAAAATACAATGCAAATCCCATGACTCTTTTCCCTTTATGAGAACGAGTTCTGTTTCCTCTTAGAAGAAGGACTATTTTCCCGTCTCCATTTATAGGTTTCCACAGGTGGAGAGCCCACTGAACTTGTAATTTCATTCTGGGCTTTACTGGTTTGAGTAACAATACTGTGTACTTGACTTCAACAGACTTGAGTTCAAGTTCTAGTGTGCCCTGGTCAAATGATGTAGATTTGGGAAATTAACCCCTGTGGCTTCAGTGTTTCTTTATCTGTAAAGATAGTATTTCTTTGCCCGAACTAACCAGTTGTGTCGAGAAACTACACAACCCCAACTTGTCGTGTAGTTGTGTTTGCCCCAACTAACTGAGAAAAAAATATGCAAAAGGACTTCTCATATGGTAGCATTCTGTGTAAGTGTTATTACATTTTCTTCTCTAAAATACAATTCGGGGATTGACATAGCAAGTAAATAGCATTAGATGTTCTTGCATTTGTAACAACAACAGAAACATCAAAATAAGTATAGCAGAACTTACTATCTACATTTTCCACGTGAGGAGACAGAGCTTCATTTAACTTCAATGAATTAAGGAAAGGTCATGTAACGGGTACAGTGGCAGGAATAAAACTCACATTTTCATGTAGTTTAAATTGGCGTTTCGTGAAGTTTCACAGGAGAAACTGGACTGACAGTGATAATTAAGTATTGTGGAATGTAAGAAGTTTTCTGTAAGTGAGTCCATAGCCAGAAATACATTTATATCCAGAGAATGTTGATTGCATATCAGTGTTTGGGAACCAGTTGTGTTTTGTTCTGTGCTTGGTTCTTAGGCTTTGTAACACATTTATTAACGGCCAAGAGGAAACCTAGAAAAAAAAGCCTCAGGGAAAACAAAAACAAAAACAAAACAAATGTAACAGGTTTATAATTTGGAGTCAGAAATCTAAGGAACATCAGTAGGTTTAAATAATGAGCCAAAACGAGCTAGGTGGTACTTGAGATAATATTCTACACACAAATATTCTAAAAATAAACCAAATAGGAAGAAGTCATATAGCAGTTTGTATGAAAGAGTCACTTAATTTGATGACAAAATCAAATCTGTTGCGTGATTCAGATGTCGTAAAGCCGTAAGTGAAATCTTGGGAAGTGACCTGAACAAGAAGGTAGCAGTCCCACTCTGTGACAGACCACTCCTGCACAGGAAACCTTGTATGGTGGTTCAGGATGTAGACTCCGGAAATAGATTGCCGGTTAAATCCTAGCTTTGTGATAGTCTTCTGGTCCTGTGAGTTTGGGGAAGTTCCTCAATCAGCTAGTGCCTTAGTTTCCTCAAGGGCAAAATGGAATTAACCGTAGTACATGGCTTATAGAGTTTTTCATGAGGCTTAAGAGCATAGCCCAGGGGCTCAAAAATGGAACCTGGCCCAAAGTGAGTTAGCCATCATAATCATCACAATTCTGAATCACAAACTAAGAAAAGCACTCACAACCTGGACCGTTTCCAGAGGAGACAAATAGGCTGGCACGAAGATAAAATTCAACACGATTTATTAAAGATTTATTAGGCTCCAAACCATAAACTACAAATAAAATAAAAGGATAAGATACAAATGTTATCCTTTCCAAAACCCCGGGGGTTGGGTATTCTTGTTTGCGCATCGTGCATGAAACAAAATGTGAATTAGGAAGGTTATATAACACAGCCAATAAGTGATAAGATGTCTGCTTGACTTTGAAATATCTCTGCCCGTTAAGTAATGCGCATTTGAGGATCAGCTGACACACTGAGGAAGTTTAACCTGGACAAGCAGGGACCAAGTAGAAGCATATTGTTTCCTGACATTTGAAGGACTGTCAAGTAGAACAGGGGTTTGACCCTGCCCAGCTAATAATACAGTCCTACAGAAAGACTCCAGGACAGGGCTCTGGTTCATCTCCTTATCTGCTCAGGCCCGGGTTTACTGCATTAACCTCTTATCTGAACTTCGTAACACTAAGCTTTTCTTAGTACAATTCATCCTGCATCCTGTTATGAGATTAATCTTCCAAAAATACTACCACTATTATATCAGCCTCTGGCTTAAAACCCTTCCTCCATGATATGCAGGATAACGTCCAGACACCTTAACTTGGCATTCAGAATCTTCCATGAGCTGTTTCAACCAACATCTAGAATCATTTACCTTTTCTGTTTTTTTTTCAAATTTAATTTCTTTAAATTCATTTTCTAAATTCCAGTATAATTAACATATTAATTTCAGGTGTACAATATAGCGATCCCACGATTCCGTACGTTACTCAGTGCTCACTATGGTAAGTGTCCTCTTAATGCCCTTCATCTACTTCATGCATCCCCTCTGGAAACCACCAGTTTGTTCTCATGGAGGGATCCCAGTTTGTTCTCATGGAAGGTATAATGCTGAGCGAAATGAGTCAGTCGGAGAAAGCTAAATACCATATGATTTCACTCATGCGTGGAATTTAAGAAACAAAACAAAACCAAAAATGAGACAAATAGGATCATTTACTTCCTAGACCAAAAGGTGCCTAAGATATAACGTCACCCTGCACCATCATCGTGTGAGGAGAATTAAACTCCGGAAAGTCCTCTGCTTTATCAAGAACCTCCCGCTGGTTGAGAGAAGAGTGTGGATGACCGTCCAATTTCTATATTATTATTGTGAACAAGACGTTCAAACTGATGACAGTGACGGAAGCAAAGCAGAGTGCACTAACCTGGAGAATAAGGGAAACTTTCCATATGCATTTCTTCCATACAACTCAGGGAGAGGTTTGTCTTTTTTCCCCCAATTTTAAAAACTTCATTTTTTTAAGCGCCGTTTCAGAATCACAGCAAAGTTGAGAGGAGGGTACAGAGGTTTCCCGTAAGTCCCCTGCCTCCACACGTGCATGGTTTCCTCTGGTATCAGTCTAGCCCTCCAGGGTGGCACGTTACGGTCGATGCCCCCACACCGGACCATCGTCATCACCCAACTGTGAGGGTTGGTTCAGCCTTGGTGTTGTACATTCTGTGGGTTGGGGTGGATATATACTGCCATGTATCCACCATCACAGAGTCCTACAGATACAAGTTTTGGTGCCCTAAAAATCCTCTGTGCTCTGCCTATCTGTCCCTCAACCCTCACCCCCAACCTCCTGGAAACCATGGTTCTTTTAATTGCCTCCATAGTTTTGCCTTTTTCTAGAATGTCAGAGTTGGAATCATAGAGCATGCAGTCTTTTCAGCTTGGCTTCTTTTACTAAGTAATACACATTTAAGTTTCCTCTGTCTTTTCATGGCTTGAAAAGTTTATCTTTTTTTACACTCTGTTATTAATACCTTCCTTAGCTTTTCTTTGAACCTATAAATATGTCTGGACTGGTCTGCCAAAAACGTATATGTAACTCAAGGCAGAGTCAAGGTGAGTGCCATGTTATAATCACTGAGATTTTTTCTTTGCTTTTTATTTTATTTAAAACTTTTTTAATAAACATTTTTTTAATTTAATATTTATTCATTTTTGAGAGAGAAGAGAGACAGAGCATGAGTGGTGCAGGAGCAGAGAGAGAGGGAAACACAGAATCCAAAGCAGCCTCCAGGCTCTGGTCTGTCAGCACAGAACCCGACGCAGGGCTCGAACTCATGAGACATGAGATCATGACCTGAGCTCAAGTCGAACGTTTAACCGACTGAGCCACCCAGGTGCTCCCCCCACAAAATTTTTTTACTGTTTATTTATTTTTGAGAGAGAGAGAGAGAGCATGAGTACGGGAGGGGCAGAGAGAGAGGGAGACACAGAAGGAATCAGAAGTAGGCTCCAAGCTCCAGCTGTCCACACAGAGCCCCACGCAGGGCTCGAACCCACGAGCTGTGAGATCATGACCTGAGCTGAAGTCAGACGCTTAACCGACTCAGCCACCCAGGTGCCCCTTTGCTTTTTATTTTAATTTATTATTTGTCATTGTTATCTTTGAGCCCAGTGTTCGGATGGAGAGGTATCCCAGTCGTAGTGGGTGCTTCTCCATACTTGCCAAAACTATACTTGTGGTTTAGAGAGGTAAGTGCTGGTTCTAGAACGAATCAGACAGTACAGTGTTAACACCTTGGCTCTGTCCGTTTCTACCTGAGTGACATTGGGCTAATAAGTACACCTCTTGGACCCTCAGTTTCCTAGGCCTAACCATGGACCTTTGTATCTTATTTATTTATTTATTTATTTATTTACTTATTTATTGGAGTTGCTTGCCATGTTTTATTTGTCTTAAACAAAAACTTGCTTGAATTTTCCTCCCTCCTTGTATATCTTATTTATTTACTTATTTACTTATTTAGTATTGAAGTATAATTAACATACAGTGTTATATTAGTTTCAGGTGTATAATATAGAGATTCAGCAATTCTGTACTTCACCCAGTGCTCATCATGATAAGGATACTCGTAATCTCCTTCCTCTGTTTCACCCATCCACCCCCCCCACCCCCACCTCCCACCTCTGGCAACCACCAGTTGCATTTAAGAGTCTGGTTTTTTGTTTGTCACTTTTTGTCTTTGTTCATTTGTTTCTCTTTTTTTTTTTTAATGTTTTATTCATTTTTTGAGAGAGAGAGACAGGATGAGCGGGAAGGGGCAGAGAGAGAGAGAGAGAGAGAGAGAGAGGGAGACACAGAATCTGAAGCAGACTCCAGGCTCCAAGCTGTCAGCACAGAGCCCGAGGTGGGGCTTGAACTCACGCACCGTGAGATCATGACCTGAGCTAAATTCAGGAGCTTAACCTACTGAGCTCCCTAGGTGCCCCTTTTTTAAATTAAAAAAAAAATTTTTTTTACTATTTTGTTTCTTAAATCCCATATAGGAGTGAAATCTTATGATGTTTGCCTTTCTCTGACTTATTTGACTTAGCATAATACTCTCAAGTTCCATCCATGTTGATACAAATGGCACAATTTCATTTTTAATGGTTGAGTAATATTCCACTATGTGTGTGTGTGTGTGTGTGTGTGTGTGTGTGTGTGTGTGTGTGTATATATATGTATATATATAGGGTGTGATAGTACTATATATGTGCGTGATGTATCTATCTATACATAGATATCTTTGTTCATTCATCTATGGAGGGGCACTTGGGTTGATTGCATATCTTGGCTGGTGTAAATAGTGCTATAATAAACATGGAAGTACATATGTCTTTTCAAATCAGTGTTTTCGTTTTCTTCAGGGAGATACCCAGTAGTGGGATTACTGGATCATAAAGTCATTCTGGTTTTTATTGTTTGAGGAACCCTCATGCACTGTTGGGGGGAATGCAAAGTGCTGCAGGCCCTGTGGAAGGCAGTATGGAGGTTCCCCGAAAAATGAAAAAATGTATCTTCTTTTTTAAAGCCTGTGATGAGGTTTTATTGGGAAAAAAATGAATTGAAAACCCCTATTTAGCCTCTGAAGACTGAGCTGAGCCTCAGCAGGAGGAGGCCTTGAGGGTACAAGGAGTCCAGGTATCCTTTGTGGCAGTCTTTCTTTTGAACGGCTAGCATAGGTCTTTGCACGTTACCCTAGTAAGACAATGGCATAAAAATGCCGTATTTCAGGTCTGTTGTTTTTCTCTCATGGGGACCCACTGTCATCTTCCCAAAGATCCTCTCCCTCCGTGGGAGCTGGAAACTTCCCTGGGAAGACCCTCATCTGACTTCTGCTTCATGTGTGGAAAAAACAGCCTTTTGTGTCCTGGCAGCTTCCAGAAGCTCATCTTCCTCCACCCCTTAGGAAGTGCTCCTGGCCACTGGTCCTGGAGGACCCAGTAACAACCCGGGACCCCTGCAGGACTCCGTTTTCAAAGTGCCTATTTTGAAAGATAAAAACACGTTTTCCTCAGGAAGCCCAAAGTGACGCTGTCTCATCCTTCAGAACTCGCGTCCTTTTTCTGTGATGTCTGGCATTTTTAGTTCTCTTGTCCCTTTACCCTTTCATTTAACACATCACTCCTTGACAGAGGCTCACCTTCACCGTCGGGGAAGAATAACCCCAGGGCAGGCCGTTTGCTCATCATCCTCTGGGGTGAAGAGGAATGCAGAGAAAGAATTTAGTTTTTCCCAAATCTCTTTCTCCTCTTTGATTTTGTCTCATGCTTTGCTGGTTTGCAGGCATTCACTGGGGCGGCCACAGACAATGTACTGGAGGATCTTTTTTTTCTTTTTTCCATTTAGTTCTTTTCTTCTCTCTCTCTCTTTTTCTCTCCCTTCAAAATCTGTCTTTGTCCTTCCCGTCGGTGTCTAACCTCTGTCAGAGTCTTCGCTCCGTGCTGGGAGACGCGATGTGGTCACCTTTCCGTTTTAATCATAGCCTCTGAGGGTCGGAAGGGAACGTGGAGATCACGAAGCCCAGCTCCCATAGGGGCTCTGTGTTCAGTTCATGTAGCGGACAGGCATTCGGCCTTTCTGTGGACATTTTCAGTGCCCGGAAGCTCATGGTTTTGTAGCGCGGCCCATCCCATTACAGGAGCACACCCGTCATCAGGGATCTTTCTTATTTTCAGCTGGCATCGGTCTCCTGGTGACATCCAGCCATCACTGAGGTGATATCTCGGGCCGTGCAGAATAAATCCAACGCCCCTTAGACATGTTATCTCTTCGCATGTGGTCCTTTTATTCTATGCCTTCAACTATTCCTGATGCAATGTAGCCTCCTGATCTGTTTCTTTCATTTCTAGTGGAAACAATTCAGCTTACAATTACTGTTTCCCACCACCACCACCCCCCCCCCCAGAGTGAAAACAAAATATACAATAGGAACATAACCGGGTTAGTATTTTTTGGTTTCTTTACCAAGGCGACCTAAGACGTTTTGCATTGTAATATGAATTCTCTGATTATGTTACTGTATGCATCTATGCGAAGCTAATATTTCATTGACCAAAACTCAGTTCTTCAATCAGCGATTCTTCAACTTGATATTATCTTTGGGGAACGTTTTAGGGCAAGAGGAAAAGAGGTTCTTGGCAATCACAAAAAGAAAAAAAGGAAGGAAGGAAAGAAGGAGGGAAAGCAAGCAAGCAAGCAGAGGTAGGAACCAACAAGCTTTTAAAGGTAGTATCGTGTTTTAAATCGATTTAGTGTCAGATGATCTCACAGGAACTCAGCAAGAGAATGGAACAGAGATGAAGGTGGCCTGTAAGCTTACCTACAGAGAACACAAAATTATCCCAAGCTAAATGCCACACAAGGAGAGTGTGCATACTCATAAACACAAGGAAAACCATTGGCGAATAGACTTCTTTCAGAGAGTTGAATACCTATAGATACCACCTTCTTGTTTTGCAAAAGGGGATATCTGGACTCATATTTAAACACCAAGTTGGATCAAGCTGAAAATCACGCACAGCTCTGTGGCGTGTAGGACTTTTAGATGCGTCAATGTGCTCTTGCCAGCCACGGCTACAGGAAGAGGACCAACGTGGTCCCCCAAGTCGGTTTCCTCCATGGAAACGGGAGCCTCTGATAGCAGGGAATGCCGGAAGATGGCAGCTCAGCAGTTACATCCTCTAGGCCACTGAGTAGGCCATGCATCTAGCCATGGATTTGCAGGTGCGGATAAGCACACAGAGAGAAGCTCTAAGAGAACGATGCAGACTGGAAGTGCAAGAAATGGTGTATGTGTACGTAGGGGGTGCTGGGTAAGAGGGAGGTCAGCTAGGAGAGAGGAAATGGTCAGGAAAACAAACAAAACCCAAAAGCCTTGACTTTGGTGTCAGTCACATGTGTAAAATGGAAAATCTTCCTGGAGACTTTCTCACCTCCGTTTTTAAGAACCCGTTTCCTTGTTGCTATTATCAGTGATTACCTTTCCGCAGTCATCGATGGGGCACTTTGCTGTGGGCCTGGTCATTTATCTCCTACAGTATCTCAGTTAATCCTTGAAAAATAATAAGGTAAATATTATTATGCTTTTGTTAGCGAAGAAGATGACAGAGATGAGAAAGTTTAAATAATTGCCCAAGATTATGCTACTAGTAACGAAAGGTTCAAACCCAGCTTGGAAATAAGATCAAAGAATTTAAGCACCGTGACATGATGCTGTATGAATATTCTTCCATATTGACCCCGATGACCTCCAAGAGTCGGGTGAATTATTCTGACCTTGCATAAATTGTATTTTATGGAATGAAAATGACAGTACGTTGAAATGGAAAGAGACCCAGACTGGGAACTTTGAGGCAGAGACTGTTGTCTCAGCTTTGCTTCTGGCTAAATTTGCATCAGGTAAATCATTCGACTCTTAGAATCAGTTGCCTCAGCTGGCAAATGAGAATAACAACCCATCTCAAAGGTTTTTCTGAAAATCAAGTTATAAAATGCTTATGAAGATAAAAAGTGATGTATGAAAGCAAAGCATATGGGTCATGTAATCAGCAGGCCTTCAGGCAGTTTGAACTTGGAAGCAAAATCTAATGATATAAACTGATAAATTATGCTAAATCATTTTTGTAATAATTTGTAAAGCAGTTTTGGAGTGCCCGCAAATCAGGCATTGTGCAGAGCAAAAGGAGATATGAAGATACATAAGACATAGCTCTTCCCTCAAAAGGTTTATAATCTAAAGAGTTTTTACTGATATTAGCTGCTACATTTCAGAAAATTAATTTCTTGGAACTGAAAACATAGGAAATTGAGATTTTTGGTCTCGATTTTGGTTCAACTTAGTTTTATCTTTATCTGCAACTCCCAATACAGAACGTATACCTTAACTTGGTACCTCTCTTTTCTGTGCTGTATTACATTCAAATTTACTACAAATAGAATGCTGCTACTACTTTGTAAATATATTTATAAATCACTTGAAGATGGTGATGCATAGCAATTTTAAAATACTTACATAATGATCTGCATTCAAATTAAAGGCGGAAAAGTATGGAAATATTTCTGGAGGAAGCCTTTTTCTTCAAAGAGGAAGGAAAAGACCTCAAAGGCCTCTTACTGACTCTGTAGAGCCTTCTGGTTCACTCTTGTCAGTTTCTAGGTTCTTAGTTACAGACACAGAATGGTGATGGGTAGAATTATTACAGTTACTTTCTAAGACAGACTGTATGCCCAGGGTAGCAAAAAAAAAAAAATAATAATAATAATCCCTGGATTCCTTCTATTTAAATTCCTGCCCAAAGAAAATGTGCCATTTTATGTCAGCCAAATCAGGTTTGCTTCTCATTCCCAGTGAAAATCTGAGCAAACCATCACTGTCCCAGTAGACTGAGGAAGGGGTCAGCCCATCTTATGTCAAAAGCCAGAAAGTAGCTGGAAAACCATGAAATTACTCACTGTCAAAGTAGTTTAGGAGGTGCCTGTGTGGCTGAGTCGGTTGAGTGTCCAGTTTTTGATTTTGGCTCAGCTCATGATCCCATTGTCATGAGATTGAGCCCCCTGTCAGGCTCCAGGTTGGGCATGGAGCCTGCTTAAGATTCTCTCTCTCTCACCCTGTGCTCCTCCCATGCTTGTGTGCACTTTCTCTATGTCTCTTCACAAAACAAAGGCAGTTTAGGATGATTTTTTAAGATGTGGAGGTTGTTGAGAAAGGAAAAAATTCAACCGATATTTGATCAGAAAAAAGGTGTGTGTATACCTCTTTTTCTTAAGCTCTCCCATTTTCTTATGATCTAGGGATGGGACTAGTAGAATGTTAGAAATGTTCAAATAGAATGTAAAATTGAAGAAAAAATAATACAGTAATTGAGGTATTGGGGGGGTTTCTACTTTGATAATAACAGAGGTTAATGTTGACGTGCAGTAAAGTGATTACGGATTTTTATCAACTTAAGTAACAACACCGTCTTGTCCATGGAAAATTTATTATAGTTCTTTCATCATTGCTGGTTTGGCCTTCTGCCCAGGAGGTGTCTTCGGTTATGTCCTGTACTGGTTAACCTGTCTGGAATTGCTGCTAAAAAGCTCTGCTTCTTTAAAGAAAATTATTTCCCCCAGGATATTGTTATCATTTATAATTTACAGATCAGGAAACAGAGATCAAGGACCTTGAGGAGTCTGGAGTTGATGGGATCTGATGGTGGGGTCGAGTGCAGCTAGAAGAGGTTGCCCTGCACAGAGTCAGAAGAAAAGATTGGGTATGATGGGAGAGAAGTCAGCGGGTGGTGAAGGTGGATGATTAGGGTTTTCTCTCTTTGTGGCCTCAGTTTCTGACAACATAAGAGACTAGAGACGATAGCGGGTGTTGGGGAAAATTGCGAAGAGGGGTGAAGGTTTGAAACCGCTATTGAGAGAGTTTGGGTGGCGAGATGGTTAAGGAGGACCCTTGGGATCTTGTCTTGATCATGGTTCTAGTCCTCATGGCAGGGCATTCCCTGCCATGGCAATCTTCAGTCCCAGGCAGTAGTTAACTCTGCCAATGGAGCAGTGGTACGCTTGCCAAGAAGGATTCTACACAATTGGAAGGAGCAAGTGATCCACATCCATCAATGGGTAAAGTAATGGACTATGGAGTGTTGTCTAACTCCTTTCTAGATGGAAATGAGGAAAAGAGGTTAGGGGGGAAATTATTAACTGGTAGGAAAAGAGAGGGTCTAGTGGAGATCATGTATCAGAAGATTGTGTGTTAGAAGAAAAGGTAGTGAGTAAAGATACTAAGTTGGAGCCAGTGGAATACTAAAGTTTAAGATTTTTATTTTTTTCTTTTTTTAAATATGAAATTTATTGTCAAATTGGTTTCCATACAACACCCAGGGCTCGTCCCAAAAGGTGCCCTCCTCAATACCCATCACCCACCCCCCCCTCCCTCCCACCTCCCATCAACCCTCAGTTTGTTCTCAGTTTATAAGAGTCCCTTATGCTTTGGCTTTCTTCCACTCTAACCTCTTTTTTTTTTCTTCCCCTCCCCCATAGACTTCTGTTAAGTTTCTCAGGAACCACATAAGGGTGAAAGCATATGGTATCTGTCTTTCTCTGTAGGACTTATTTCACTTAACATAACACTCTCCAGTTCCATCCACGTTGCTACAAAAGGCCATATTTCATTTTCTCATTGCCACGTAGTATTCCATTGTGTATATAAACCACAATTTCTTTATCCATTCGTCAGTTGATGGGCATTTAGGCTCTTTCCATGATTTGACTGTTGTTGAGAGTGCTGCTATACACATTGGGGTACAAGTGCCCCTGTGCATCAGCACTCCTGTATCTCTTGGGTAAATTCCTAGCAGTGCTATTGCTGGATCATAGGGTAGGTCTGTTTTTAATTTTCTGAGGAACCTCCACACTGTTTTCCAGAGTGGCTGCACCAGTTTGCATTCCCACCAACAGTGCAAGCGGGTTCCCGTTTCTTCACATCCTTGCCAGCATCTATAGTCTCCTGATTTGTTCATTTTAGCCACTCTGACTGGTGTGAGGTGATATCTGAGTGTGGTTTTGATTTGTAGTTCCCTGATGAGGAGCAATGTTGAGCATCTTTTCATGTGCCTGTTGGCCATCTGGATGTCTTCTTTAGAGAAGTGTCTATTCATGTTTTCTGCCCATTTCTTCACTGGATTATTTGTCTTTCAGGTATGGATTTTTAAAGAATGAGTCATTCTTGGGGTGCCTGGGTGGGCAGTCGGTTAAGCGTCCGACTTCAGCCAGGTCAGGATCTCACGGTCCGGGAGTTCGAGCCCCGCGTCAGGCTCTGGGCTGATGGCTCGGAGCCTGGAGCCTGTTTCCGATTCTGGGTCTCCCTCTCTCTCTGCCCCTCCCCCGTTCATGCTCTGTCTCTCTCTGTCCCAAAAATAAATAAACATTGAAAAAAAAATAAATACAAAAAATACAAAAAAAAAGAATGAGTCATTCTGAATTTTTACAAAGCCAAACTTGTGCCAAAGGGAGTGGATCATTGAAATCAAGGGGAAGTGAGGGCAAGTGGAATTGAAGAGGTCAAGCAATCTGGGACAGTCAGTGGGTTAACTGTGCAGACATTTAAATCACCCAGCTGGTTAGTGGAATCAGAAGTGTATAAAAATGTCATGAGTCTAGAGCCAGAATCTTCTGAAAAAGTGATTGGGTAGGCATGCATTTGGCAAAGTGGAAGTAGAGGGGTTACATGGTAAGAATGGTAAAGTTTTTTTCTGTTTAGTTGTAAGTCTGAACGAGAGAAAAGGAGTGAAAAGTCTCTCCCGCACAGGGGAACAGAGAGCGAGAAGGTGAGCAGTCTACCGTGGATAATCCAGGGAGGTAGCATCCTTGGAGATGGGGAGTAGAAGCAAAGTTCACATGGATCAACAGAGTTTGCAGAGCAGGAAGGGAAAGGAGGAAACATGGAAGACAGCCAAGGCGGAAATGAAAGAGGGTGGGAACTGGAGGGGCTATGATTTGAGTCAACGGTGAAAGACATCAACAACAAGTGAGAGGATAGAATTGGCCACCTGCAGCGTCGATTTCAAGACGTGTCTGCACCTAGTCGCACAGAGACCCTGGCTGGTGTCCCCAGCAAGATGGCATTTGTTGTCTGTGGTTCATTGCAAAGAGACCTGTATGACAGAAGGTAAAATAGATACTAATATTTACTGCATTGTGCACAAATTATGTCATTTAATCTTTATAAAAACTCCAGAATGTATGCATAATTATCCTCATTTTTTTTTAAGAGATGAAGACACAGAATCTCAGAGAGGCAAAATAATTCTTCCAAGGTTATCAGTGCCAGCAAGTGCTTAAAATGCAAGTGCCAAACTCCAAACTCAGGTTTGTCTGAACATTCTTTCTCTTGTACCAAGAACTGACATCTGGGTCTGGATCCACACTTGCTCTAGGTGAATCAATTGATTTCTACATCTGATTCCTTACATCCAAAAAAATAGCAATAATATCAACTTTGTCTAACATTGACCGTGATGCAGTGAGATGCTTGTAAAAACAGTTTCAAGTAAACAGATAAAACTATACACTCATATATTAACTCCTTCACTCACGAGTCTACTCTTTTTCTGTATCCTTAAATCCCTATGAATATAGGTAAATAACTCCTCTATTCACTAACTTGAAGTGTAATCGTGTTCCTATAGTATAAACCTATACTACCAGGAGTTACCAGATGTACAATATAAAAATATTCCCCTTTATAGGGTAAGGCTGAATTGTTTCCTACAAAGGAAAATTTCCCCAGCGAGGTAGAAGGGATCATGCTTGTGCCGATTCTTTTTATTACTTGACATTGTTTTGTTAGTGGTGCCAATCTGGTGGTGGTAAAACGGTTTCTCATGGTTTGCATTTCTCTGACGGCTGCTGAAGTGAGCATCTCTTTGTTTATTGGTCATAAATGTTTTCTTTTGTATGGAATGTCTGTTAATATTTTTTAGATTTTTTTTAAGTGTATGTGTTTTGAGAGAGCGCGCGCAAACGCACGCGCGTGCACACGACAGTCGGGGAGGCGCAGAGAGAGAGAGAGAGAGAGAGAGAGAATCCCAAGCAGGCTCCACACTGTCAATGCAGACCCAGAGACGGGACTCCATGCCCCGAATCACAAGATCGGGACCCGAGCAGAGATCAGGGGTCAGATGCTTAACTGACTTAGCCACCCACGCACTCCTGTCTGTTAATATTTTTGCTCCTTCATTGCCCTTTTCTAATGAGACCCTCCAACTTCCTAAAGGTTGAGTTTGCATCAAGAACATGAATTAAGGAGTACAAAGTCGCACCGTAAATTGGTGGGAAAGCTTGAACTAAGACTGAACTGGTCCGGTTTTTTTTTTTTCACGCGATGTCATGGTCTCTTTTCCACTGAGATTCTTTCTCCTCAAACAGAGGGGCACCTGAGTGAGGCCGTTTGCGTGGGACCGTGTGGGATACACAGCTGGGATGGTTCTTGTTACTTCGGCTTCGTTCTTCCCACAGAAATGAAACAAAGTGAGCCAGACACATCAATATCCAGGGAACCCTGTCAATTTTGATGATACATGGAATTTGTTGTAAAGCAACCACTAGTGCAGAACTCCCAGTCTGGGGAGAGGTGGGGGTCAATGTAGATATGATTTGAAACCTTGTGTAAGATATATGATAGGCATTAGAGAAATGACAGTTGGAGCAGAAAATATAAAATGTGACTTTGAGAGAGGCTGGCTGGCTGGTCAGCTTTAGGGTTTATTACTGCCGCCTACTCCCCCTTTGTTTCATGGTTATAACGGACCTGATAGTTTGTCATTCTCTCTGCTCTGACTGCATACGAGAAACGGAGGATTGGGGCATTGGCATATGAGAGGACAGAGGGAAGTGATTTTTCTGTCATTCCCTAATGATATCTTCAAATAATAACCTGAGATCTGGAATGGAAGAATACGGTGGAAGTGGAATTTTGAATGAAATCTCTCATTCATCAATTCATTCATTCTCTCACTCTTTCCCACCCACCCCCTCCATTCATCGTTTTAAGCACTAAATCATTGTGTGTGAACAATATGCTGAGTTGTACTAGAGGGAAATCACGTTTTGCTGTTGAAATGGTGTCCTGTGGTCTACACGCATTCTTTGCCTTCCCACCTGTTAGCAGTTTCTCGGGTTCTGCCCGCCATCTGTCCTTCTTGCTCATTTCTTTCTCTTCCTTATTCAGTGGCTCTTAGATGGAGGAAAATACAGTGTCCTTGGAGCTTTTTGTGCTACTCCTTTTACTCTCCTATGAGACACCCATGGTCTGGCTCCCTAGTCCCCTAAACACTGGACTGACACCATAGATCTTCAGGGTGGTGGGAGTAGAACGTGGGGATGTGGAGAGAGAAGAAGGCAGACAATGTATGAGTAAACCTTTGAAGACATCCATTGACCTTTTCCTAATATTTGGTATAGGACAAATAGTTCTTTGTTTCTAATATGACAGTATAAAATATAATGTTTGTAATTATGCCATGTTCTATCACTACAGCATGCAAAATACTCCTTTCAAAGCAATACTTTAGGGATGCCTGGGTGGCTCAGTTGGTTGACCCTCCAACTTCACCTCAGTTCATGATCTCACAGTTCACGGGTTCCAGCCCTGCATCGGGCTCTGTGCTGCCTCTGTTCCCCTCACTCTCTGCCCCTCCCCAACTCATGCTCGTTTTCTCTCTCTCTCTCTCTCTCAAAAATAAATTAAAATTCAAAGCAATACTTTAATTATCCTCCCTCATTTTTTCTTCTTCCTTCCTTCTACTGTTATTCCCATATTCTCTTTATTGAGCTAATATGAAGGTCTTATAATCCAACCATGTCATTTTAGAGAAGAGGAATTGAGGGCCAGGAACATTGTTCAGCTTGCTTAAGTTTTTAAACCCTGAAGCTCTGGACTTCTGACTTCTAGACTAGTATCCTGTATTCTTCATGACCGGAGTTGATACTCCAGGAGACTCCCCCTTAGATGACATCTTCTGACAGCCTTGTAGACTGGCTCCCTTTGTTGTTGTTGTTGCATATTTGGAGACTGAGCCCCTAAGTGCCCCTAGGTTAGTTGCCCTATGCCACTGACTTTGTGATATTGACAAATGGACCTCACAGAGATCTTACAGGATCATTATCCTCTATGATAGAGTACCAGGATGCAATTCAATATAGAGATCGCTTTTCTGATATACTTATTTTCTGGGGGTCTCCAAGATCATAAGTATCTTGATTATATGAGTGGTTTAATCTGTTTTACCTATCTTTAGGAACCCGTATTTAGTAAGCTCTCACATCAAACAGGACATTTAATTATACCACAGGCACAATAATTTATTCAACTAATGTTCATTGAATACCTGTCATGGACATTCACCTGACAGGCACTGAAAATATAGAGGACAGATATTATTTTTGCCCTCAGAGAGCTTATAGGCAGAGGCAGAAATGGATGCATAAACCAAAAACTTCAATCCTGGGCCAGAGCAGGCATCATATATCCTAAGATTTAAGGAATGATCTAATGTCAGGCAGACAAAGCAAGCCAGAAGGCACAGCAGCATCACAGAGGCAGTGCCTGTTGCTTGCTGGACCCCTCAGCTTGGGTCCATCAACACTGCCAACTGATGGTGGAGGCGGGAAGACAGAAGACTACCAAAGAAACAGGATTCGGCCTCAGATAGGCACACACACACAGTCTTTCATTTTCTTATCCAGTGCCCCTTCCATCCTCTCACCGTGGTGACGAGAGGAGAGCTTGGGCCAGAGCTTATCTACTCAACTACGTGACAGGAAATGAATTGTGGTGGGGAAATGGCCTCTTTAACATGGGGAGACCCTCTAGAACTCTGTTACTTAGATAAGTCAGAAACTTGGTGTTCTTCGTTTGTAGTAACACAGACTGTGATAAGACTGGCAGGTTGAGAAGCTACCAAAACGGAAGAGGAAACGATCCAAGCCTACCCAGAGTTGTCTCTTCTGTTCTTTATTACACACACCTCTATATGTTTTCTCCCCAGAATGTCATTATCAAAAGTTGGTGATCTGTCTGAGCAAGTGAGCCAAGTGCACATGTTTAGTTTTGTGTGAAATCTCAAACTTTCACTATTCTTTCTTTTACTTTGGTTCATCATACTTCCAGAATCAAAAGAATTATTCCACAGTTCTGCCAGCTTCTCCCTCCATAGTACTTGTCTTTCCATAACATCCTATGGACCTGTGTATTATCACCTACACTTATTAATTCAGCTCATTTTATTTCTTTTGACTAACCATCGTGCATTTTCCTCTTCATAGTCAATGGACTCCCTATGTGAACTCCCTTTTTGATTATTTCTCCCCATGAACCACAATGAGTTCATGGAACTACAAACAACATGGGAAGAACATGAAAGACTTGAAAAGGTAGGTGTGATAGATATATTTTATTCTCCACTCTTTCACCTTACTTAGTGCCCCAGGAAGCTGAGCCATATGGACTATATCCATGGCTTTTCTGTTGCCACATGGGTTCACCCAATGGGAGGTACCAAAATATGAGGGGAGCTGCCTCCTCAGGAGGCAAGAGGAGAGTCAGGTTAGGGTATTTATTACCTCATCTCTCCTTCCAGATCAGTATAAATTGCTGCCTTCCTCTACTGAAGGCCCAAGTTCCTGTCAGGCAGTCCTTGCCACAGGATTACATCCTGGTTCCAGGAATCTCTTTCTTCTCTTCCTCCTCCAGTCCTGAGGATATTAACGAGCCCTGCTTCATACTGTGCCCTATGTACCACACTTTTCTTTCTTGGTTCTCTTAGGGAATTCTCACAGATTTGTGTTTTACGTGGTAGGATATATGAGCCTGAGGCTCAGGATAGAAGTTCTAGAATAAAAGTGTAGATTGGTAGTTGAAGTTGGGGTTGGTGTGCAGAACCAGAACGGAAAATGGCTGAGGAGAGAGGGTTAGAGAGAACTCATAGATTCTCTAACGGATGCCTCTTGCCATATTATCTTCTTCCCTTTTTATCCATGAGTATTTCTTCCATTCAAGAATGTGTATATAATGGCTAAGTGATAGCCATGAAAGAAACAAGTGATTCTTTAATGGGCAAAAGCAAAAGTAAAAATCTTTTTAAAAAGTTCTGATCCATAACAATCAGTCTTGGCAGATATGAATCTGTCCAATAACAAGTTTTATTATAAATTCTTTAACATGTGCTATGTATTTAGAGAAAGGAATGCTTTAGCCAGAGTCCCTTTCCGCTTATAACATTTCTCACTGGCTGCTTCAATTGTTTTCTCCTTTTTGTGGCACATTAATTCGAATGGAGCAGGTCTCACTCTCCACGATACTTGTCATTTAGTTGGATGTTAATTATTTTCACAGGTAGAGTAACCACAGGACCAACCATTTTTCACAGTTTCCTTTATTGCTCCGGTAGTCCCAATTTCCATTTAGCCATAAAAGAGTTTTAAACACTTGTGATTTCTTTAACACTGACCAGCTCCCCTTTTGAGGAAAAAACATTATTCACCTTTCCTCCCAGTGTTTCATGACCAAATTCTAAAATGTGTCCTGACTGCTTCCTTCGCTAGCCAAGACATTTGATATTCCAGTCATAACAACACATTAATCAATTCAGGTTTTATAAATTATGTTCCTGGCCCAAATAATAATAGCATGAGTGAAGATGGCACTTTTTGTAACTGGGTTTGTGGTGGTTTTTTGTTTTGTTTTTTGTTGTTGTCGTCTTGTTCTGTTTTGTTTTGTTTTTGTTTTTTTATGTTTCTACTGGGTGTATATTCACGTTTACTTCCTGGGAATATTCCTGCCTTTAGTCCCTCACTTCCTGCTTCACTCCTTGTGATTTCCCCAATGACCAAGTCTCCGTTTCAATGGTAGAATAAAATGGGACGCGTTGTACTGTATGTAGCATGTGTCATTCACGTGTCATTCATCAGATTCCAACTCTGAGTTAAAGATCCACAGCCATGATGGAACACGGTTCAGCTTGACCACTTCATCCCCATGAGGACTGTTTTGGTCTTTTTTTCCCCCCTCTTAAGGAGGCATACTTGGCTCCGTTAAGCTGTCGGAGTCCTAGAAAGTACGGCTACTGGTCTGAGCAGTTGGTTTTGCCAATGCACTAACATTTGGGATATTCTGTATGTCCTTTGGTGCTAGGTGTTTTGGGGGGGATTGTCTGTTGGTTTGTTTGTTTGTTTGGTTTTAATACTCTCATGAGACTAAGTTGATAACAGTGAGGACCTGTTCTTTTGATGCCTGAGTTTCAACTTGGCACATTAAGCATATGTTATCTACGCAAAGTGCTATAAATTGCCTGATGAACACTAACTGTACTTGTAGGCATAGATAGAGAGTTTTTCTTTTAATTTTTGTCATACATTTTGTTGTAAAATAAATGGGTATAATGCGTCAACTGATAATTATTGAGCACCTTATTTCATCCTTACACTCCTCTTGGTGTTAGAAGTAGCTCAGAAGGAAAAATTCTTGGATTCTCTCTCCCCTCTGATGTAGATTTTTGGTGGGAAAAGGAGAGATACTATAATTGTCATCATAGAGAGTAGAATTTAAAAAGAGTTTTGAACAAGGGGGGGTGAGCTCGTGAAAAGAAGGAGTCTATTTCAGGATTCTGGAATGGCATAGAATATAGCATATGGCCTTTACGAGAAGAAAGAGAAAGGATTGTTAGTCAGTGGCCTTTTTGTTTTGGTTCTTCCTTAGTTTTTATGCATTCTTTTTATGTACTATTTCTTTTCTGTTTGAACTATTTTCTAGATGATCCTTAATATAAATGTACTGTTTAGGGGGAAATGCCAACTCTTAGTCATCTAGAAAAGCTGTTTCACTCTGACCTAAGATTAATGGGTATAGATAGTAACAGGAAGCTCAGATTGGAAATAGATCTGGTTTTGGAATTCTCCATTACAGAACACCAATATATTAACTAGATAGAAGTGGAGCTTATCAGTTGCAAAGGAGACAGGAAGCCTCTACCCACACCCCACACCCCACAAACGCCCAGTGGGTTTGAAAATTACTAATATACTCCCTTTTCGGTTATTTGGCCGTCTTCATATTATCCTTTATTATTAAATAAATGGGGACCGCTGACACATGAGCCTTGGCTCACCTCCCTTTGCCTGTGGTTATATAGTCAGTTGCCAGGGGGGCTGTTTAAAAGGGTAACCTGAAGTAACAAATTAATGCCTGCACGGAACAGAGAGAGGGAATGGAACCATGAGAAGTGTTTTTTCCTCTTCTTTTGTTATTATGACACCCAATTTACCAGAAGGTATGTGCAAGCAGTAGCATGATGACCCCTTTTCCTGCCCACGCCTCAGCAGACAGTGGATATGTTCTACTTAGAGGCTACGTCTGAGATGATGGGAGGTGAGCCCCAGGACCCATTGCCCAGGACTGCCTGGGACTGTACCCTCAGGTCTCCTCAGGAGCACCTAACCGAAGAAGTCCATATTTTGGCCTGGGTTGACAGCCATCTTGGCTGGCCCTATAGACCAAGTGCCAAAACACCACTTTGATTTGTGCTGAGTAGGCAATACCGTAAGTCAGGAACTCACCAGGGCAGGAAGCCAGGGCTTTGAATGGCCATCTCTGTGACTTTTCCAGCCCATCCATTGGAGGCAGCTCACTCCCATCAACACAAAAGCTGTCATTATGCTTCCCGCCACCCCAAATAGTCTGTTAAGTAAGGAACCAAGAGTGTCATTATTGACGTGGTACTCAGTATATTCTGATTTCCAAGTGTTGACTTACTCCTGGTCCACTGATTGGATGCTCTTGAAGATGAACCGGAAGTATAGAGTTAAACAAGCTGACAAAGACATAAGTCGGAGGAAAAATACGAGTACATGTCTCTGCTGTGCAAGAACATCCTCAATATTATGAAAATATTGGATTGTTCTTTGGACTACTGCTTAGTAACACCCAAGAAATGAGTGAGGATCTCTGACCAATGAAGAACTAGCCCAGGAATACATATATTTATCTGGGAAAGCCACAAAGAGTATACCAGGACTGAAAGTCCCCATAATATATTAAACATCTAGTATCTTTACCCTCAGTCATTTGAGAAGGTTTTCTTTTTCTTTTCTTTTGTTTTTTTTTTTCTGAATATACAAGATGTTTTGTAGAATTCTGAAACTGTTTAAAAATATTATGACCCCTCAGCGACTTGGGTTACTTCATAAGAAATCTTCATGTCTAGATCAAAATGTAAAGATTTTATTGAAGCCACATCTCTAATTAATCAAACCATGTTATCAATCCAAGAATTATTAAATCAGTTCACTCAGAAGTCAAGTTAATTTTTGATACCTAATGAACCAAGCTAGAAATTTAATAACTAAATATTTGCCATTTGATCACCCATTTTGGAAACATAGCAGGTCCTTCCTTGTGGTTGCTTGATGTAATGCAGTCTCTCTGTTTGAGGGCACATCTTGAAACTGATGACACTGGTGTCATTTAAAAAAAAAACCTTTCCATTTTTCTTGTGAGAATTTGGCAAATTATTTGTATGCTAATGGGAATGAGCCAGGTGAAAAGGAGGAGAAAACTAGGAGAGAGACATCCTGGGGTAGATGAGAAAAGATGGAGCCCTATTGAATGAGGGGGACACTGTCCCTGGTTTGGATGTAGGGACGTCATCTCTGGTAGCAGCATGCTAGGAGATGCTCTGATGCTCGTAGCTGTTAAATGCACAGTGCGAACATGTGGACGTTTCCTTTCATTAATTTCTGTTTTCTCATTGTAAGAACAAGGGACAGGGCCATCTGCTGAAAGTGAGAACAGGTGAGGAAGTCCTGGGGGACAGGGGGAGAAGAGACACCAGTGACCCGAAACAGTCTTCTCATGGGGATAGGACAGAGGTGAGCCACCTGCTGTGTCCTCAATGCGTCTTCAGTTGACAGCATTATTATTATTATTATTATTAAGAACCTGTGTGTCACTCAGTCTAGTCTGCCCATCTCAGTTGTTCCCTTGCCTTTGAAAGATGTCCAGAAAAGGGGCTGAGAGAGTGTTTTTATGTTTGTGCCCTGGAGACCCTGCACCTCTTCTAGGGTAGGACCCAGTGTCACAAGAACAACGGTGACCCAAGTCCTGGCCTCTCTTCCTCTCACCCCTTTTCTCTTCTCTCCCCTTCACCTTGTCTTCCTTCCACCTTCCTCTTACCCTCTTTTCCACACTCCTTCCCTACCCTCTTTCCTCTAATGGTGTTCTCTCTACACATCTTTCAGCTAAACATAAAATTGAGAATTCACCCACAAATAAATGTATATAGCTTATAACCAAGTAAATATGCATCTACTACTAAACTAATTTTTACATTAAAATATATCCCAAATAAAGTAAAATAAATAAAATATATCCTAAAGTATAAATTTTAAACATTTTTAGAATACTTATTTCTTTTGAGAGAGAATGCACGCACAGGCATGCGCTAGCAAGGGAGGGGCAGAGAGAGAGGGAGAGAGAGAATCCCAAGCAGGCTGCAGGACTCGATCCCATGAACCTTGAGATCATGACCTGAGCTGAAATCAAGAGTTAGATGTTTAACAAACTGAGCCACCCAGGTGACCCTAAAGTTCACATTTTAAAGGGGCCTATAGGCTTCCACCCAGGATAAGTGATTTGGATGAGGGAGTAACAAGGAATTTGTTCATTGACATAAGGGTGCCTGAGAGATGTGGGTACCAATATCAGGTTCTAGGATTGCCAGTCCTATAGGCCCCGTCTGAGCTCTATCGGAGTGGAAATAGGGACATTGATGATGGGATTGTTGGGAGATCTTTACAGTGTCCCCAGAATGTGGAAGATGTACTTAAACATAGTCACAGACACCAGGGCCCACATTTTCCTGGAGATCTCTGAAGTGGATGATAAGGGACTAGAGCAAACAGTGAAGATGAAATGAAGGATGGGGGCTACCCCACCCCAGTTCCTGGATGCCTCGTGTAGTACAGTCACTGTCCCCGTGGTTCCTGTGGCTCCAGGTTCAGGGGAGCAGACAGCACAGGCAGGGCAGGAGCTGTGTGGGTGTCCTGGAGCCTGGCCACTGAGCACTGAGGCACTCAGCCCGAGAAGAGACAGAGCGAACTATCGCCGGTAGCCAAAGACAGACAAGATTGCTTCTCTGTAACTGGGTCTTGGGGGATAGAAAGGGCTAGAATAAAGCGGCTCACTGCCTTAGAAAACCACCCACATCATCCACACAGGGACTGACATGTTAACAGAGGTTGCCAGAAGCCCATGGAATGAGCCTGAAGCCTCGTACATAGTTCAGGTATAAAAGACTGTGCCAGAGAATCTCCTCTTTCCCTCTTCTCTTCTTCTGACTCATCCCACTCGAGAGGAGCAAGACCCTGGGCAAAGTGGGAAAGCCAGCCCCACGACAGAACGCCCCACCCCCTCATTCCAAGGTGCTTGAGTAGGAGTGAAATCAAGTAGTCAGGACCCCGCCCTACTCAGAAACCAGAGATACAGTCCCTCTTGGTGATGAGGCATGTCTTAAAGTGGAGTGGGCCATCACAGTAACTGAGACCATCTGGGATCTCCCTAAGATAACATTAAAGAACAATTTCACCAAGCATGGTTGGGTCAATGATGAACAAAATATTTACTATTTCATGTTTAAAGCTCACTGGGTTAGACTCAATAAACCAGTTGCACAAGTATAGAACTAAACCAAGCTTAGAACCAAACTTTCAAATGACTGTCCTTTAAAATGCTATCCCAACATACTTTTAAAATGATGTGTCTTCGATCTCGCGGTCCGTGAGTTCGAGCCCCGCGTCAGGCTCTGGGCTGATGGCTCAGAGCCTGGAGCCTGTTTCCAATTCTGTGTCTCCCTCTCTCTCTGCCCCTCCCCCGTTCATGCTCTGTCTCTCTCTGTCCCAAAAATAAATAAACGTTGAAAAAAAAATTTTAAATGATGTGTCTTCAACCAAGTTGTTTCCACTACAAATATTTTCATTGTGTATATATATTTTTTAATTTAACTTTATTTTTTATTTTTTTAAACTTACATCCAAATTAGTTAGCATATAGTGAAGCAAGGATTTAAGTAGATCCCTTAATGCCCCTTACCCATTTAGCCCGTCCCCCCTCCCGCAACCCCTCCAGTAACCCTCAGTTTGTTCTCCATATTTATGAGTCTCTTCTGTTTTGTCCCCCTCCCTGTTTTTATACTATTTTTGTTTCCCTTCTCTTATGTTTTGTCTCTTAAAGTCCTCATATGAGTAAAGTCATAGGATTTTTGTCTTTCTCTGACTAATTTCACTTAGCTTAATACCCTCCAGTTCCATCCACATTGTTGCAAATGGCAAGATTTCATTCTTTTTGATTGCCGAGTAATACTCCATTGTATATATATACCACATCTTCTTTATCCATTCATCCACCGATGGACATTTGGGCTCTTTCCATACTTCAGCTATTGTTGATAGTGCTGCTATAAACATAGGGGTGCATGTGTCCCTTCGAAATAACACACCTGTATCCCTTGGATAAATGCCTACTAGTGCAATTTCTGGGTCGTAGGGTAGTTCTATTTTTAGTGTTTTGAGGAACCTCCATACTGTGTTCCAGAGTGGCTGCACCGGCTTGCATTCCCACCAACAATGCAAAAGAGATCTTTCTCCACATCCTCACCAACATCTGTTGTTGCCTGAGTTGTTAATGTTAGCCATTCTGACAGGTGTGAGGTGGTATCTCATTGTGGTTTTGATTTGTATTTCCCTGATGATGAGTGATGTTGAGCATTTTTTCATGTGTTGGTTGGCCATCTGGATGTCTTCTTTGGAGAAGTGTCTATTCATGTCTTTTGCCCATTTCTTCCCTGGATTATTTGTTTTTTGCGCGTTGAGTTTGATAAGTTCCTTGTAGATTTTGGATACTAACCCTTTATCTGATATGTCATTTGCAAATATCTTCTCCCATTCTGTTGGTTGCCTTTTAGTTTTGCTGATTGTTTCCTTCGCTGTGCAGACGCTTTTTATTTTTGATGAGGTCCCTTCATTGTATATTTTTAATGAAAACAAAAATATTTCTGTTCAATTAATAAATATAAAAAGTAGTATTTTAAGATATTGTTTCTTTTACTGTTTTCTCAATCTGTAAGATTCATACTTCAGAGCATATTTTAATATAAAAATTAGGACAGTAGCAGATATATGTTTATTCATTTTTTAATCAATTATATAAGTTTATTGGTGAGTAAATTCTCAAACTTTTTAACAGAGAGAGGTATCTAAATACATTTTGTTAGAGAAAAGAGGCAGGAAAATGGGCCCAGAAAACAAGCATGAATGGAAGATAGAAGGAAAGAAATGTGAAGAGAAGGAAGCAGAAAGGAACTCACAGGAAGGCTGACCATTTATATGTGGAGGGGAGAGGCCAGGCTGGGCAGGGCCAGGTGGGGTGGGGCGGGGCAAGGAGGGGAGGAAGGAGGAGGACTTGGGTCACCATTGTTCATGTGACATCAGACCATTCCCAAAAAAGGTTCAGGGTCCGGGGCATGAACATAAAAATAGCTTCTCAGTGAACTTTTTTAGACATCTGTAGAAGATAATAGGGTCTCAGGCTACACCGAGGGGCATATAGCCACCTTTTAAAAACTCTGGAGTAACAATATTATTGTCTGGTGAATGGGTGGTGCAGGGTAGAGTGGTAGGGGAAGGGGAAGAGAAATGTAGGTAAATTTAGATAAACTCTAAATAAGAACAGAAAGCCTACGCCCTGGTCTCAGGGGTCATCTGTTAGGCCTTTCATATTCAGAAGGTGAAAACATCCTTTCAATTCAAAGTTCATGGAGAAGTACAATTTTTGGAAGAATAAAATCTCATTTCCTTAGAAGCGGTTTGGAAAACAACACAAAACTTACAAGATATGCTTCATCTGCTAGAGCATGGCATTGTACGGGGAGTAAACAGCAGCACCAGGTTACAAGAGCCAGTAAAGGTCTCATGAAAATCTACATTTATGCAAAGCACTTTCTGTACTCCTGAGAAGCTGCCTCCAACTGACTCAGAGTTCACTCGCAGAAAAATAATTAAATCCCTGAAAGTCAACAAGGATTTATTAAGGACTGAAATGATTCTCTACACGGTAGTAGGAACTCTGATGAAGATATAGCCCTTGCTTTCAAAAGAACTTTACCACTTGCAGGTAAATTGAAGACAGAAGTCACAGCATAGCTTAATACAACTGGATTGTGATAATACATGGATGAATGAGAGAAGGGAGCAGAAGTGGAGCAGGGAAAAAGAGAGAGAAAATTACTTTTGAGGCAAAACCTTGTCCAAGAGTTCAAGAGGAGCAAAACAAACAAATAAACAAAAAACAAACAAAAAAAAAAGGGGGGGGGGGGGGGGAGAGCAGAAAGTCTAGACCAGAAGAAAAGAAAGAAAAAATAAAATGGGAATACCCAGAGTAATGGAGACCCCGACGCCTCACATCTCTTTATATTTCCATTAATTAATATACTTATGGAATAAGTGTCTATCTCCGACACTTGGTGTGGGCATATGATAGGGAATGAAAAAGAGAGTTAAAGAAAATGTGATCCCTAGCTTGAAAGAACTTGAATGCAGGGGAGCAAAGGAGTAGAGCCATGGTTACCTCACAGCGGGTGATGGATGCTCTGCCTGAAAAAGGCGGATGGGAACTCAGGAGGAAGTTAATTGACCCACAAGAGCTCTGTGCTGCAGGATCTCAGATGTTGATCTCAGATCAAGGATGAAAACTTAGGGAAGAACGTGCTGAAATTAATGGATGACATTGACTTTTCTTTATTCGAAGCATAATTCCCCACTAAGCTAGTTTAGACAGATCAGCTGTGGGCTCATCTGTTCGTACCTAGAGTCATGGTGTCGCTAACCAGGGATCACAGCCCTGGTCTCACCTAAGAATCACCTAACACTGATGCCTGGATCCCACGGTAGAACAGTTAAATCAGAGTCACTTGGGTGGAACCCGGGAAAAGGCATTAGTTAAAAGACTTCTCCAGATGATTCTAACATGCTTCTGGGGTTGAGAACCAGTGCCTACACACAGACCTGGACAGACTCCCACTATAACAGTTTACCCAGGTTTCTGACTTGGTCCCAGATGTTATAACAGAAACAGCCTCTCCTTTCGGAGGCACTTGGGTCCCCTCTTGTACTTCCTCTTTGCACACCGCACTGTTTAGTTGAGTCCACGGATGAAATAGATTAAAAGAAATTTTTAATACATTTTATTTTGTGGAAAATTCTTGTTTTAAAAGTTTGGCCCTCTGCTGCTGTGCCATATATGTTGGCCAAAATAAAGCATAACTGGTCAACTAATTCCTCCCCAGGTAATATTTCGTGCAAAAAAAAGTAAATTCTGACAGTGTAACATTTACATGGGAACATGATTTTCAAATAATTAATTCATATCTGTTCCTGGAAGTCTCTACGAAATGGGTAAATATATCTACGCATCGATGTATATTTTCCAAGAGGATTAGGAACAAATTAAGAACATTTCTATGGAATAATCTATAGAGGATCGCTGTGTAACAGAACACTTCGACTCCAGCTTCTTCTATCGGTTTTAACTCTTTCTCCCCTGTAGAGTTTGTAGGCAGTGAAGACTAACCCAAAGCTTGACATTCTGTGGCCTCTGTGAGCTTTCTGAATGCTGCCTGGACATTTCGTATTATGGTCTTCTGTTGGCCTTGGCAGTTTAAGGGCTGGAAGCAAACCAGTTTTCAATTGCCTGCCTGCAAAAAAATACCCAAAAATATTACGAGACCAGTGAGCATTGCCAAAATGTTTTCTTCTTTCTTTGTCCAGTCTCCCACAAGACATACAAGCTTTCTACTTCCTTTCCCTTTGCAGTTAGAAAAAAAAAAAAGGAGCTGAAGAGTCCATTAAGATAGAATTGTCCCTTTCTTCACGGGCTCTTAATCAGAGTATAACTGTTGTCTTGACTCTTCAGCACAGGCAGCCATGGAATTGGTCTCTTTTCTCTCTGTAACATCTATTCAGTTGTGGGTTTTTTTTACCTCTCCTTTCTGACCAGTGGGAAAACTACATTTAATAAAACAAGTGGAGTTTATTAAGAGTGACCAAAACTAATCGCAATTAAGCTTTTTTACCATCTGAAACACTGAAACATAATTGGAACAGAATACTTTCTGGGTGTCATAGAATCTCACAGATACTAGAAAACTTGTTGCATAAGAGTCAGTGCTGATGCAACGCCACAGAGGTCGTACCTTGTTTCAGTAAAACGGGTGTAACATGGATGGGGCTTTCTACGTCAAGAATGATATTAAAGTATAATAATGAATTATTATGATGTTGATATATGATATTGAATTATTATGATGCTGATGTATGATATTGAATCATGATGTTGTATGTCTAATATACATACATGTATTATGAAGCTAATATAATGTTGTATATCAGTTATAGCTCCACAAACAAAAAGAATTTGTCAGTTACATCTCCAAAACAAAGAATTATATTAAAGTATAGAAATCTAGGGGCGCCTGGGTGGCTCAGTCGGTTAAGCGTCTGACTTCAGCTCAGGTCACGATCTCGCGGTCCGTGAGTTTGAGCCCCGCGTCGGGCTCTGGGCTGATGGCTCAGAGTCTGGAGTCTGCTTCTGATTCTGTGTCTCCCTCTCTCTCTGCCCCTCCCCCGTTCATGCTCTGTCTCTCTCTGTCTCAAAAATAAATATTAAAAAAAATTTAAAGTATAGAAATCTATAAATTAATGCAGAAAGGCAGTGAACTTTTTTTTTTTAAGTTTTCTTTTATTTATTTTGAAAGTGAGAGAACAAGTAGGGGAGGAGCAGAGAGAGAGAGGGAGAGAAAGAATCCCAAGCAGGCTCTGTGCTGTCAGCACAGAGCCCAACGCGGGGCTCGAACTCAAGAAACGGGAGATTGTCACCTGATCCAAAATCAAGAGTCGGACACTTAACCAAGCTGACGGAGCCACCCAGGCACCCGGCAGTATGGTGAGCTTTGAAATGATGACAAATGAATAGGGAAACAGAAGCAGTAGCGTTTATGATGGTTTATACAGACCACATGGTCGAAGTGCTTTCTTAATCCAGGTGTCCACACTGCTACAGAAACAGCATATATTAAGAGCGAAGGAATTCAAACATCTCCATATCAGTTACGACTCAATTTTTGCCAAATGGAAGCCATCTGAAAGGAAATGTCTTGTTTTACTGTCACCTGCAGAGTTCAGGAGTTGAAGAAGTGGAGAATGGACTGGCTCCTCTGGATTTACTTCTCATTGACCAAGGCACACTGATCGGTGACACAAAAGCAAAAAGAAATTGGCAGAGGGAGAGGCCGTGCCATTTTAATGAGCAAAGGAAATGTGTCAAAACAGAAGAGGAAGCAGCAGTAAAATTGCATGTGCAGCTACTCGACAAGACGAAATAGTTCAAAATAAATGGAGGGGTCCAACAAATAAAACGAGGACAGTCTAATTAAAAGAGAAATTAAAAAGAAAGAGAAGCTCCTACAGACACCCAAATGAATGCAAAAGGAACTTTCATCTGAGCCCATATCACAGTGGAATCAGCCCCCCGTGTCCAGCCACAGACAGTTATTACAGTGGGTTCATGTGTTAAAGGGAACCTTACGATACATATACGAACTGGGACGTGAAACACAAAGACCAAGATGAATACAAAACAATGGCATGTTGGAATCGTTGGAGTAGTATTTGGAGGGAAAATACCTAAATGAACTAAGATGTGGGGGGGAAAAAGGGTGAAAATGGGTGGCCAAAACAACCTGAAGCCTTTATTCTGAGAAAGCTCGAGGAGAAGCTAGGTCCCCTGCCTTTTAGAATACTGCATAATTTTCAGATTGCCAAAGGGAGGTAGAACTCCAAAAATACTGTTTTGCTTCCACATTTTTCTAAGGAGGATATATGGCAAATCAGAAAGGGCAGAAGAATAGTTGATGCCAAAGAAGGGCAAGTTAGCCTGAGAAAGTCTTCGGGTTTGAATCACTGGCTTCTAAATGTTTCTCTTCTACAAAATGATAATAATAAAACAATTCAGTTGAACTTATTTTCTACAACTCTAATTTAACAGAGCTTCTTATTCTGATATTACTTTCGTCATTTGTTTGGTTTTTTTCCGGTTTCACATACTTTTGTTTCTGTTTAAACGAAATGATGCTGATGGCATGGGTTAGTTATCCTTATGTCGCAAAATAAAAAATTAGCAATGTTATGCTAGCTCCTATTTTTAAGTTTTATTGGTTCCCAAAGTCCAAAGACCTGGGAGTCAGTAGAGATTTTTTTTTTTCAGTTTAAAACATTCCTTTGAATAAGGAATAGATACACACGATAGACATTGAAAAGGTTCATGTAGTCACGCAGTATTTTGCCTGCATTTGCACGCCAGCCTACTGTCCTCTCAGTTTCCCTCCAGAAAGGCAACCATTGCAAAAGATCCTGTATATAATTCTGCACAAGTTCTGAACTTTGCATAAAAATTGCTTGTGCTTTTGACACAAATGGCAGCACACTCAACCGATCTGTACTTTGCTTTCATCGCACAAACTGTATACACTCAGGACCTGGCCCCCCGCTATTTTAATTTTGTTTGGAGTTGAAACTAAATCTAGGTACTAAAATATAATTTATTGATGCGTTTGTGGAATCAGTGTCAAAAGTTCTTGAGTGGTGCTGTAGGATGAAAGGAGTGTCATAACACCAGGAAGATGAAAATGTTAGCTCAAGATTTCACAAAGTAGCAAAAGAAGAATTTAAGAACTTACCCCGCTGGTGAACTTGCTGTCCGTCAGGAGCAAGCTTTCCGTGTAGACTGGTGACTTAATGCACATGTGAAAATTAGGGTCCTGTGATGACTGGGAACAGTCATGAATTCATAAGACTATAAATAAAAGCTTCGTCAAGTTTTCTGAACTGATATAAGAAAAGAACATCAGACGCCTTGTACATTTTGATCATAAGTAGCCATTTGGCGCCATTTTTCAGGACCTGTGTCTGTGGCTGTGGAAGGTAGGGAAGGTAAAGTGCGGCCCAAAACTGATTGAACACTTTTATGCAGAAGCGATTAATTAATTACTCCTTGGAGGGGCCTTAAAGGTTCACATCCCCAATTAGAATGTTGCGAAGTTTTGCCTGTTAACGTTGTATCAACGCATTGATGACAAGGTAGGCGTGGTTAGCAGATTTGTGAATAATGCAAATAAGGAAGGAAAGCAAATGGGTATCGTAGTCAGAATTTAAAAAGATCTTGACAATATGGAACAATAAACAAATTAAACCAAGACTTGGTTCAAAATATCAGCAGTCTATGTGCAGGCAAGTAGATCTGGCTTAATTTATATAAAGAAAAGCTGTACATTTTACAAGTTGACTACAAATACATCCTTCGTAACACACATCAGTGCCTTCCAACTTAAGGACTGAAACTTTATTTAGATCTACAAATCTTCTGGTTTTCTTTTGTTACTTCCTTCCGTATGTTATTTCTGTTCTCTGTTTCTGTCATTTCTGGTAGACTTTTGTCCTAACCTTCTCCCTTTCTATTCCTGGACCCCTTTTCACTCCCTGCGTCCATGCTGTGAGCTTAGAGTTTCCCTGAAACTACACTTATACTCTGAGTAATCTTCTCCTGTGATTTCCTTTCTTTTATGATATGATCCCAAATATTTGTATCCTTTAAGAATTTTGTAAAATTCTGGAACTACCAATAGCTTTCTAGCTCTGCTATGAATTTCTTTCACACACACACACATTTATGTTACAGCATGGGAATTTGAGAAGAAGGATAAACATCATGTTCTTTGCTCTAACTTGATCCAGTATCCATTAACAAACCAATAACACCCAATGCGTCACATGATCGATCAGATGAAAATTAATGGAAATATTGTGCTCCGGAGAAGAGCAGTAATAATCATACTCATCAGAGCCTATTTGAATATTATATTCAGTTCTATGTATAACAATAGAGAATCTAAGATATATGAGGAATGTTTGAAGAAGCAGAGAGATTTCGCTTAGAAAGAGACAAGATCGTCAGCTTGAGTTATCTGAGGGGATGTTAATGTAGAAGTTAAACATTTTAAATATTTGCGGAAAACAGACCTACGATCATTTTTTTTTCCTTAAGAACAGGTGGTGGACTTTATTTTAGAATAAAGAATAACTTCTTAATAAATAGGCCTGTACCAAAAGTAGAATGAGCTACTTTCATACTTGAAAAATTCCTAGCACTAGAAATGTTCAAACAGCAACTGAGGGAGGGATGACTTTTCATGAATATTTTAAACAATAGAACATTTATCTATCTATCAGTGCCTTCTAATTTTCCAATCCCAAATTGTCTGTTTCTTTGGGTTCTGTCTGGCCCTAGACTGAAGTTTGTTTCTCCCCTTGGGTCCATCCGACTCCTGAGTATCTGCCTCATTGCTACTTTGCCTTGAACTGTGATTTCCATGTGCCTCCAAACTCTTGACCCACCACTTATTCAATTTTGACTCTGGACTTGGCTCACCTGTGGACACTGAAAGCATCCATCTCAGGTGTCCCACTTGATTCCAGTAACTTCATCCCTGACCCACCCATCAGGTTTTATGTATTGTTTTGTGACTAGGCCTTTCTCTCTTGCCTGCCCAGTGCTTTCTTTTGTGTTCTGGTTCCCACAAATATTACATAATCCCCTTTCATTCTTACAAGAGCCTTCTAACGGGGCACAGCCACCAGTTTATCTTCCTTCTGTTTGGGGCGTCCTTATTTCTCGTAAACTCACATGCACCCTTTTAGCCCATTAATCTTTCAGAGTGCTACTTTAATTATTGCTATCTTCCCAAAACCACTGTCTGAAAACAAATGTTTCCCACGAGCTATCGGATGAAATCAACTTGGGATGCTGTAACAAAGTACCATAGACTGGATGGCTCAAACAATAGACAGTATTTTCTGCACAGTTTTGGAGGCTGGGACTTCCAAGAGCAAGGTGCCCATCGATTTGGTTGCTGATGATTCTCTTCCTAACTTGCAGAGAGAGGACAAACTCTCTGGTGTTTCTTCGTATAAGGGCACTAATCCCATAGTGAGGTATGAAGGCCCTCTAGGCCTCATCTCAAATGCCATTACTCGGGGGATGAGGCTTCAACATAGGAAGTTGGGTGGGACAGAGGACACATATTCAGTCCATATCAAAGGGTATCTTTATGGTTTGCTTCCAAACTGTATTTCTAGTTTTATTTCTTTATCTCCTTTACTTAATTCTTCTACAACTAAATCTGTTCATTTGCTCTTTTGCCATGACTCCCTTGCAAGATATGCCCTCCCCTATTTTTTGTATCCTACCCATCTTTAGTTTATTATTATTTACTTAAACGGTCTCAATTCTGTATTTTATTTGACCTTCATGTGATGGTATGGTTGGGGGGGGGCGTGTATAATTCTTCCCTGACTGCATTGTAATTCTTGTTAAATGTAGAGACTGTCTTAGACTTTTTGGAATGAGCATATACATCTCAAAAAAATAATTTTTGGTTTGATTCACCCTCACTCATTCAGCAACATTTCATGACCACCTATTTTGTGCTGGCAGGCTAACTATAATTCTCCACCATGTGATCTGTGTCTCAAAATGTTTGACTCTTCCTAAAACTCCTGTGTCAATATCTTAGAGAAAAAGGCCTTTTCTCTTTTTACCTTTTTCCTTATAACTTTACGGTTAGATTGCCTTCCTCGCCTGCCCCACTGGTGACTCTCAGAAATGTCACTTGTGCCGTAAGCCCAAGATCACCATCTTTCCTTCCTGTTTCTTTTGGAAAACAGAGAGGGAAGGTGAATATAATGTTCTTCTAGCTTCCTTAACTTTCAAAAGATCTGAGGAAAATAACTGGAATAATTAAGCAAGAGAACTTAATTACTCTTCTTCTCCATCTCCTTGGTTCACTTTAAACATAACCCAGTGTTGGGCAATAATGAGCCCTGAAAAAATATTGAACGTTGAATGAATTGTTTCTCAAGACATTTGCCGAAATCTGCCAGCATAGAAGCTGGGAAAATTAGAATTAGGAGCAGATCTCAAAGCTCATCTAGACTAACTTGTTCATTTTCTAGATGATAGAACAGAAGTCTGTAGAGGGTAAAATGTTCATCCCCAGGTCAGAGAGTAGCCAACCTAGATTTGGACTCTGTCGGGTCCTACCCCATTCCAGCACTGTTTTAACTGTATCTCATAGTCTAGACCCCATGACTTCACTGTATCTAGGTGAATAACTTAAAGGTATGCTGAAGAGGCTTGGGGAAAATATGACAGAAAAGACTGTAGTTAAAAAGACCCAGGGGAAAAAATATAAAATAGAAGAGGATAGATTTACTTTTGACAAGAAGCAATTGGTGATGCCTGTCTTTCTTTTATGACTTTGATAAAGTTCTGCATTAGAACCAAAGGACAAACTAAAAGAATCTTTTTTTTTTTTTTTTTTTTCATTTCCTTCCCCCCCCTCCCCCCGCATACACTACTTGCATCTGGATTTTTGGTGTTAATCTCTGAAAGAGGAAACAGTGGTAAAACCTGCAAACTCTCTGTTTAACTATTTGAAAACTGATGCTCTGTTTTCATGATTCTAAAAAGGGCAAAATGGTTTGACCGTCCTGTTCCTGATTGATATGATATTTGGACATTCTACATACTGGGCCTTAGAGGAAAAGAAACACAGTCCTTTTGGAGAATGTCAACACGACTCTATTTTACCCTGGCTTCTTTCCTAAAGTTCAATAAAGACCATCTTTCAGAAGCACATAAATCCACTTGCAGATAAAGCAAAAGGAATTATTGTCTTTACGTGAGAATAAAATCCTTATTTATTCCTTAAACCTCTCCTACTTCCACCTTGAGGGAAGCTTCTGGTATCTGTGTTCATTTTAGGCCTGTCTCATCTGTCCTCCTTTGAATCTCTGCCTTGTTTTGTCCAACCTGGAGGATAACAACGCCTATTGCTTTATATATCTTATTTCCAGAAACAATAGCCTGTGGCACATCCATTATTTATTCTTTCTCCTTCTGTCAGTGACATAATGGTTTGCCGCTTGCCAAAAATTCTGCTTTTCCAGGCCAGTGATTCCATTCCCTCTAGCATTTTCTCAGATTTAATTTCTTGTGAGAGAAAAAAAAAAATATGGCTGATAGTTCCACCAAATGGGAACTCAGCTTTGCATGAATTGGGCTGGACTTTAGCATATGCTGGCAGCCAGCGTTCGCATTATTGATGAAGGTGTACTGGTGGTGATGAAGGTAGTGGGTGATGGTGGCAGTGGTGATGACAGTGGTGGTTGTGGGGGTGGTGATGACAGTGGTGATAGTGGTGGTTGCGGTGGTGGTGATGGTGGTTATTTGATGGTGGTGGTGTTGGTAGTGGTGTCTCTTTGTTGGTCTGCCTTCTAAAGAGCTCACAGTTCTTAGGATGATTTGTTCCCATTGTAGAATAATAGAGAAAAAATATGACAATAATTTAAAAGTCTAACACGACAGCAACTAATTTATAATCACTATCATACTATTTGTCTGATTCTCGAGAGTGGAAAATCATTACATTACCTTTCTTGAGAATAAAACTTTTAGTAATACTGCCATTTACTCTGTCTTTAGCATTGCGCACTCATACTTTTATTAATTTTTTAGATGGGAGAGCCCATAATAAATATAAGAAATAAAATTGAAGGATGTCTTATGACCTGAATAAATCAGTGTCTTTACCGAAATGTACTTAATAAGCTTCTCCCAAACACTCAGCACTAATATTGGCACTGAGGGGTGGTATCATGGCCTCTGTTTCAAGTCAGTGTATTTAGGTCAGAGGTATGATATTCATGTATCCTATACATATTTGTTGAATACCTTCTGCGTCCTAGATGCTGTGCCAAGAAGAAATGCAGTGCTTGTCCCCACACTAATTGAGACCATGGAATTGCAAACGCCGTTGCATAGCAAGAAATCTGTTAGAATGCAAATACATAAAATGTCCTGGAAATGAGAGAAAAAAAAAATCTAAGTTTCACTAGAGTGGTCAAGGGAGGCTTTATCTGAGGAGGAAACATTTTAGCCAAGACTTGGAGGGGAAAATTAAGCATTCAAAGAGAAAGAGCAGAATGCATAACAACAGAGCAGCTTGAGTGCGGCTGCCTTCTTACAGTATCTTTAGCTACTTCAGTGTTGCTGTAGTGTATTATTCTGTTAAGAGTGTAGCATGGGAGGAGATAGTATTGACTTGAGATGAGGCTAGGCCATCGGGCAGGAGCCATTGCATGAAAGGTCTTGTAGGACGGTCCACGTTGGGGTTTTATTCTCCCTCGATGAATTTCCAACAGCAGATTGGCACAATTGACTTGGTAAGTTAGAAAGACCATTGAGTAGAGGATATATTTGAGTCAGACCGGATGCAGGGAGACCCGTTGGGGAGCCTTTAGGGTGAGAACTGATGATGAGACTCTAAGCTAATGTAGTGGTGGTGATAATGCAGGGCTGGTGACTAATACACAGGGCATAAAAGACCTAGTATCTTAAGGAGTTAATTTTTGTTTTTAATGTGGGAAGATTTAAGGATGATTTCCAGGTTTCTGGCTTATAATACGGGACTGAACAATGCAAGACAATGTGTAATTAGTTGCTAAACTATGCAGCTTCAGAAATAAGTTCTTTAAAGCTCATAGGAGTGAGCAGTATTTGAAGACGACTCCTTGTGGAAGGTGTCAGGATGTAAGCTGAGATATCAGAAAGTAGTACATACAGCACTGTGTAAGGAAAATAATTTTCCTAAGTGACTTAGAACTCGCTGTCTTGTTTCTGACTTGTTTCTTGACTCCCATAGAAGAAACCCTCTTCCCCTTACTCTGAAAAAGTCGGGTAAATGGCCCACAACGCTTTCCCAAATAAAATTCTACGTCTAACTGGAAAGATAGATAAATTCTCTATCACAGATCCCGGTAGGGAAGGACAGAGGAGGGAAGAAAAAAGAAAGGAGCTAATTAGTAATTATTTTCAGAGAGGATGGGGGAGGAGTCAGAGAGTAAGATTTCACTTTTTAGGTTGGGTAAAATTAATGTAGAGTGCCCCAATAAAACAAAATCAAGCCTAACAATAAAATAATCAGCAGCATTCTCAAATATTAAAATGTCATTTTTCACTTTTCAAACAAGGCCTATGATAACAAAGGAGAGATATTTTTTACTTTACTAGGAGTGCTGTAATATTTCCATTTATTTTGTCTCTTCCTTAGGCTTCATTTTTGTCAGTTGGTGCAGTGTTTGGGAAAAAAAGCACGTAAGATTAGTGCCCGTAACACAAGAGCCAACTGACAGAACAGAACAAGAAAATAGAACGGGTTGTGTATCATCTTTTCCAACAATACCATGGGCAGATCAGGAAGTTCTAATATTCTCAAGATTAATGGTGTCCTTGTTCATAGTTTCGAGATGGATGTATTGAGATACGTCTGTGTGAAATGTACATCAGTACTTGGGCGTGTGAGCGCGCGCACGCGTGTGTGTTTGCGTGACTCAGTGTCGTCTTGTTTGTTTCACAAGATGCAGTATCATGACCAAAGAGACAGGAGAATGATCTTTCCAGGGAAGTCCCATTGGAAAAGACCCTGAAGGAAAGTTAGAAATCTACTAATTAAAAAGAAGAAAGGTTATATTACAAAAAGGGAACCATTAAGTACAACGATCTCGAGGTTGGGCTAAGAGCTAAGTGTGGTTTGGGCTATACATAGGAGATCTTCAGGCCGAACTTTAGACTGAGTATCAAGGACGAGTAGGATGTAATGTATTACATGAGTTGGGTATTTTTAATGGTAGGAGTTTGGACGTGGGGAGATCCTAGAAGGTTTTCAGTAGGAGGAGTGAGTGGCATACTGCTTTGTGACTGATACACTATTAACATTATTAATACTATTGAGGGGCGCCTGGGTGGCTCAGTCGGTTAAGCGTCTGACTTCGGCTCAGGTCATGATCTCGCGGTCCATGGGTTCGAGTCCTGCATCGGGCTCTGTGCTGATGGCTCAGAGCCTGGAGCCTGTTTCAGATTCTGTGTCTCCCTCTCTCTCTGACCCTCCCCTGTTCATGCTCTCTCTCTCTCTCTGTCTCAAAAATAAACGTTAAAAAAATTTTTTTTAAAAACTAATGAAATTAATTATAGCTAGCATTTAGTGACTGCTTATTGTTATGCATGCCAGACACTTAATAACTAATTGAATCTTGATTGTCATGCCCAATGATGTAGATGATCTTATCATCGTCCCTATTTTCCAGATTTGTGACCTGAGAAAACGGCCAGGGAACCTGCACAAATGCCACAAGTAGCAAGTGAGAGAGCAGGTCTGTGAACCAGGCACAGTCTGGCGGCGAGTTTGTTATTTGTAAGGCAGAATGAAAGGGAAAGCGGAAGCTGAGAGACCCCTTAGGAGCCTGTATGATCGTACATCCGTCCTGAGGTGGTGAGGCACTGAGCTTTAGTGGCTACAGAGGAGGTCCATATGTGAGCCTTTAGTCTTACCTTTACTCAGAGCAAACCGTGCTTTATTCGAGTCAAACTGAAGCTTGTTTGAAGGGAGAAACCCTTCAGCCCGGTGGCAGAGATGGATCTCGCCACCAGCCCTGCATCCACTTGGATCCTGGAACAATGCCCCTAATTCTCTAACTGAAGCCCAGAGCGATAGCATCTTCCCTCAAGGACATCACTTCCGCAATTCCATTCATAGAGCTTTGTTTCTAGAAATGTTGCAGTCTATTGACTATGTAAATGGTGTACTTGCTTTTCCATGAAAATGCATAAAATTCCTATTGTACTATGTACTACTATTGGCTCCGAGGGGGGGGAAATATAAGTAGCTCAGCATCATTGTGGGAGACAGAACATCTGTTTGCTTTGGAATCCAAGAGAAGCTCTCCACATGGCTTCCCTCTAAAGCAGATTAGTAAGGAACTTGTGAATAAATTATCCCCGGGGCTGTCTTGTCCACATGAACAAGAGTTTAATGTCCCCTAGAACCAATTCCATCATTTTAGTGGTTACCTGATAGCCATTCTCTCTGGGATAAATTTCTAATGGTAAAGGGAAGCTGTGGTTTCCTCTGATTCCCTCAACCTCTCTGGGATCTTACTGTGTCTCCTCCTGATCCGTTCAATGTCTCTGAGGATCTGCTTCCCTGAAACAGTTTTTGTTTTTCTTACTCCTCTGTTTCCCAAATATTTATTTATCAATTCCGCATACAGGTTCTTAGGAGAGGCACTACGGTTTACAATTGGGAAAAAGTGCAGCCAATCCCTTCAAATAAAAAAAAAAAAAAAAAGTAAGAAGGCTTGTTAAATGCTAATGTGGAGCTAGTTCACAGTGTTAAGAAATATCAGAAGAGAGACACCCCACGCAGTCTTGAAGTATCAGGAAAGGCTCCCCATAGGAAGTTGCTTTTAATCTGGGACTTGAAAGATCTCACCCGACATAGGGATGGGGCGGGGGGGGGGGGTGGATTCCTAATGATAGACTGTCATTCTGGGAGAAGGAACAGTATGTACAAATGTAAGGAGGTACAAGAATTACTGGGATGTCCAGGAAACTTCACTTACTCTAATTTGAACATCCCATCGATTTCTTGATTCCGTTAGCAAGTGTTCCCAAACTGTGGTCTGTGGCATATTTTTAATAAGATGTTAATATGTATCCTATGAGCCGAAATGTTGTCTGGTGAAATGATTTTGAGAAATACTGAAATAATCTAAATTAATGGCTTCTTAACTGCAGCATTTTTAATACACCAGTGTAAATAGGGACTCACCAAAAGAAGAGGTGAGCATGCAACTTTTCCCAACTTGACAGGGAAATGGTTTGTTGTGCAGAATATTCCTTAGCAAATCGCAGAACTTGTATTCATTCCATAGGACAAACTTTGTAACTACTTGCTTAGCATCATGGTCAGGGGTTGGAAACCAGATTCCAAATTTTTAACACCTAGTGTTGAGTTGAAAATCTGCAGATGTCCGAACATGCGCATTCCAACCATATTATTTTTTGACCAGTCACTAGGATTTTAGATATTGCTATAATTATGTTTGAAAGGCACCTCTGGTATCTGCAAGAATCCTGAATCATGACGCCAGAGAAACCAACGAAGTTGGTATCAACTTAAGACAGGATTGCAT
This sequence comes from Herpailurus yagouaroundi, assembly GCF_014898765.1. NCBI lineage: Eukaryota > Metazoa > Chordata > Mammalia > Carnivora > Felidae > Herpailurus > Herpailurus yagouaroundi. Next base: position 10,457,135 of record NW_024412391.1, on the reverse strand, counting down.
TTCAGTCTTTGAAGAATGATTCCAAGCAAGAAGCTAGGTGGGCATCTTAGAGACAGTTCCCTGGAGCCTACATTTATCTTTATGCTCAGGATATATTGTAATGTGAGCATTTTCTTAAGTTCTCTGGCAAGGACCAATGGTAAGGTAGATTTGCTGAGTTACAGGGAACTCAATTGCTCTGCGGCTCACTTTGGATGAAGAACGTGCGGTTACGTCAATATTTTCCATGTTCATTTGGCAAAGACCAGCTTTCGCACTGAGGTCATTTTTAACTGATGAGGGAGGCCAGCAAAATCGAATAGCTTTTCCATAGCACAAAGGGTTGGGAGGGGATCTGGTGGATCTCATATTTTTTCTCTTTGATATAAATGGATGGATCCTCAATAACCACTTCAAGTAGCTCATCCCTTTGCCATTCCAGAAATAGATGAAGATACAGTCAACTGATTTATGACTCATTTAGGCAGTGATAGAAGTGGAGAGGAGCCCTGAACCAACCCCATGACTATTTTTTAAGTTGAATCCACGTCTGTGGAAATACCAAAGTGCTTTCTTACTTGGGAGATTTTTTTTTTTTTTTAAAGTATGAAATAGCCTACCTTTTTCACTTCTCCAGTTACTCCATTTTTTTTCTCTCCGAAGCCTGGGTTATTTATACAGATACTTTCCTCCTCTGTGATTCATTCTCCAAAAAGTCTAAGCAACATGCATATGGACTCGGTCCTATTATCAACATATTCTAACCTATAAGCTCTCGCTCCCAACTTAAGAGCAAAGAAAAGCAGAGAACATATACCGATTCCACAAGATCATGATGACAGGTGAGTTCAATTCATGGTAACCTGCTTTTGCTGCCTGCCAGACAGATCTCCTTCCTTCTCAACTTTTTAGTTCATTCGTCTTTGGCCCATTTGGATTAGCTGTATTTTCCCTCCCATGATCTGCCTGATCATAATTTTGACCATGCATATCTTGTTAAAAACTTGGTCTGAATGCCCAGAGATATTCAGCTAAGAAAATGTCACTAATGCTTTCCTCAACCCCTGGGCAGCTCTGTTCTTGATCAGGTTCAGTCAGGAGCACCTTATAATACATTGTCTGGGCTTCCCTTAACGGTTCCCTTGCAGGGACCCTTCCAAATTGTAGGGTGAGTGGAGGTTTTATGTTGTTCCAAATCACTCTGATTATGTATGAACTATACTAATTCTGTATTGGATTCGGGCTATTCATTAGGATATTCACTCTTTCATTAACTTAAATTCTACCTGTAATCCAATGCAAAAATATCTCCCACCCTTGTATTGAGCAAAAGCAAAACAAACAGGCAAAACCAGAACAAACCAAACAAGAGTGGTTTTCTCTTCTACTTACGCAAATGCACCTTCAGTGCCTTAGATGCAGTTTCTAATTGCCTTCAGGTATTCTTTCTTTTTTTGTTTCTCTTTCTTTTTCTTTGCCTCCTTTCTCCTGTGCTCCTTTTCCTGAAGTCCACGTTCACAACCCCTTTCCTGCCCTGCTTCAGAACAGTATCAGGACCATGTTAGAACAGCCACAGCCCACATTCAGGGGCACCCAGGTGGCTCAGTCAGTTAAGCATCTGCCTCTTGATTTCAGTTCAGGTCATGATCTCCCAGTTCATGAGTTTGAGTCCTGCATTGGGCTGTGTACTGACAGCATGGAGCCTCCTTGGGATTCTCTCTGCCCCTCCCCTCCTCATGCTCTCTCCCTCTCAAAATAAATAAATAAACTTTAAAAAAAGAACAGCGACATCCCACATTCAAAACATCCTTCCTATGTCATAGACAACCATTCAGAGGTTCCCTCTGTTGCTTCAGACTTCCTCAGACACATCTCCATCCACACCTTCCACCTTGCCAATGAGAGGTCAGAAGATGGGTCTGGAGAAAACGTCTCTTAAAGCTGTGCCCAGTGTCCCTCCTAGTCATTTGATTACCTCAACACCGTTTATTGCACACCCAGTGTTCACCTAGCATGGTCCTAGCAGCTGAAAACACAAAATCTCCAAGATTCTTAAGCGAGTGCATTTGCCACTGCACTTCACTTTGACCGCAGCTGTGCTCATGGACTGAGGCAGGGCAGTTGGATAAACTGTACATAGGCATGAATGCATCAGTTAGGGCTACTGATGACCATTTCCAGAAGATTGGCCTCTTGAATTTGCATTCCTCCTTTTTTAGCCATAATCAAATTGTCCTCTTTGGGGCCATACTCTGAAGCACATTCAGGCTTCAGTCAACTCTTTCTTACAGGGACTGTGTATAACACTCTTGATTGATCTCAAAAGTTCCAACATTTCGTTACATTTTTTTACAAGCAAATGAGGGGGAAAATAGGGTGCATAGATTACAATTGGATTAGTATTATTTTCCCCTTCTAGAATGACAAGAAATATTGTGTATATAAATCATACCCCCAAAAATAAATTCACAGATTTCTCATCACCCTGAAAACTCAAAAAAAAGAAAAAAAATCAAAACATAATGTGCTATATTCTGGGAAAGGTCCAGATGGATAGGTAGATTATAGATATTATAGATTTATAGGTAGATAAAGGTTTATATAGATCTATAGAGAGATGGATAGATCCAGAAGAACTCAGATGTAGTCAGTTATAGGTTTATCATTTAAAAGGAAGGAAAATTTGGGGTGCCTGGGTGGCTCAGTTGGTTAAGTGTCTAACTCTTGATTTCAGCTCAGATCATGGTCTCCCAGTTTGTGGGATCGAGCCCCACGTCAAGCCTGCTTGGGGTTCTCTCTCTCCCTCTCTCTCTCTCTCTGCCCCTCCCCTGCTCATTCTCTCCCTCTCTCTCTCTCTCTCTCTGTCTCAAAATAAATAAATAAACTTTAAAAATTTTTAAGAAAGGAAAATAAATTAAAGGAAAGGGAAAGAAGAGGGAAGCAGAGGAAGAAGAGGTCAGGGGAGGAGGGTGGAGGGCAGGGAAGGCAAGGAGGTAGGTTGCATGACATTTTCAGTAGAAAATGGAATTTTAGTGAATTATCAGCAATTTGTGTACTAATAGCTATCATTTCTTGAGTACTCATTGTCTGCTTGGCCTCTGGCCTCTGTATTCTGTATGCATTATCTCATTTAATACTTAATTGTATAATTTCTGCATCTTGTAGAGAAGGTAACTGAGGCCTGGGGAGCTTAAATAACATGTCCAGAGGTCACACAGGTCCGACTTAGAGTCCAGGGGTACGGTCCACCTCAGCCCACACTCTTTTCTGCTTCACTTACAATTGTAACAGAGTAGGCACACGTAATTTAGTGAGAAATTAATTCCAATCTGTCCTAAAGCCATTGTTTCCTTGAGAAGATGTGCAAAAAAAGAAGCAATAAAGTAACTAAAATAAATATACATTTATATATACATGTAAGATTGAATATTGTTATAGAATATCATATATATATAGATATGCATATATATGTATATCTATAAATAGATAGATAGATACTGAACTAAAAGTCATCACCATTTTTGTCTTTCAAAATGGCTGCATATTGGCAACTTCATGTGGTCTGACCAAATAAGGGTCTGTATATACACATATTATAAAGAGACATAAATTGATGTATTCATAATAACAAAGAATACCTATTCAGTGCATATTAGGTTTTGGGAAATATTCAAAACACTTTACATTTATCATTTCACATAGTCTTCCTATCAGACCTAGGAGCTTGTGCCATTCTTCCCATTATATAAAAATGAAAATTAAGACATGGAGAGATTGTGTAACAGAGGAAGTCACACAGTTAGGATATGATTGAGCCAAGATCTTGTCCTCATTGGTCTGATCTGAGACCTCATTCTCTTGACCACAGTGCTCTATTGACCCCCTATTTTACCGATTTATTTCTATACGTGTTAGGGGTAAGTCCACGCTGGAGTAAATGAATTATTAAGGGCTCAATAAAATTTACTTTTATCACTTTTGCTTTCTGCATCTTTCCTTCATATATCTCCTCTTTTTTATTACCATTTAATATTTAAAGAAATTAAGGTTAAATTAGTTGATTTGTTCAAGGTCACACAATGATTAGTGACCAAAAGGGAATTCAAATTTTAGGTCATGAGGCTCTAAGGACTTTTTATCTGTGCGATACATGGTAAATGCAAACCTTTACAAAGCCAGATGCTTAATTGAGAAGCAGTTTACTTAATGAGAATAAAATCTGTTGTGTCCTGCAGGCTCAATGCTAAAAACGCACATCAGTGATACTCACTGTGGTCTCATTAGCCTTTTGTATGGAGTTCAAGCCCCTCTGCTTGTTTGAGTTCACACTAATGATAGAAATGCGTATGTTATCTCTGACCACCCCCTTCTCTTCCTCCCTCATTTGAATCACACATTTTAAAGCCCATCATCTCTTTTCTGGCCCTACACTTCCTGCCCTGGGTCTGTTCTTTGCTGTGGATCATTGCTGTGATTCAGGAACTGGCCTCCCTGCTCCTGGTCATGTCTCTTCAAATCCAGCCCCTGCACAGTGGCCTCGTAGATCTACTTAAAATACACATTTATTCGTTGGGCTGCCTTTTATTTGGACCCTCTCATCAGGTCACCACCCTCTATAGCATAAAGTCTGAGTCTCTTCAGCAGGGCACGTGAGTGCTCCATAGGTCAACTTCTTTCTGACTCTCAGCTACCTCCTTTGACCTCTCCCAGACTCAATCTTGCACTCCCAGCACCACTGAACTTAGATGCACTGCAATTTCTTCCTCTCTAAATTTGCTCAGACTGCTCCCTTCCACATTATCGTGATCATATTTAGTTTTTACAGCAAATTGGTGAGATGGGGACTATAATTATTCCATTTCAGAACATTGCCAGGCTTAGGTTAGCTTTCTGTAGCTACCATCAAGAGGTCTGGAGGAATGCAGTACATCGAAGACATTTATACAGATTTACAGTCTTCTCCTGGTTTTCTTTTTCTCTGATGGAAACTCTTCCTCTGCCATGTCTACCTGATAAAGTTATATGCATAATCCTTTTCAGCGATGTCGTGTGAGGGGAACTTATCAAATACACTGTCTCACGAAGGCAAACTATGGTTGCTAAGATAAGAACATTTTATCGACACAACTTTACATTGCTATGAAGTCACAATAATGCTTGGAAAGATAGATATGTCAGGTCAAATTGAACGTCAGGTGCTATTATGATTTTAAACATAGCAATCAATCTAGGTTGTCATGTTAGGATATTTTATTAACTTCAGCCTAAAGAGACCAACCACCAACCAGAGACAAGATATTTGTTAAGATAGAGCTGCGATCCCAAATCCGGTTGATTCAACTTATCAGAAAGAGAGTCTAAACACTACTTTCAGCACCTCGCTTAATATGTCAGAATGTTCTGAACTGGGACATTCTTCCTGCTTTTGAAAAACAAACCTCTATTCCAGTTGGTGCTGTTGAAAAACAAACCTCTATTCCAGTTGGTTCGTAGGCTCTTGCTCCTTATCTGTTGACTACGGAAGCATCAAACTTTATTTCAGTCCCAAAAAAGGAGGGATTGTGGGGGCGGAGGAGGCTAGATAAACATGTGCCAGAGGCTATCATATTTGTAAGGAAGAGACAGGTAGGAGGGAATGAGGAAGAGAGTAAGACTGACACTGCAAAATCTCATTTAAAAAGTTGTATTTCTGGCTAAAAAAGTTGTAGATCACAGATATACAGCAACACATATATGTTTAAATTCTAATTGATGTATAATAATAGTAATACATGTGAGGCCACACATATAAAGCACAGAAGACTTTCAGCGAATACTTCCATTCAGTGCTCATAGTTGACAACAGGTCAAAGGAATGAAAGAGACAACACAAATCAGTTCATCTGCACGTGTAGTATCCGCAGGCACAAACCAGTTCGAGTGGGTTCTGTAATCTCAGTGGTCAAATGCAAGCTGACAACCAAGACTTTGGACTTATATCTAACAAATAACTTGAAATCTTTTCCCCAAATGAGAGGTTGAAGTGTAATAAACACAGGCTCAATCTCTTTCTGTATTGCCTTAATGCAGGTACACATTTGTAATGATCGAATTAATTCTAATAAGCTCTACTGTTAAATGGGGCATGATGTTGATATTTTTCATGAGGCTTTAGTTTCATTTTTCTATGCTGACTCAATTATTCATAATTAATAAATAGAAGTGTCCCTTCTTGGGGGTTGTATTAATACGGTCATTGTATCAGTCAGGGTTCTCCAGAAAAACATAACCAGGAGGATGTGTGGATATGTGTATACAGTTGATATACATTATGTGTGGATTCCATATATGTGAATTCACATACTTGCTAAAGTTTAATGGTGACCCTCAAATCAACACTTGTGATGTTTTCGTGGTCATTTCCAGACATGCATAAGACAGTGAAAATTTGAGTCGCCTGCCATACATGTTCCCAGCTGAGGTCAAAGGAGGTGATGCTCTGTCTTCTTGTGTCCTTTTTGTGGTCCATTTAGTGCCACATGTTTCACTTTGTTGTGCTTTCTGAAAGCCATTCTGCTGTTTAAAGTGATCCTCAAGCATCATGTTGAATTTCTGTCTAATATTTATAAGCACAGAAAGCTGTGATGTGCCATATGGAGAAAATATGTGTGTTAAGCGGGCGTCATTCAAGCATGAATACAGTGCTGTCGGCTGTGAATTCAATGGTGGCAAATCAACAATGTATGTTAAATAAGATGGCTTTAGACAGAAACACACACACGCATAAAACATGGTTATGTATGGACTAATTGACAAAAATGTTGTGACCGGAGGCTTATAGGAACTTAACCCTGTATTTCCTCTAGGAGTAGTGTGTCAGTATTTACAAATTTCGCGTTCGTGTGGACTTCGTAGAATAGAACTGCCGCAGATACCAAGGATGTAATGTTTATCTTCATCTGTCAATCTGTTTATCTATTTAAGTTCATTTGAAAGAATTGGCCCATGTGATTATGGGACCAGCAAGTCCGAAATCTATAGAGCAGGTCAGCAGACTGAAGACTTAGGAGCTGTTACAGTTTTGTTTTGCTTTGTTTTGTTTTGGTTTTTTTTTTTAGTTTTTGTTTTAAATCCATTCAGTTAACATACAGTGATATATCAGTTTTGGGTGTATGATATAGTGATTCAGCACTTCCCTGCATCACCCAGTGCTCATCAAGACAAGTACACTCCTGGGGCGCCTGGGTGGCTCAGTCAGTTAAGCGTCCGGCTTCGGCTCAGGTCATGATCTCACGGTTTGTGAGTTCGAGCCCCGCGTCGGGCTCTGTGCTGACAGCTCGGAGCCTGGAGCCTGCTTCCGATTCTGTGTTTCCCTCTCTCTCTGCCCCTCCCCCCACGTTCATGCTCTGTCTCTCGCTGCCTCTCAATAATAAATAAACATTATAGAAAAAAAAGACAAGTACACTCCTTAGTCCCCATCACCTATCTAACCCATCCCTCCACTGACCTCCTCTCTGCTAACCATCAGTTTGTGTGGCTGCGCAGTTAAGATCGCATTTTACAAAAATAGGAAGAATGCTTCCAAAGTCACCCAGGCCTCTGCTGTTGTGGCCTGAGGTATTTTATGCCTCAACTTTCATTAAATTCATAATGGTTTACTTTCATAAACTCAAATTTATGGTCCTTTTGGGTTACATATATTCTACCCTTTGGAGATAGATAGATATATAGATAGACAGATAGATAGATAGATAGATAGATAGATATCACGTTTTCTTTATCCATTCATCAATCAACGGGCAGCTTCCATATCTTGGCTATTATAAATAATGCTGCCATAAACATCGGGGTGCACGTATCCTTCGGATTAGGGTCTTTGTATTCTTTGGGTAGATACCCAGTAGTGTCATTGCTGGATCGTAGGGTGATTCTATTTTTAACTTTTTGAGGAACTTCCATACTGTTTTCCACAGTGACTGCACCAGTTGCATTCCCACTAACAGTGAACGAGGGTTCCTTTTTCTCCACATCCTCACCAACACATATTGTCTCTTGTGTTCTTGATTTTAACCATTCTGACAGGTGTGAGTTTTGGTATCTCATTGTAGTTTTGGTTTGCATTTCCCTGATGATCAGTGATGTTGAGCATCTTTTGATGTGTCTGTTGGCCATCTGTATGACTTCTTTGGAGAAAAGTCGGTTCATGTCTTCTGCCCATTTTTTAATTGGACTACTTGTTTTTTGGGTGTTGAGTTGTGAAAGTTCTTTATGTATTTTGGATACTAACCCTTTATCAGATAATGTTATTTGCAGATTCTTCCATTCACTAGGTTGCCTTTTAGTTTTGTTGATTGTTTCCTTCACTGTGCAGAAGCTTTTGATTTTGATGTAGTCCCAGTAGTTTATTTTTGCTTTTGTTTCCCTTGCCTCAGGTGACCTATCTAGAAAAATGTTGCTCTGGCTGATATCAGAAAAGTTACTGCCTGTGCTCTCTTCTAGGATTTTTATGGTTTCAGATCTCACAGAATTTAGGGAGTTGCTGCCATTTTGAGGCAAAATTTCTTCTTTGGGAAATCTCAGTTATTGCTCTTAAGGCATCAGCTGATTAGATGAGGCCTGCCTGAATTATTGAGAGCGGTCTTCTTTACTTAAATTCAACTAACTGTAGATGTTAACCACATCTACAGACGACCTTCGTGGCAAACATCTAGATTCATATTTGGTTAAATAAGTGGGTACTATCGCCTAACCAAGTTGACGTATAAAATTTATCATCACAGTTTTGATAGATACTGATGAACTTATAGTGAGCCCAGTCCATTGGTGTTTTTACTGATAGAGCAAGTTAAAACTGTATTTTCACACACACACACACACACATACACACATAGAGAGAACACTTCTGCCAAAGTTCTATGATAGGGAACAAGTAAGCAGAGGGAATAAGTACCCTGAGGGGGAAAAAAGACCCTGAATGTTTTCCACACCTGATTCTCTTTTTCCTCAAGAAGAAAGCACTCACAAAAATCAGTCCACATAGAAATCACAGCCGCCAACCGAAAAGTGAAAAATTCAGTTAAGTGAGCTCACAGACTCAATGCTAAAAACCGGGTGTGAGGACGTTGCCACAGCTTTGTTTAAAGGCTGCGTGCCGCTGGGATTGTTGCAATGATATGTAATCACAGAAGACTCAATAATGAAAGGTGAAATCGGGACCTTGCTATTCTAAACGCTCTCTCTGCCTCTCTGAGTGTACCTGCTGCTGGGCTCCAACCCCTTCGCTGACCTCCCCATCACAGAGTGACAGACCTTGGGGAGAATGAGGGGACATTCTAAGACAAAAATAAACCTGTCATTTTTACAGTCAAAAGTGTCAGAGCTCAGACATCAGTGGTGATTCAAAGAGTCAATAATGTAAGCATTCTTTGTACATAGAAAGTGGCCAGATGTAAAGTAACAGCTTTCACATATAAACATGCTCTCTATACATTCTGGAGAGGTGGCCAAGTGCAAAGACTATAATTCACAGCCTATGTGCCTGTGTTTACTGACGTTTAGTGCTCATTCCGTATGAAAGTTATTTGCAACGTATTCTTGCATTGCAGATTAATCAACGTTATTTCTTTGGCTTAAAAAATAACCATTTCAACCTTTCTAGTCTGCACAACAAGCCACATCAATTCCTTATTTAAAACAGAGGTATTTATTGCGTTAGACTGTAGTCACTTCCCACAGTACCTTCTCCTCCTTTCCAACTATGAGACATACTTAGCTTTATGGTCTTTACTCAAATAATTGTCATCATTATTAGATTATTTTTCAAGGTATGTGTGATTACAGCAAATGTATTAAGTATTTCATATATGAATTTTTTTAATTTATAAGTATCTTACATTTTTTGGATAAAAACTAACTTATGAGTGGGACTGATTATAGAGGGAGATGGCTGATTTAATCAGGAAGAAGGACTGTGCAGATTTATTTGCTATATTCTTTTTTTCTTTTTCTTTTTTGGAAAACTTTCAGCTCTACACAGAATAAATATGCAGGCAAGATAATAGTCACCAAGTTCTTCTGATAACCCTTATTCATAGGTGAGAAGGCTGTGTAATAATATGAACTTTATGAATATATAAGCATAATTTGTCATTAATATATGAATTCTGTGTACAAAAAGAGTGGCCAGATGTAAAATAATAGCTTTCACACATAAACATATTCTATATACATTATGGAGAGGTGGCCAAATCCAAAGACGATAATTCATAGACTATATGAATTATATACGTTTTTATACATCACAGAAATATAGTGTCAAAAATCCCATTCATTGTGCAACTAAAAATAAGGTCAGTCTTAGCAAGATCTATGCAATATACATATACAAACAGGTCTGTAAATTTTCATGTCAGATATATTTGCAGAGAACTACAAGACATCATAGAGGGACAAAGGAGAAAACTAGAATGGATGAAAAACATTCCTGGCTGGAAAGACTTACTCCTAGACAGTTGTTAACTCTTCACCAATTAATTTATAACAGCCCAATAAAAATACCGTAAAGAAAAGGAGTTCACAAAATATTTTAATGTTTATGTTAAAAGAGCATGAAAATATAGTAAAGATAAGTAAAAATAATACACAAATATATAGGATTTATAATTAGAATTTCTAAGTACATTATACAATTAAAGTAGAAAAAATAATGTTGCTGGTACAGGACAAACCAGACGAAATGATGGAATAGAATGGAAGGCCCAGAGATAGATTTAGGATATTTTAAATATTTAGTAGATGATAAAATCATCTTTCCAAATTTGTGGAGAAGGTGTAAGTTGTTCAATAAATGTTTCCGCAGTGATTTTTAAACTACTTGGAAAAAAAATCAATATTAAATCTCTTCATACCTTAGTGAAGATACAGTCTCATAAATTATAGTTTCAAGTATAAAATATGTGAAGTAGTTAAAGGATATTATCTCCAACATTTACTTACTTGGAGTGGGGAAAGTGTGAATGTTTGAATATGATGCCCTAAAGTTAAATCTTAATAGATACAACACTTGTCCAAAAATTTCCCTGAAAAAAGTGCAAACAAAAAATGCCAGTGGTCAATCAGATAAAAAATACAAAACTTCACAAATCAATAAAATGATAGCTGACATTTCAAACAGGATATTTTACTTAGCTGATTTACTATAGTTTTTAATGATAATTCTTAGTTTTGTTAATGTCTATAGGAAAATAACATAGTGATTCATTGCTGGTGGGAATTTACTGTCAACAACAGCAAGTGTATGTAATTTTGGCCAATGATGCAACTTTTAGAAATTTACCCTAAAAAAATTTTTTTTTCTTAATGTTTACTTAGTTTTGAGAGACAGAGACAGAGCATGAGTGGGGGAGGGGTACAGAGAGAGAGGGAGACACAGAATACAAAGCAGGCTGCAGGCTCTGAGCCACCAGCACAGACCCCGACGCGGGGCTCGAACTCACAAACTGTGAGATCAAGACCTGAGATGAAGTTGGGTGCTTAACTGACTGATCCAGGCGCCCCTAGAAATTTATCCTAAGAATGCAATAGAGATCTATAAAAGAAAAAAAAAGATGTACAAAGAAGTTTACTGCACCATTCTATGCTAGAGTAAAAAGTGAAAATTGGCAATGACTTATATGTCACAAATAGAGGATTATTTAATTAAATTACAGTATGGCTACAAAACTAAACATAATATACCCCTTAAAATGATACATTAGAAAATTATGTAATGTCATAGGAAAATGTCCATGATTATCTTTTTTTAAAAAAAAATTTTAATGTTTATTTTTGAGAGAGAGTAGGAGAGGGGCAGAGAGAGAGGAAGACACAGAATTCAAAGCAGGCTCCAGGCTCTGAGCTGTCAGCACAGAGCCCGACACGGGGCTTGAACTCACGGACCGCAAGATCATGGCCTGAGCTGAAGTCGGATGCTTAACCAACTGAGCCACCCAGGCGCTCCTCTTTTTCTTTTTTTTTTTTCCTTTTGGTTTACTTTCCTAATGCTTTAGCTTGAAAGTCAGAAAGAAAATTCACAATAAATTTTATTTTTAATGCCCAAGGGCAGAGGGAACCGTGTCAGCAGAGCAAAAACCTATCGTAAATAAATCTCATATATTTTTGAAATGAAAAAGGTAAACACACCATTCTTAGTTGAGACTTCACACCGAATTCTCTGGCTCTGAAGTCTGCTCTGTAACACAGAACATAATACAAGAGCCAATTTATTCTTGTTTGATTTTGTAATTTTGTTTAGACTTCAGGCCTCCAATGAAAATTGTCACAATACCCTTCCTTACCCTTTGCAAATTGTTGCGTATCTCAAACACACCCGCTCCGGGAGCCTCATTTCACTTCTCTGCCTTCGGCCTCCTTGCAGGGTTACTTAGGCAGCGATTATAGCGATGCTATAAAACCAGCATGCAAGTCACTGGACGACTATTTCTAGTCTGTCCACTAAATAAGTCCAGGATAAAATCAGCGGCACAGAGGTGTCAGCTAATTGAGGAATCAGACAGCCGCAGAGACCAGACGGGGCAAGAAAACACCCTTATCCCAAGGACAAACCTTTGCTCTGACATTGGAGAGAATACACAAATGAACTTGCCAAGTAAATTGCTTTCCTGCTCCAATACGTGATCTCTTGCTCCGGTGCTAAAGCCACTTTTTAATGAGTTGGTAGGTAAATATGGAGCTCGATTGAGAAAATTAGTTCATGCTTGTACGTTTGCAATATTGAGAGTGAAATGAAAATACAGATAGCAATTTGAATCTAATTTTCAAGCTTGCATGGATGAAGGGTCACAGAGGGAAGCTGAGACGTACCAGGATATTGGGGGTGGGGGAACGTGGTGATGGTAACAAAGCAAACCAGCTGACACAAAGCAGAAGCCTCTTCAGCAAGTACAGCAAAGCCCCAGTAGTGTAAATTCAAGAGGGAGAGAGAGAGAGAGAGAGAGAGAGCGAGAGTGCAGTTCTCTCTGTAGGTATACGCACTTCAGTATTTAGGAATATATAGATCTAAGGCAGAAGTCGGTGACGATCATCTCTGACCTCTCAGTCGGCATCATATGAATCCTAAGAGAATTACAGTAAAATTAGAATTCTAGAATGCTCTTAGAGCTGAGAGAGACGTTGGAGTCGAACGTCCTCACTGCCACAGAGGACGAAAATCAAAGTCAGGGAGGTTAAATACCAGCTCCAGGATGAGAATACAGATATTTTAACATCACAGACCCCTGTTCTTTGCGTGACTTTTAGACCAACACTGCTATCTGAAAACAAACAGATCCACGTGAGAAATGGGTGTGGGTGGAAGGAGTGGTTGTTTGAGGTCCTGAGGAAGGCACCATCTTTCGTAATTAAACATTTAGGTTTTGAGAGGACACAGACTCAAAATAAAAGCCCTAAATTAGAAAAAGAAAACAGACACACACACACACACACACACACACACACACACAGACTCAGGTGGAGAAAACGATTGGGCCTGCTATGAGTGAGTTAAAAGAGAGCATAACGGGTGGTTTGCGGGAAAGTGAGGGCAGCAGGAAAGTACCAGATTCCTCCCGTTGCTATCAGACAGTATCACATCCTAAAATGAAGGGAAAACATGCGCTTAGAGAAAATGATGATTTGGGCCTGAGGCTTATTTCACAGGACAGGTTTGTTTAATTTAGTCATTGCATTGCCCCATGAACATTCTTTTACATTCATCTTCCCCTTTCCCCATCTACTTGTTTTTCATCACATAGCTTAAAAATGTAAAGCATTTGAATCATCATTAATGATGCCATTTACTGTTTATCGTCCTTCAAAACTGCCTTCCAAAATGTATTCGTGTTTAAGCAAAAACCGTACTTGACTTATTTTTGCTCTCGATATTCACCGTGTGATGCAATTTGCTCTACGTAACAGGAAATGTAAACAGAACACGCAGCCCTGGCTTGTCCCGCCCCCTGCCCGCACCCCCTCTCCCCCTCCGCCCCCCATGTACACTGCCTCTATTGGGCAATTCAGGGTCAGTTTCTGGTTAATGCCAGCCAACAGGTAACAATTATTAGCAAACTTGTTTATTATATGTCTGTACAGAGTTGAGTTACAAATGGTGATTATCTGAATGTGAGAGGTTGTGACTTCATGAAAATTGTTATCGTATGGAAGAAGTAGGTGAGGGGCGCCTGGGCGGTTCAGCTGGTTGAGCGTCCGACTTCGGCTCAGGTCGTGATCTCACAGTCCGTGAGTTTGAGCCCCGTCTCGGGCTCTGTGCTGACAGCTCAGAGCCTGGAGCCTGCTTCATATTCTGTGTCTCCCTCTCTCTGACCCTCCCCTGTTCATGCTCTGTCT
>NW_024412391.1:10319343-10442785 GCF_014898765.1 Herpailurus yagouaroundi | reverse complement strand
ATTCTGTGTCTCCCTCTCTCTGACCCTCCCCTGTTCATGCTCTGTCTCTCCCTGTCTCAAAAATAAATAAACGTTAAAAAAATTAAAAAAAAATTTTTTTAAATGGAGGAAATCTGCATAATTCACGTGAGCTTAAGAAATTCAAGAATATGCATTCTAAATAAGAAAAAGCAGCCACATGGCAGTTGCAACCAGACCTGTTGTAGAATTAGCGATTTTACGAACTGTGAACGTAATTCTCTTTCCACTTCTTCCAGCCTAGCCAGGGCCTTTACTTCAGCCTTTACTTAAGTCTGTGTGTAACGGCTGAGGAGCCCAGACCAGGAGGCTCGGTTTAAATCCTTTTGTGAGTATTATCTCGTTTAATTCTCAAAATGGGTCTACTCGGCAGGCGTTGTCCCTACATAAGCAACAAGAGAACCTTACTCTTGCAAAATTTAGAACCTTCCCAAAAATCTGGAGTGGGTTTACATGCCTAGACTGGAGTTTGAGGCTGTCAAAGGGAAGACACTTCACTCAGGGTCAGAAAATCAGGTCAAGCCAGGGCTGAATCCAGAAGGAGACGACGATTCAGGCAATGGGGATGGTTGGTTCGAAAATGAAATCCGGTTAAAGATCCTTGGCAGTGAGATGGCTCTTGATAGCAGCTTGGTCGATGACATCAATAGTTTGTTACAGTTTCTGACTGTAAGTGTTCCTCCCTGCCATGAGCTCAGGTCTCCAACACAACCTGAGTCCTATGCCATGCCCGCCTTCCTCATGCCCCACCAATAACACCTGTTGCTGTTACATCTTTACACCCACACTCGGCAGGGTGTCCTTCCCTTCAGCTTGTCGGCCATGTTTTTTTTTAAAGCAACCAAACCAAATATTTTCAAAGACCTCCTCAAACCTTCAAATTACCCTTTTTTTTTTTTTTCTGTGCTTTACCCTCCGGCTGCAAAATAGACGACTGTCTTACTCTCTGGCTTTTGTATCCGGAGAATTTCCATCGTATTGAAAGTAATCCGTATTTCTTAATTCGTTTAACCTCAGCAGAGGAAAATATTTTTCGGGTTCTTGACACAGGAATGGACGGTTCATAGTGAGAGTGAAAGAGCTGGCTGGGGGCTGGGCGTTTGAAAACTTGGAATTGCGTGGAAACAGATAGTAAAGTGCATTCGAGCGGCTCCCGGGTGGAATTCCGAAGTTGTCCCATACCAAAAAGAAAAGAAAAAAAAAAAAAAACATGTAGCAAAGTGGGTCAGGCTGTCACCTTTCAGCTTTACAGTGGCCTTTGAAAGCAACCAAACAAGGGAAGAGCCAGACACAGACTGCTCGCAAGCTACATTCCTAAACGCAGACACAGCCAAGGGTGTTTTATCGTCCAGAACAGAGGCTAAGAGGCAGCTTACAAATGAGCCTGTTCTTAGAACACTTGAGCTAAGTGTTCCCATCCTGGTAGCCACACGCGAACCAGGGTGAAGGCTGACTGACCAAGGTGCATGGGCCTCGTATCCAGGCTCCGGATGAGAACTGCCCTGGGCCACACTGGAGAGGGCCTGTCTGGCTGACAGGCTGTGGTGGGCCATCACATCCCCGAAGACCGTCAATGGAGCAGGTCGGAATCCCTTGGCTCGCTGTTACAAGTCGGTCTACCCTCTGCCTGACCCCTGGATGCTAAGATGATGAGGTTGTGTCTGTGGTCTGCGGAATAATATTTCCAGATAAATGTAAGAGTTACCATGTCGTAAATAAATATAAGTGTCTTACTTCGAGCCAGTCCTGGCAGAAGACGAACGTGACATTAGGGACTGGGAAATTGGTCTCTTCTGGGGGTTCCCTGGACAACTTAGGGCTGTGCTCCTTGAAGATAGGATGCTGAGGGAGAGAGCAATGCAGATAGAAGGTAAGGATTTGCATAAAGAGAGTAGAGAAGTCACGAGAAGTACGCACAGGTAAGGCAAAGGCCTGGAAAGACTCAAGAAAACTAGCACAGGGCAGAACAAACACTCTATTCTGTTGCTGTTATTGTTATAATGTATTTACCTTCAATTTTGCCTTCCTTTATAAAGCAAAACCGCTAAAATGAAATTTTAAAAATAATGTTTTTTAATTTATTACTTATTCATTGTAAAAAAAAATTTAATGTTTATTTTTGACAGAGGGAGACAGATTGTGATGAGGGGAGGGGCAGAGAGAGAGAGAGAGGGAGACACAGAATCCGAAGCAGGCTCAGAGCCTGATGCGGGGCTTGACTCATGATCTGTGAGATCATGGCCCGAGCCGAAGTTGGATGCTTCACCAACTGAGCCACCCAGGCGCCCCTATTATTTATTTATTTATTTTTAAATGTTTATTTATTATTTCTTTTTAGAGAGAGAGCATGAGCAGGATAGGGGCAGAGAGGAGGGGAGACAGAGGACCTGAAGCAGGCTCTGCAGTGTCGGCACAGAGCCCAGCACGGGGCTCAAACTCACATACAGCAATATCATGACCTGAGCTGAAGTCAGACGCTTAAGCAACTGAGCCACCCAGGTGCGCCCCCCCAAAATAGTTGGGTTTTTTGTTTTGTTTTTTTAACGTTTATTTATTTTAGAGACAGAGGAGCAGGGGAGGGGCAGAGAGAGAGGGAGACACAGAATCTGAAACAGGCTCTAGGCTCTGAGCTGTCAGCACAGAGCCCGACGCGGGGCTCGAACTCAAGGACCGTGAGATCATGACCTGAGCCGAAGTCAGACGCTCAACCGACTGAGCCACCCAGGCGCCCTAATACTTGGTTTTTTAAACAGCACTTCTAGTAACATGGTCAATGTAAGTCACAGGTTAATGTTATGCATATTCACAGATCATGTTGCTCTAAGCATTCACAATTTGACATAGAATGGAGTTTTGCTACTTTTGTATTTGTTAACAAGAAATCTCTTTCACAGTTCCATTTTTTGTTCTTAATTAATGTCAGGGCAGAAATTTTTCCTAGTTCCTTAGATAATATTCTCCTCCAAAATAAACTGATCACTCTCAGCTAACAGTTAAGTACAGAATTGCTAAATAATCTTTCCTAGATCTACAGTGAAAGTTTTATTTAATTTTTAAAGTTCTTTGAATATAGTTGATGCACAATGTTACATTAGTTTCAGGTATACAACATAGTGATCCACAGATTTCTACACTCTACTGTGCTCAGTATAAGCATAATTTGTCGCCAAAGAACACTGTTCCAGTATCACTGGCTATGTACCTGTTGTACAGCAGGAATGTTAAATAGAGGAAGTTAGGAAGAGAATTAGTCACTAATTGTTATTTTTATTATTTTTTAAAAGTTTATTTATTTTGAGAGAGAGAAACCGCTGGGGAGGGGCAGAGAGAGAATCCCAAGGCTTTGACGTGGGGCTCAAACCCACAAGCCGTGAGATCGTGACCTGAGCCACAACCAAGAGCCAGACGCTAAACAAATGAGCCACCCAGGCGCCCCAGTCACTAATTCTCAGATTGAAGTTCCTAGAAGGTTAGATAGAAGCTTCCGACCATCTCAGTGTAAGAATCGGGATACCATACAATGATCATGGGGCTTCCTAATGCTGAAGATGAATGGAAACAAATAATAAAAGTGGCATGGAATACAAAATTAAAAATTGCTGCAACTTACTTCCTTATTGGGGGAGGGGGCGACGAGAAATACAGTTCATGCTTCGTTCCTTTCTTTTTTAATGCTCTACTGGTTGGTTAGAACCACATATTAGGGGCACCTGGGTGGCTCAGTCGGTTGAGCTTCCAACTGCGGCTCAGGTCATGATCTCACAGTCTGTGAGTTCGAGCCCCGCGTCGGGCTCTGTGCTGACAGCTCAGAGCCTGGAGCCTGCTTCAGATTCTGTGTATCCCTCTCTCTCTGCCCCTCCCCTGCTCATGATCTGTGTGTCAAAAATAAATAAAAACATTTAAAAAAAATTTTTTTAAAGAGGAAATGATATTGTTGAGTTTCTTTAGACTTAGACCTTTTTTAAAATTTTTTAAAATATTTATTTTTAATTTTTTTTTAAGTTTACTTATTTATTTTTGAGAGACAGAGAGAGTGAGCAGGGGATGGGGAGGGAGAGAGTGTCAAGCTGGCTTCGTGCTGTCAGCACAGAGCCTGATGCAGGGCTTGACCTCACAAACCATGAGATCGTGACCCGAGCCGAAACCAAGAGTCAGACACTTAACCAACTGAGCCACCCAGGCGCCTCAATCTTTATTTATTTTTGAAAGAGAGAGAGGGAGGAGGAAGGGAGAGAGAGAGGGAGACAGCATTCGAAGCAGGCTCCAGCCTCTGAGCCATCAGCACAGAACCTGATGTGGGGCTCGAACTCATGAACTGGGAGATCGTGACCTGAGTGGAAGTTGCAGGCTTAACCGACCGAGCCACCCAGGTGCCCCTAGACTGAGACTTCTTAAGCGCAGAAACATTATTTCCTCCTTTTCTTCTTCAATGTGTCATTACCCTTTCCTCATCAGCTAATACACACGGTGGCTAGATGAGGGAGTCCGGGATATATCCTCTCAGCGTCCTGTTTCCTTTCACTTTGAGTTGTTTGGGGGCTTAATTAACCACAGAATTCTACTCTAACACGTTCTCCCGGAGGTCCTGCTGCGTATAGTCCTGCCCCGAGAGAACACAGACTGCGACTGCTTTGCTGACGGTGCAGTTGTACTTGAGGGAACAAACATCCCACCCTGCAGGACAGTCACTGCACAGCCTGTCTCTCTGGAGATCTCCCCTTTTCATGCACTATTCAGGGGCAGACATGGTATTTCAATACCACTATACCGCGAACTGCCTGAAGTTCAGCTGCTTTTTCTTGGCTGACAAGGTGGGGCATGTTAAGCGTGCCGGGGATATTTACCAGCCAAGACAGCTGTAATTCGAGAGGGGAGGTGTCACTTTGTCGTCCCTCTTCCTCCTGGGCACAGTCAACAGAGAACCGGCCTCCTGGGGGAAAAGAACAGGGCTGGCAAATCCTAGCGCACTCAGAGCGAGAGATCGGATTTTCCTAAGTGTTTAGAGTCTGAAGGGTGGGAGAGTTAGCTCCTTAAATATGGAAATAGGCTTGAGCGAATGGTGTCTGAAGAGGGGAGGGTAGACGAAGGGACGATGAGGTAGCAGTGATGATGATGTACACGACAGGCATTCAGTATGGCGTGGTCCCCGTGGTCATCACCAGGAAAGTGGGTTTGTTGCGGTAAGGTAGAAGGGTTGACTGTCCTGATTTAGCACATAAAATCCTTGATTCTCTCCAACCAACTTGCTTGAAACTCCAAATTAGTGCTTTAGATACAAAAATCTTTGCTGAGTTGATGCAGCTTTTTATGTGTCCCCATCTCAATTGCCATTAGATCATTTAGTAAAGACTTTAATCTTCTCCGTGGTCTCATTTCTCACATTTGAGTGGGATAACACGGTGGTCATTTTGCTCAGTTCTAGAAATAGGCTGCAATCAGACTCTAAGGACACAATCATGTTGTCTTTCGATTGGAAACAATAAAAATAGTTGCTGCCCATTGCTCTGCATACCTCATTACTATTTTATTTTTATAGCTTCATTGAATCTGATATGAATCATAAGTATATGAGGCCTGTGTCATTTCTGTCACTGAAAAGTTGAAGGACACGGATTTACCCTTTATGGAGGTGAGTTCATTACTTGGGATTCTACTTAAATTCTAGGTGTTGTTACCAGAAGAATGATTCTGTCTGTTAAACTTACATTTATGGGTGCATTTATTTATTTGAAGAGGAAAATTATACCTAAACATAAACTTTACTTTTCATGTGTTTATTTTCATGAAAAAACCAACGGTATTTTTTTTCCTTTTGCCTTTTGTCCTTAAGCAATGTAATGTTAGAGATGTGCTTACAATAAATATAGATTCCTAAGTACAACTAAGTGTCCTTTTCTCTACTTACCTGTTATAAGATGGAAATTCAGAAGAAGGCAGTTCACTTCTATGTGTGCCCTTTAATCTTTTCACAATTTCTGGTCCCATTAATTCTTAACTATTCGAGTCTACCCTTCAAAGGAAAAATATTAACCTACAACTCTCTTAGCTTCTCCCTGACCCTAAACTGATTTTTTACTTCTCTTTTCAAACCTGTCCTTGACCTACTTACTATCCAAAGCTCCGTGTTGCCTTATGTTCTGTCTCAGCTTCCAGTGGAAGGCACGTGCACCATTGAAAAGGATCCCTAAAGGGATGCATTGTTTGGAATTGCTCAGCTTCTCTAGAACAAGGGCTTTCATTCTAGAATTTTCTATCAGAGTCATAACAAGCCTCAAATCCTCTGCAAATTTGATTCACATGTTTAATTCAAAGCAATGAATTAACTAATTTAGAGTTATTAAACCAGCAGCCTGCCGACTTTAGGGGGAAAAAAAACAGAACAAAATGAAAAAAAGCCGACTATACAAATTTCCAACTTCTGAAGATAAGAAAGACACAGACATCGACTCAAATACAGCTGCCTAATCATATACAACTTCCAGTAGCTCTCTGAGGATTGCTTCCATTTTGCTTTCACTCTTCCTTGTCAGCGCATAATAATAACCTCTAGACAGAGGGCTTTCTCTAGCATTGCTCCTGTTTGCTCTAGAGCACTGTGTTTAGTCAGCACCATTTATGAGATTATGGTCATCCTCAATACTGAGTTCTGTCCGATTCCTAGGACAGAAGAGGGAGGGGGCCCCAGTGCTTACTTGGAACTTCACTTCGAAAAGTCAAAAGAATGGTTTATCCCATAGCGCGTTTTGTTTATAATTGTCCAGACCTCTTTTCCTCCTCGGCAGGAGGATGTCAGTGTGTGGAAAAAATCGCTAACATGTACCATGGACCCAACGGCAAGGACTAGATACTGGTTAAGTCACGCTAAGGTCTCTTTGCCTCTTGGGACATTTTTCTAGAGTAAGCGTTGTTTAGGATGTGTTCTGAAGAAAGGAAAAGGATAGTTTGGCGCACACGGAGTGCACGTCTGTCCAGCGTCACTAAGAATAGTACGTTTGACAGTTAGCCAAAACTGCAAAATGTGTACATTGCAATAAGGGATGGGAGGTTCCGTAAGGTTTTTACATTGGAAAAAATCATGAATTCTCTTGTATTTGTACTGGTGTGGGGATCAGATTGCTGTTTCTGCCACTTTCACTCTTTTTCTACCATTTGCTGTTACATTTTTTACCTTTTTACAAAAGTACAACCTGCATGGGGCACCTGGGTGGCTCAGTCGGGTGAGCGACCGACTTCGGCTCAGGTCGTGATCTCACAGTTCACGAGTTCGAGCCCTGCGTGGGGCTCTGTGCGGACAGCTCAGAGCCTGGAGCCTGCTTTGGATTCTGTGTCTCCCTCTCGCTCTGCCCCTCCCCCGTTCATGCTCTGTCTGTCTCTGTCTCAAAAATAAACATTTAAAAAAAATTAAATTTAAAAAGTACAACCTGCATACAGTAAAATGCACAAACTTTAAGGGTGCAACTTGATAAACGCAATTTAAGTGTGGTTTTCTTTTTTCAGATATTTTACATGATGCATATCTGGTAAAGTTCGTAGTTCTGTGCTGAAGTTTTCTAAACTCTACATGTTGCTTCCAAAATGCTTGTGACATATCCTCTGAGATAGACTTAAAAACCCAGCGCAGGTGACTTGATGGCTAAGTTGCATTCTATGTTTTGGAACCTACAGGTTGTCAGGCTCAGTCACTGGAGTGAACACCCACCAGGAGTATATTGCACTTTTCTGAGAAATGCAATAGAATACAGAATCTTGAGAACACAGTAAATATATATATATATATATATATACACACACACACACATATATACCTATATTATATTTATTTTATATATACATATATCTATATATAATATATACATATACCTATATTATATATACACATATATAATATATATTATATATACACATATATACCTATATGGTGTGTGTGTGTATATATATATATTTAAATATGTAAATAATTATATATATGTAAATATGTAAATAAATATATATATTTATAAATATGTAAATATGTGTGTGTGTATTTATATATTTATATATATATTTATAAATATGTAAATATTTATGTAAATAAATATATATATTTATATATATTTATATATATGTAAATATGTGTGTGTGTATATATATATTTAAATATGTAAATAATTATATATAATATATATATTTATAAATATGTAAATATGTGTGTGTATATATATATTTATATTTATATATATATATTTATATATATATATTTATATATATATTTATAAATATGTAAATATGTGTGTGTATATATATATTTAAATATGTAAATAATTATATATATGTAAAATGTAAATAAACATATATATATTTATAAATATGTAAATATTTATATTATATATATAAATATATATATTTATAAATATGTAAATATGTAAATAAATATATATATTTAAAATATGTAAATGTCCCACATAAACAAATGGTGAGAGGAAGGAGAAAAAGAGAGAGACAGAGAAAACAGATCTGCTAGGAAAGGCATCCAGGAAGCTTTATGTATTGTTTCACCCCATCTGCCCAGCCTTCCTCCATGGATTCTGAATCTTGACACGTGTCAGTATATTGGCCCAGAGTTTTTTTAGGTAGCTGGAAATCCCATCAGCAATGTATGTCTCCCTAAAGTTATAAGCTCCTTGTGGACAAGAATGTGTTCGATTGTGTTTGGTCATTCTCTCCTCCTTCACTTCCACCTTCCAAAGCCCTTCAAGGCATCTGCAGGTCTGTTCAGGACAGAAATTCAATAAGGTGCTTTAGAATAAATTTTTAAAAACAAACAGAGATAGCCCTGGTTTCCGAGCAGGGCCCCTGTTGCTACTGTGGCCCCCAACCCACCACAGCAGCTCACATAGTAAAATTCAGGAGCTCATGAAAAATCTCTTCATCTGTATACTCACTCCTAATGTGTCCCTTGGCTAAAGGGAAGCCTTATAAAAATTGGGGGGGGGGGGGGGCAAGAGTGGAAATTTACTCCATTTCTGCCTGATGTTGTCAAAATGCTAGAATGTGGAATGTCAGTATTCAGCTGTCGGAGCTACCCTATCCCCTGAGCCCCAGGCTAGAACTCCCTTGCTCATAAGTAAAATGGAGAGACATTCAAGATTTGTGGGGGTCATTACAATATGAGCAAACTGTGTTTTATCATCTACTGCATCAGTATCAAAACTGAGACTGTCTTTAAAGAAAGGGGACTTTGTTCCTCAGAATCCCTTAAAATCTCTCCCCATTTCTCTTGCCTTTCTTCCTTTTTCCCTCCACCGTTCATGGCAGGAGTGATTGGTCACTGATGTAGGAACAATCTCAAAGCCTATTAAATACCTCTACTGATGCCACTTAAAAACTGACGGCATGCACTGAATGTTTAGAAGATCTAAAACAGAATATAGACTTTATGCCCCAATGGTCATGTCTCCAATGTCAGGGAAATTTTATAGTTAGAATCTCATTCACCAGATTATTATATAATAGGTTATACGTGTTTTTAAATATATAAATTGCAAATAAAGGAGCTCCATTTGCTTTCTAATTGATGATAACACAGCGTCTAATTGATGATATTTACCACGTCTCACTCTTAAAGCAGAGAGGAGATGAAGGGAAAATCTCTGCTCATTAGGCACTCTTGCTCCCAATGAGGGTCTCATGTTTCACCACGATACTAGATGGTATCATCCTTATGTTTTTCAAGTTTTTTCTAATAGCAATATTTTGTACTGAAAGCTAGATATCTAAACATCATATTGTTGAAGTAAACTTTTAATTATCTCAAGACCGATTGCGTGTTTAGCCCCGACATGTCCAAGTTAAAACGGTGCCAGGGGCCTGAACTGCTGTAGCAGTTGAAGGACTTTCAGGCACCCCCGGTGAGGATTGATGATTTCATCCCTCGTGGTTGCTCAACAGCGAGGCTGCGTCTCAGAGCTCAGTGCGAAAGACACGGACAAAGAGCCCTCAGAACACCCTGCCATTTTTGGTAATGTGTTCAAATGGCAGCAGAAATTAGAAATCTATAAAAAGTAACATACACCGAGATTACGTTTTAAAAACACAAGTTAAATAAATATAAACAATTATAAAGTCAACTGCATGTGAATTCCTCTTGATTTCTTGTTCTGAAATTTTGCTGTATAATTACATATCTTCTCTCTGGATTCCAGTTATCAATCGTGGACTACCCCCGCTCCTTTTTTTTTTTTTTTTTTTTTTTTTTTTTTTGCTGACTTTTCTCATTCTAGAAAACTTTCTTTTTTTTATTCAATCAAGTTTGGTGTCACGGTGTAACATAGTGGGAAGAATATGGCCCTATGAGCCAGATGCCTAAATTCCATCCATGACCTCAGTACTTGCTGGCTGTCTCATCAGTTGTCATCTGTGCAACTGAAAAAGATGATAATTCTTTTAAGGGTTATTGTGATAATTAAATAAAATAACACGCAAAAAATTCTAACACTTAGGTTCCTCACGTATTGACTAATTTATGATTAGCTTATTACACTGTGGCCGCACTTATGAAGAGACCATTTTATATCTGGCATGCTGCCTGGCTTGGGCAGAGTATGGAGAAAATCCCATTTTTTAAATAATAATTTCCATTGTGTGTCTAAATACACATCAGAATTTATTTTTTTAGTCATTTTAGTTAGCATTCCCTCTAACTTCAGAAAAATATTATTGTAAATGTTTAGAACTTCTGTGTAACTGATATGAATACTTCTGTGAGAGGTTCTATATTAATTCACATGGTGACGTGTTTTTTGTGATGATTGCTTTTAGGAAAATGTTTTAAATCTTAAATGTCATGTATTTACATAATCAGGAATCTTACTTACTATCCTGTATCTTATTGTGAACACGTCCTGTCCAAAGTCACAATTTTAGCCTGGACAAGATGATCCTCTGTTGTGTAAACCAAGGACCCAGCTTGAATTTGGGGAAAAAGACTTAGTCATGGCAGGTTAGAGTAATAAATATTTGGGGCACATATTGGCTGCCGAGTAAGATTGTTCCTCAGGCAAACAATAAATACTTGTAGCAGACTCTGGAGTCAGGAACTCAGGGGTTTGAAACTCAAATAACTTAATTCTTTGATCTTTAGTTCAACATGTATGAAAAAGCATATCACAGTCATAGTCATCTCAGGAGTTGTTGTGGAGAGGAATCAGGCTCAGTACCTGTGAACTGTTACCAATATTATCATTAATGATTTCATGTTCTTGGTAACGGTATTCTTGATAATGATCATTTGTATCACCCCTATCACTATATCCTACACATTCTCACTCCTACCCTATTTCATCTACACACGCCTGATTTTCTGTTAACTAATAAGAAAAATGACTAATTTATACCCATTTACCAAATGTAAATATTAACAGCATTTGCGTTAACATTTATAGATCATGGTTCAAAGACATGATTTCACTTTGATGTTTCCCACAACTCTAGAAGAAAAATAGGGTTATTAATATTCCTGTTTGAAAAAAAAAAAAGAAAAGAAAGCTTCATGGAAGTGTTTAGTGACATGATCAGACTCTCACAGCTAATAATTCAGAGCAGAGATTAGCACTCACAACTTTGCAAGGTTAATTTGAAACCATGATACATTTCTCCCTGCTACATATAGAGACTCAAGTAGTAAAGAAACTAAGGCCAGAAAATTGTTTTCTTGTAAATTTCCAGAATGCTTTCAAAACTTGGTCATAAACTAACATGGTAAATACCAAGTAGATTACTGTGCACTTGCCGTTTTAAGATGTTGAATCCTGAGGGTCATCTGCATTGTTTAGTCTGTGGCGATTATGGCACTTCATCCATGATGTAACAATCTTTGCTTTAATAAAACCCTATGATGCCACACCAGAAGTAAAAACTTTTACAGAGATGTAAACAGCAGAGGAGGCAAGGGGTTGACAAAAAGAAGTATTTTCTTTAACAGGAGAGGAACAACCCCCCCTCCCCCCCAGCTCGTGCATCATGAGGGGAGAAAAGAATGCCATCCCTCGGACATTTGTGCTTGCTTCTAAGTGAAATGCTCTTTCTATTTTTATATATGGCATTACTATGAACAAGCAAATATTAGAACTCTGAGAATTTAGGGGATATGATTATCATTATATGGTATGTTACCATTATATAGATTTGCTATGTCTACCTGGGTAAGAATTCCAAGCCCCCCAGACAGAACCTGGCTCAGCCAGCAACCTCTGGGTAAAGTGTAACTCTTTACCCATAGGATAACTGAGGGGTTACCCAGAAGGGACACTGAGAAAGAGTATCTAACTCAGAGGTAAGGATGATAGTTTTAGTGGCAGAGTTTTTGCTCACTAACCTTGAAACTGAGCGTGATCACTTAAACCCCTACTGTGGACTCAGCTTCTGTCTTCAGATCAAGGGGGTGATTGGATGTGTTTATATATTTTATAGAGCTGTTAATAGAAGGTGAGATAACATATGTTTGAGAGTCCTAAGACTATTGTATTTTTGGTTTTTTAGTTTTTTGGATTCTTTGATTTGGGGGGGTTTTGTTGTTGTTGTTGTTTTTAAAGTTTATTTATTTTTGAGAGACAGAGACAGAGAATCCCAAGCAGGCTCCATGCTGTCAGCACAAAGCCCGATGTGGGACTTGAACTTAGGAGCCACGAGATCATGACCTGAGCTGAAATCAAGAGTCCAATGCTTAACTGACTGGGTCACCCAGGCACCCCTTGTTTTTTAGTTGAAATGTAATGCATGCTCACTGTAAACAAGAAGAGGGGAAGAGGAGAAAGGAGGAAAATTAACAAGTAAATAAATAGAATCATACAGCTTTATGTTACTGTGATATTTTAGAATAATAACACGTATTATTATTAGCATAAATGATGGCAAGAGCCATGTGACTATGGATAAATAACTTACTCTTATGCTTTCTTAATCCATAAAATAAAAGATCAAACTAGTTTATTTTTGAACATAAATGTTATGTTTCTACATTATTTTTGAGAGGAAGTCACCAAAAAGCTTTTTAAAACTAAAATAAATATAGTCCTATGTTTTATTAAAATGAATGTGAAGAATAAAGTATCAAATAGGACGTTCAGAAGGTAAATCTTTGGTATTTTTCAATCAAAACTTATTAAAATGAGCGATTTGTGAACAGATAAATATAACTCAATTCAAAATATGTCCGTGAATTTAATGAACAGACAAAAGCGAGCTTATAAGCAAGTCAGGATTCTGTCTTACAGTTACCTTAGCTAATAAAGAATCATTGGAATTATGATTGGATTAGTGAAATTACTTTGTTCAAATAAATTTCATGAATAAACAGTTGTATGAATCATGACCAAAAAAAAAAAAAAGAAGGGGGGTGCTGTTACAGAGAAATTCTATTGAGCCAATTCCACTGGGTAAGTAAATAGAGGCTGAATTAATAATATTAATTGTTAATCCTGTTTTGATTCAATAAACATTTTTGAGCACCAGTTACATTTGAGGCAGTGAGCTGGATGGTACAGCTAAAAAGACTAAGAAGCCAAAATTCCCTGCTTTTCTAGTGAAGGAGGAAAATCATAGATAGGGTGTATCGATCGGTGTCCTAGGTCAAAGCCATGAACAGGGGATCTACAAAGGTGGAAACCTGAGGGCTACTAACTGCAATATTCCCCCCTTATTTATTGGGGGATACATTTCAAGACCCCCCAGTAGATGTCTATTGTGTTATGCTTTAACAAAACCAAACTCTCCGTAATACCCAGTGAGGAATATAATATTGAAGAAAGCGTTTCCTCCAAAGTGTAACACGCAAGACTTACACTGGGAATGTTTATGTGATGGATGAGGACCAAGCCAACAGAAAAAGTTGTGGTATCCAATGGTGGGATGATACATAGTGGGTCAGATTTTAAAACAGGTAACACAGGGGTGGCTTCAAAAGTGTTTCCTAACATGCCTTGTGATTCTGAATCGGGAGGTCTGGAGTCAGCCTGAACATCTGCATTTTGTGTAATTATAACAAGATATATTCATAATGGAAGCATTGAACAGTATTCTGAAGCGTATATCAAAAGTAAATGATACTTTGTAAGTGCCTTTTCCTTGGAGCCGTAACTGCCACCTCGTGTATAATTTTGGAAGGCAAAATGGTAAGTGGCATTTCATTAACATCATTACCTTGATTAAACTCTTCAATGTTTCCTCAAGACCTACAAATTCATTTCATGTATGTAATTGCCTTTCTGCTTAATTAGAACTATATTCTATAACATTCTGAGTCTTGCTCTGATCATATCATCTAACCGTATAACTTTCCACAACAAGGCCAGAACACATACCTCTGTTTTAACAGCTGCATACTATTCCATTGTAAGGGTATTCCATCATATATTTAACCAATCCTCTGTCAGTGAGTTGTTTTTAATATTTCTAGGGGGTTTTTCTACTGTAGCATTTCTTAATGAGCATCCTTGAGTAGACCTTTTTGCGTATCTTTGTAACTATAGCTGAAATGTAACTTCCTATGTGTGAGGCTGGCACAAGACTTTGGTGATATTATCTGAAAATGATAATTATGTGTTTATTTAAACACTGCAGGGTTTGGCAACAGAAAGTATACTTGGTTTTAATAATTGCTTCTTTAGCAGCCCATCCCTACCCCCAGAGCATATGCCTCTCAGAGGCAGGGACCTTGTCTTAATCGTCACCGAATATCCCGCATACATCAAATGCCTAATCCAGAGAAGTTGCTCGATAGGGATGTGAGGACAAAGTGAATGAGTAAATTCTTAAACAGGTTTGTTCCTAGGCTCCTTTTTCTGATTGACTCGATATGTGACCTTATATAAATTACTCTTTCTGGACTGCACTTCTCTTCTGACAAACAAATATAAATCCTAGCCTGACTGTACCAAATATTTGGCAGGAAGAAAAGTAGAAAAATAAATTTGGTGGTGACTTGAAAGATAAAACATTCAGAAAATTCACGTGGTTATCAATACACATTTAATAAATGACTTAGTTTGCAGGATATAGAATATTGGAAATGTTAGCTATGCGATACTCACTACAAGGGCAAAACGGAGATCAGAGAAGAATAATTCTCATTAGTGGAAGTGCACTGGCTAATTTGTTATTATTATTATCTTATTTTGGTTATAATCAGTATCAGTGTTATTATGAAAAAGGCTTACTTAGAGCTACCAGATGGAAAGATGCTATAGACTATAAAAGTCACCCACTCCACACTGTAAGTTTTATGCTTTCTTCCTCGCATTGGTTTATTAATTTTTATGTCTATACCAGAAACCTCTTGATGCTTTGGAAGGTCTTATGTATAATCCTAGTTTATTTAGTTTAATCCATCAGTAGTATACTCAGCTAAATTGATTGATGACAGACGGACAGACAGATACCACATCTAGGTATGGATGCTTTCAAAGTGTTTTCAGACTTCAAATACATTGCCAGTCTGAAAGGATCTTTCGCATCCTCCATTTAATGTCTTTGCTTTTTATGTGGGGAATCGGGGCAGATAGGTACAATAAACATGGAGGGGAAGAATGAGGGTTTTTGGAGAAAAAGTCGTGGTTCAAAAGGAAGAAATCTGATATATTTTAAAGCAATGTTTATGTCATATCTGTTCATTCTTTTCTATGTCCCTGCAGGTTTCAATGCGTGTTTGGCTACTTGGCTTCTGACTGAGAGAACACAAAATGAATAACTCAACAAACTCCTCTAACAATGGCCTGGCTCTGACCAGTCCTTATAAGACATTTGAAGTGGTGTTCATTGTCCTTGTGGCTGGATCCCTCAGTTTGGTGACTATCATTGGGAATATTCTGGTCATGGTCTCCATTAAAGTCAACCGCCACCTCCAGACCGTCAACAATTACTTTTTGTTCAGCTTGGCCTGTGCTGACCTCATCATTGGTGTTTTCTCCATGAACTTGTACACCCTCTACACCGTGATTGGCTACTGGCCTTTGGGACCTGTGGTATGTGACCTTTGGCTAGCCCTGGACTACGTGGTCAGCAACGCCTCGGTGATGAATCTGCTCATTATCAGCTTTGACAGGTACTTCTGTGTCACCAAACCGCTCACCTACCCAGTCAAGCGGACCACGAAAATGGCAGGTATGATGATTGCAGCTGCCTGGGTCCTCTCCTTTATCCTGTGGGCCCCGGCCATTCTCTTCTGGCAATTCATCGTAGGGGTGAGGACTGTAGAGGATGGGGAATGCTACATTCAGTTTTTCTCCAATGCCGCTGTCACCTTTGGTACCGCCATTGCAGCCTTCTATTTGCCTGTGATCATCATGACTGTGCTATACTGGCACATATCCCGAGCCAGCAAGAGCAGGATAAAGAAGGACAAGAAGGAGCCTGTGGCCAACCAAGAGCCAGTTTCTCCAAGTCTGGTACAAGGAAGGATAGTGAGGCCAAACAACAACACCACACCTGGCAGTGACGGTAGCCTGGAGCACAACAAAATCCAGAATGGCAAAGCCCCCAGAGATGCTGTGACTGAAAACTGTGTCCAGGGAGAGAAGGAGAGCTCCAATGATTCCACCTCAGTCAGTGCGGTAGCCTCTAATATGAGAGATGATGAAATAACCCAGGATGAGAACACAGTCTCCACTTCCCTGGGCCACTCCAAAGATGAGAACTCGAAGCAGACGTGCATCAAAATTGTCACCAAGACCCCAAAAGGTGACTCATGTACCCCAGCTAATACCACTGTGGAGCTAGTTGGTTCTGCAGGTCAGAACGGAGACGAAAAACAGAACATCGTCGCTCGTAAGATTGTGAAGATGACGAAGCAGCCTGCCAAAAAGAAGCCTCCTCCTTCTCGGGAAAAGAAAGTGACCAGGACGATCTTGGCTATCCTGTTGGCTTTCATCATCACTTGGGCCCCATACAATGTCATGGTGCTCATCAACACCTTCTGTGCACCCTGCATCCCCAACACAGTGTGGACAATTGGTTATTGGCTCTGTTACATCAACAGCACTATCAACCCCGCCTGCTACGCACTTTGTAATGCCACCTTCAAGAAGACCTTTAAACATCTTCTCATGTGTCATTATAAGAACATCGGCGCTACGAGGTAAAACACCTTTGTAGAGAAGGAAGGTGGTCGGGGGAGCTTGGGAAAAAGAAAAGGGATAAAAAAAAAACCTCCCAGTTTTAAAAATCTCTGCCATTGCACTTTATAGTCTTATTATGGAATGTGCAATTAAGGAGCCCGACAGTGACACTTTTATCGTGCCTATGCTCCAGTTTGAGAAACCCACACCTTATCAGCCCTGTCAGTTTCAGAGCGATGAGACCATGAAAGAGACATTTTGGAATTAATGGATTTAAGGAACAATCCACATGTTCTCGTACTCTCTTGAAGAAGGGCTTCTGAATCTACAGTTTTATCTCTGCACAAGAAGAATAATAACCTCGCTCCTTTTTATTCCCATTTTTTTTTTTGTTCCCGTGTGTCCATATGAGGATGAAATGCCACAGCTAACATGGAGACTTAAACATAAAAAAATAGACGTCACACAATGGACAAGTGAAAGAAGAGGATCAAAAAAATATATATATAGAAATGGTCTCCATAGTGTTAAGTGCTAAGCATATATTATTCTTTTGTTACAGTTTTATTTGGAGAATTGTGATGTAATCAATGCTTTGGATTTTCTTTTTTTTTTTTTACCTTTCCCTCTTCCCACCATCAAAGGAAAGCAAACACACAAAAACCCCAACTAGACCATAACATTATTTTTCTTATTATGGCACTGGTTTTTGTACATCCCCATTCTACATTGTGTAAGGACAAAATCTGCAAGACTTTTGCTAAATACAACCAGAAACAGCCATGAACATGGGCATTTCACCCCTGCCCACTGTGTCCTTTGCATTCTGTGGGGATATAAAAGCCTATAAAGTGTTAGTTTGCTTATGATCCTGTAGGTGAAATGTTTTCGCCAATCTGGTTTTCTCCTAAACTAGTGTCTTAAGTTATTGGGCTAGCCTACCTAATACATAAACATGCTTGAGAACCAAAGTCATTTTTTAAAGTGAGGTTTTGTCAAATTAAATAGTGGTCGTCTTTAGTTGGAGAGAGTTTACTGAGGCCAGATGAATTTTGAAATAAGAAAATAGAAGACTGAGAGGGCCTTCTGTTTTCAACCTGAATCTGCCTGACCCATCTATGAGATGCTGACTTGTAAACCATGAACTTCTGGCCTTTGTCAGCGGGAAGAAGCTGCTTTATTCATTTGGAATCGTAAGTAGGATTAGCATACTCTGGTGGCACCAATGACTTCTGGGTCACTCCCAGGAGAATAAGACGTTCTCTTCAATGCCTGCTAACAAATTATATTCAATTTATAGTCCAGTGAGGTTTTTTATAACCATCCTATATCCCACTGAAGGAGGAAAAAAATAGTTAAAAAACATTTCCTGGAACCACATGTTCCATGTTCCTCAAATTGTCAATTCTCTCTAGAATTTTTT
Source organism: Herpailurus yagouaroundi (assembly GCF_014898765.1). NCBI lineage: Eukaryota > Metazoa > Chordata > Mammalia > Carnivora > Felidae > Herpailurus > Herpailurus yagouaroundi. Next base: position 10,424,257 of record NW_024412391.1, on the reverse strand, counting down.
AACTTCAAAAGTCTGTCCATAGAGGTAATCTTTGTGGCAAGAACGTAGTGGATAACTAACAGAGGCCAAGTGAGATCAGCAAACTGTGAGGAAGAATGCAGGTAGCTGTGCCTGTGTCCTTTCTCATTGTTTCTTTAATTCTGGACCATAAAAAGTCCTATCAGGAACTATTATTAGCCAAACGGTAGCTTGTTGTAGAATCTTGTCCATGTAGAGACTTTTCATTTCGTACCCCTCATAAACATATGATCGTATTGATCCACATTTAGCTGTTTATCCCTCAACGTTCTTTCTTATTGTATTTGCTATAGTCTTAAAATCAGATTTTCTGAAGACGGCCCAATCAATAGAAATCAAGTTTATAAAACCCACTTCAGATTTCATATTTTGCATTTCAAATGTATGGGCCTTATGCTGTCTTGACCAGTAGCATCAATGTGAGTAGCATGTTTTATTTGTCAGTATTAAACCTTAGCACTTTAGAGTTGGTGTGTGTGTGTGTGCGTGTGCGTGTGCGCGTGTGACTTGCATCACTGATGGCATCTCAACAACTTTGAGAATTAAAAAAAAGCACAAGGTAAACAATAAAGAAAGGACAGTCAGTAAGAGGCAAACTGCCCACAGTAGTTGGATGTAACTTACCCTTTATAAAAATAACTTCTTGTTTGAATAACTTCAGTCGCTCCTGCCCATAAACCTTCTGCGTGTAAACTTACGGCATCAGTTCATGCAGATTCCTTTACTCCACAGTTACTTCAATGTAAGTGTTAAATCCGTATGTATTTTTATTTTATTTCTTCAGATTAGTGAATCAATTGAATGGAAGGGACATCAAGCCAATGGGCTGTTTGGTTGGCTGTAAACAAAACGATGGCTGGCTGAATACTTATTAACTTGTACTGTTATGATGTAGATTCAGCTTTAGTTGGGATGAACTCTTTGGATTCAAGGATTCATGATTCTGGATTTGGGTCTTTTTGGTCTGCTCTAACAATTCAACTCACCATGAATCAAACTGCCTCTTACTCTTCATTGCCATCACACCCTCCCTTTCTTCCTTCTATTCTTGGTCTTCGCCATAGCCACCACAACCTTGTTGAAAGAGAAACCATCGCGCATTCCAGAAAGGAAGTGACTGTAGACCGACACATCGTGAAAGCTTTGTCAGCTGGAATCAGAGACCCGGGAAGAATACTGAAAATGGTAGATGATTAGAAAGATATGGAGATTGTATTCAAAGGTTTGCATTAGCTGTGGCTGGATTTGTCTATTTCAGTGGCTCTCACACAGGTACAGTTTTGCTTCCTGGGGGACATTTCACATTGTGTGGAGACATTTTGGGTGGTCACAACGTGGGGGAGAGCTACTAGCATCTGGCAGATAGAGGCCAGGGATGCTGCTAACAGCTTTCAGTGCACAGGCCAACTTTCCCTCACATACACAGCTAAGAATTAGTTGGCTCAGAGTGTCAATAGTGCCAAAGCTGAGAAACTCTCATCTGTTTTAAGGAATTCTAGTGCTTGCTTTGTAAAAACGGGGAAATAATCCTGTATCACTACTAGAATATCAACGCAAATTGCTCACCTGTTTGTAAAAGGTAATGTTCACCAATTGTGTATCAGACATTGTCACCCACGAGTCTGGTGTATGTGTAATTCACAGATTGGGAACACAGGAGACAGATATCTACACATCCAAAGTCACCAGACCATGCACGTAGCACATTGTTTCCAACATCTTAATGTCCCATCACGATTGCCATAGAGTCCGGTCAGTTGAGGTTGCCGGTAATTGACCATTAAATGATTGGAGTTGATGTGGTCAGTTTCTGTTGGAGCTGCCTTTTTTTTTTTTTCAGAAACATCAGGAGTCTCTTTCAGAAACAATGTGATTCATCTCTGTTATTTTCACTGGAAAGGTAGATAGCTGTCAAGAATTTCTTCTCTCCTCAAAGCAATAATGTAAATATTCCAGAGTGGTCTTATAAGAAGAGGAGATTAAGAATGTCAAAAAGCCAGTTCATTTCTTTAAAAAAAGAGAAATGATCACCCCTTTACCGGATCACATTAATTTAATACCAGCTCCCAAGGGTTAGGACAAAATCACCAATATAATAAGTCACATGGGATAAGCTTTCCCATTTGAGTGTGGAGGCTGGAGGACCCACACACTTCTTCTCTTTGTCCATTCACTGCTTTTTTGATCCTGGAGATCTGACATTGGGGAACACGGGAGTTCAAAATGATGGCAACATATACTTAGAAATGCGATCTACTTTTATTTTCTCTTAGTTCATTGGTAGTTGCCTTCTCCCAGTTTGATAATCTCCCTGTCAACAACCACAGCACTGATGTTGCAAATAGATTAGGGAAGCACCCAAAGCTGGATGAATTGTGCCAAGTGTATTTTCAGCATGTACATACAATACCACGCCTCTTAAATATGCTTCTTTTAAAAGGGTGCACGCTGCAGCATGAACTGTGTGCGTATTTAATGTATCTTTCTGGAATATGCTGTGTGCTTAATATACATATTCTATAAATAAAGTAATGAAATGTATAATAGAAATACATATTTCTGTATGCAAATAAATATATTATACACAAAATCTTAATACGCAATATGGTATGTGTTGCTTCAGAGTAACAAGACTAGGTTTTGTAGGCCCAGTTTTTTAAAGTAGTTTTGGTTTTTGAAGGAGAGGGTTTGAGAACAGCCAAAAATCCTACCCGTATTACTGTTAAGCTGTTTTATAATCTTTGAAAGCATGGCACTGGTTTTAAATATCTCTTGGAGGAATATATTCATAAATCTTGGCTGGTGTCACCCCACATGACCAGAATGCTCTTTGCTCCTGTGCTCCCGACTGGCCTGTGACTAGAATCTTTCTGGCTGTTACTGTTCCAACAGCTGTGTTGATCTCACGTCTGATTGCCTGATGAGATTGCAACCAATTCATTGACATACAGCTTTGCTCTCCTCCAAGTTAACTGATTTTAGTCAAATAAAAAATAATCATGCAAGGAGGAAAGGATGACCTTCAGAATGTTTTTCATTCTGGAAAACAGGTAAAAAGTTGTACAAGCACTGTATTTTATGAGCCACTCTTTTCAGTTTGAGCCCAATACAGCATCCCATACATTAAATGCCAGAAATTTCTAGTGTAGTATGATACTCCAAGTTTTCTCCAAGAAATTATGAAATAGGTGCCTTCTTTTTTATTTTTAATTTCAACTTTTTTTAACGTTTATTCCTTTTTGAGAGACAGAGAGAGACTGAGTGAGAGTGGGGGAGGGGCAGAGAGAGAGAGGAACACACAGAATCCAAAGCAGGCTCCAGGCTCTGAGCTGTCAGCACAGAGCCCGACGTGGGGCTCGAACTCATGAACCACAGGATCGTGACCTGAGCCGAAGTCGGAGGCTTAACCGAGTCACCCAGATGCCCCATAGGTGGTTTGTTTCTGAATGCCCTACATTTTCTTTATAGCACTTCTTTTCCTTCCCTTGTTACCGACTCAACTACCCACGTTCCCCAGAACATTTTCTTTGGCTCATTAGCATGAGTTCCTAGTTAGCAATTACTGCTATGATTTTAATTGATCCTGGGCACGCCATCCCAAGAGACACTTGCATTTTAATAGAAGAGCATAAGCACCAAACATCTCAAAGAGTCCTATTTATTGTCTTTAGTTGCCAAGGTATACAAGATGTTCAGTGATTTCTAGTTTTCTATGAAAATTATGACCTGCTTCACCATCTATACACTTCCTAAATTTTACCTGTTATTCCATAATCCACCCGGGTGCATTGTTGCTTCTTATCTGAACCAAAATCATCTCTAGAAAAAAAACTCAGTTTTCTGTCAATTCTCATTAGTGTCTTATTGTTCCAGTGAAATGTTCTCATTACATTTTTTAGAATGTGATTGCATACTGTATCGATGAATTGTCAAATGTTATTCCTTACGAAGTGGTTGCAAATGCTGAGGCAGGAAAAATATCTTACCATCACAAAGGAAGAATTTTCCACATAACACATGTCAGTCTTTTTTGATCAAAAATTGAAGCAACAACGCGGTAAGTTGTGGAATGTACATACTTATTAAGTAAGTGACATTCTATAAATTCTGTTCTTTGGCTTCCTAAACACACACACAAGTCATGGGAAATGACAGAGAAAAAAAGTCATCCATTTTCTTTATTTGCACCATTTACCGTGCAGCTCATCTGAATCCTTACACTGGACCTTTGCTGGAAACATGCATGTCCTCGGAGAGCTTGTTGAAGGATTTTTTAAAATGAGTATCTTTTTTGGAGTCATTATTATTGGAAGATAAGGGATAGTGTTAAGGGATAAATTGTGTGCATGCATCCAGGAAGAATTAAAATAGATTGCAGAGCCAGTTCAAATCTGGATAAGAGTTGAGCTATTTGTACGAAAAGACAAACATTATGTATGATTCAACTGGATGCTTAAAGCAATTTTCTTCACGCTGGGAATCTTACTCTTCCTACTGCCTTTGTATAGAGAGCAGGTGCTTACATTTGTGAGGGCGCGAGTAATCTTTGCCAGGGCCATATTGTATTTTGCCACATGTCAAACTTCAGCCTGATGTAGAATCACCTGCAGATTGTTGGGCCTCACCAGTAGGTCTGAAGTGGCGTCTGAGAATTTGTGTTTCTAACAAGTTCCCAAGTGATCCTGATGGGAACCACACTTTGAGAACAATTACCTTCTTCGGTCTAATGAAAATTTTTACCAAAGCATTATGATGTCTTCGCAAGACGTCTGTTACTAACGGCGAAAACATTACATTTAACGAACTAGCCACAGGAGAGGATACTTTGTCTTGGACGTAAAGTTTGTTGCTTACTTACAAATAGGCTGTTCGTATTTTCTGTCTCTTCGGAAACTTTTAGTGCGATGATCTTAACACCAGTGATTAAAAATAACCATATTGATAAATTTACTTGAGGAACCATTAAGATATCAAAGTTTAAAGATAAATATAGCAGAAGCTTGAATTCTGTGACATCTCCAAATGCATCTTTAATGTTTAAATTTTTTTCAATGTTCATTTATTTTTGAGAGAGAGAGAGAGATAGCACGAGTGGGGGGAGGGGCAGAGAGAGAGAGGGAGACACAGAATCTGAAGCAGTCCAGGCTCTAAGCTGTCAGCACAGAGCTCGACATGGGGCTCGAACCCATGAACTGTGAGATCATGACCTGAGCGGAAGTCGGAGGCTTAACTGACTGAGCCACCCAGGTGCCCCTTTAATGTTTATTTTTGAGACAGTGTGGGTGGGGGAGGGGCAGAGAGAGAGAGGGAGACCCAGAATCTGAAACAGGCTCCAGGCTCCCAGCTGTCAACACACAGCCCAATGCGGGGCTCGAACTCACAAACCGCGAGATCATGACCTGAGCTGAAGTCAGACACTTAACCAACTGAGTCACCTAGGTGCCCCACTTTAAAAATGCATTATATGGGGCGTCTAGGTGGCTCCGTCGGTTAAGCGTCCGACTTTGGCTCAGGTCACGATCTCGTGGTTCCTGAGTTCGAATCCTGCGTCGAGCCCCTGCGTCGAGCCCCTGCGTCGAGCCCCTGCGTCAGGCTCTGTGCAGGCGGCTCAGAGCCTGGAGCCTGCATTGGATTCTGTGTCTCCCTCTCTCTCTGCCCCTTCCCTGTTCATGCTCTATCCCTCTCTGTCTCAAAAATAAAGCATTAAAAAATTTCTTTAAATGCATTTTATAGTCTCCTACATATATTTTTGCATAGTCTATATATGCAAATACATTCTCCTCTTATGAGTATTTAAAATGAATCATTCCATTATTCTGTTAAGAAGTAATGTTAAATAAAAAATATTTACATTCTAGAAGGAATTCTTCAACCTCTTCTTAACACACACACTCATGTACATAAATACATATGCACGCTCATATACACACATGTACAAATACAAACGACACATAAACACAAGTTTCACCTTAAATATCTTGACTGTGCTCAGAGGCATAACCTTCCCACTGCTTTCAAAAGCATTTGGAACTTAGCTAGAGGAGACATTGAACTCCGGTCAGCCAAGTAGTACTGAAGAAAAAATTCTGTGCTGTGGCCAGTAAATTGCAGAATGTTCTCAAAGCTCCTAGGGTCAGTAAGTTCCAGCTTTGTGTCTGCCACCAACATACCCCCATGGTCTGAAGAAAATTTCTCTGAAAGTCAACAATTACATTGAGTCGTGGTGAGGAAACATGCCTGAAATACACGATCATGATGATGCCTGGAGGACACGTGTACAAATATCGACCTTCATGATGGGTACCCCAAGATCACCAAGCAGATTATTTTGTTTTTCTTGGGATCCTCACCATTCTGTTTATTAGTGAACAAGTAGAAGAGGTCATTTATAGTCCCGATATTAAATGGCTGAAGAAAACCATTTTATTTTTTCTCAACCCTCCCCATTGGGTAACATATCTTACACAGAAATAACAATCTGAACAACTCTGCATTTAAGCAGAAAAGACAACCATAAAGAATACAGTTAAGACTAAAACAGGAGCAATGTGAATATGACATCCACGTGAGAAAAAAAAAAAACACGTACGCCTAAGCTCTCTCGAAATAACAATAAATATTTAACAGAAATGCTTTTCTTTTTTCCAGGTTCTTTGTATTTTTTTTCTTCATCTATTTTTAGTATTTTTGCTCCAGTTTTTACTAATGCTGCTGTAAAAGTAAATTTTATAAATGTTCTGCGCGGCAAACACATAAATTACTGTTTCCTTAGACCTCATCTTTAATTTTGTTGTAATTGACATTGCTGTTGCAAGAAAGCCAAAAGACATTTAAAACAACAACAACAACAGCTGACAATGACACATGCTTTCACTATCCAAACAAAACAAATGTAGCCAAAATATGGATAAAGGGCAAAAACACGGCTTTAAATGAAAAAAAAAAAAAAATCTGCGTACGTGATGGCTTCCCAATGTAAATATTTCCAAACAACATGGCATCTATTTCCTCTGTGTTCTCGAAGGCTTTCCCGCTGCTGTTCACAGTGCAGTGGACGGACGTGGGCCCTTGGTCACTCGGAGAAGAGCTCAGGGCATATCAATGTGCTGTTTGAAACAGGCCCTGTGGGGACACGAGCAGGCACTTGTCACGATTAAGTATGGGACGTAAACCAAGAAGTGAAAGGCTGTTAAGCCGTTGTTAGAAAAGCCGTTCCATATGACGGAAAAGGGAGTTAAACCAGTACTCAGTATACACACATCTGTTAGGAAGCACATTTGAACAGACAAACACGATTCCTCGGCCGTGTACAGGTGAGATAGTTTACGTAACTGAAAAATTAGGATGATAGCTTATGTTACCTATAACAATTGCTAAAAATTCCATTATGGACAAGGAACCTGGTATCCTTGTTTCCCCTTTGCTTTTTATTGAAGAGTAAGGAATACAACGTTCGTTAGAAACACACAAGAGTGTAGAGTCCCAGTGTTTTTGAAAATCTTACATTAAAAGACAGTTATTTAAGTGTATGTGAACTTGAGAGCCTCTTTAACGATAATCTCCTTTATATATATATTGGATGAAAGATATCTATAGTGTTGCTATAAATTATACATATTTAAACAAGCCTGCATAATTATATTATACATTTTATTTATAAGAGAAAAGAACGCGTTTAAAGACATGGTTGTAGGAATTTAATGGAAAGTGATGCACAAAAAGGCAAGGAATACCAGTGGAAAATACTCAACATACCAGAGGAGTGTTGGCTTAGATGTTGCTGATGCGCGTATGCAGAAACATCCCAGCTTCCAAAATCAGCGCGGAGGAAATCACACGTGGTGTCCTTGGATGTGTTTTTGCCAAGCTGTATTCCTAAATAAAGCATTGTAGCAGTCGGAGAATTCAACAATAAAATTTTTTTCATTATAATTCACCACATTTAGAACACATTTGTGAACATTTTGGAAGCCAGACACTACCGTACTCCTGGGCACTCTTTACGAAAGAATACCAACTGGTACAAAGCCCTCCCTTGAAAAAGTACTAATTGTAACACGAATTAGTGTGAGCTCTGGCTCTCCCCTTGAACACTTTCACTTCACTTTCTCCATCTACTGGATGAAAAGTGCTCCAGAGCATTCCTTCTGTCCTCTGCTTTCCATTTCTTAAATAGCGAACCCATTGGAGAGATTCCAGAGTCGTTCCGGATTCTAGAAATACTCGGTGGGCTAGGTGTGTAGGGAAGCTTTCCTTTTTTGTGTGTGATTTCCCCAAATAACTGACTTGGAGACATTGATCTGGAATTCCTTTCCTCCTTCCAAACAAGGGGAAGCAAGTCAAAACTCACACAAACTAATGAATGCCAAATGATGTCCTCAAACTACATAGGCCAGGAGGTACCATGGTAAATGGATTGTGAGAAATTACTGTCCTTGCCAGTGACTTAGGGCCAACTCCAGCTGGAGGAAAACATTTCCTTCAGATATTTTCACACTCAAGCTTATGGGAAACTTAGATTATTTGGTTCTCAGAGTTGATCGAATGTCATTTGCCGCCTATTCTCACCTCCATCTAAAAGCAGGAATTCTTGGGGCCTCCACCATGGTCATAGACACTTCACGTTATGCAATGGACAGTTCCTTAAGGCTCCATACTCCGCTCTCTCTCATCTCATTATTCTTTCCTGACACCAGCCCATCCACACCTTCAGCTTTGGTTATCATCTTAAATCTGATGAGATATAATATCATCTCCATCCCACTCTTCTCCACCATCTACGTCAGAACCCGTCTTGGATACCACAAACGTACCTCAGACTCCCCACGTCCAAGCTCGCATTCATGATTTCACCAACGACACTGGCCCCATTCTGCTGTCTCTTAGCCCATCCTCTACTGCGCAGACAAAACGGACACCACGCTCTGTCATCCTTGACTTTCACCCCAATTGCCCTTCCAGTCCTCCCAGTTTTACCTCCTAAGTATCAAATGTGTCAGATCTGCCCGTCAACTTCTCCCATTGTCACTGGTGCCACCACGTCGTGCAAGCGATCTCACTGATTTTGCCACATCCGGTCCGATCCCGTCCCATCTGGCTGGTACCTGCGGGCAGAGCCAGCCTTTCAGAAGACAAATCATATCACATCACTCCTCTACTTAAAACTTGTTAGTGAGTTCTTCTGACCGCGTCCACCTGTCTTTATCTGACCCGCAAGCCCTTAATGGACTAAGCCCCTCCCCCCTCTCCAACCTCGCCTTCCAGCACCCTCCCCGGTGATTTCACTGCTCTTGCATCACTGCCAAAAGCCACCCTCGCCACACACCCCCCCCCCATCATGTCCTCTCCTGCCAAAAGATTTTAGCACATGAGCTTTGCACAACTTTGCCTGGAAAGCCCCCCTGACCCTTCGCTACCTGCTTAGCTCCTAATAATCCTTTAAATCTCAGTCAAATAGGACGCTTGCAGAAATGTCTCCCCTGACTTGTCGGACGACATCAATTCCTCCAGTGTAACTCCCATAAGGCTTTTCATGATCGCAACCTTATTTGGGGTTGTAGGATTGTTTGAATAAATTCTGGTCTCTGTTCGTAGACTGTAAACTTTGTAAGTACAAAGACCACATTTGGATGTGTCTACCTGAGACAGTGCCTGATACATAGTCACTGTTCCCTCTCTGCAACATTTTTTTTTCTCCACTCTCTAGTCATACGACCTTGCGAAAATCATGTAGTTGTTTCAGATATAGGTCACCTATATTTACATGTATACAATATCGCGATAAATTCCATACATTTATATAAGGAATGTTTAGAAGATTGGAAATAACCACGTAGTTCCTAGCAGCATGCTCAACAAAGAACGGTACTCAATAAAAGATGTGTTTATAACACTTCTTATAGTGGAAGTCTGTGGTACAGACAAAAGATGCCATAGTCTCTCAGACTGCACTTTGCTGAGCCCTGAGTGTCCCATCAAGCCAGTCGGTGCTTTACTAGGACAAATGGGACCTTTGGACCCTCGGGCTCTCGTCTCCCAAATAGAGAATGAACACTGAAACACCCGAAGTGCAATTATTCTGTCCTTCTGAGACATGGCTCAAATTTTTTAGTTTCTTTTTTTTTTTTTAATTTAAACATTTTTTTTTTCAACGTTTATTTATTTTTGGGACAGAGAGAGACAGAGCATGAACGGGCGAGGGGCAGAGAGAGAGGGAGACACAGAATCGGAAACAGGCTCCAGGCTCTGAGCCATCAGCCCAGAGCCCGACGCGGGGCTCGGACTCACGGACAGCGAGATCGTGACCTGGCTGAAGTCGGACGCTCAACCGACTGCGCCACCCAGGCGCCCCTCTTTAGTTTCTTTTTGCTACATATTGCAGTAATAAGATTATTGGTATCTTACATGGATCTGGTTCATTTTACATGCCAGGCATTTTATTACTTAGATGTGGCTCGAATCATAGGAGGAGTTATTATTATATTCATATTTTAAATAAGGAACCAGAGAGGCTCCATGAAACCAAGTAATTACCCAAGGCCATAGCTGGTATTGGTACAGCCAGGCTCAAATCTCAAAAGTGGTTTATCGAAAGCAGGAAGCCTATAGAAGCAGCCTGACCTGGTTTCCTGGGTCCAGGCCTGGTTTACACTGGCTGCCTGATTCATTCATTATGCATTCTTCCCCCTCTTCCTGCAAGAATGTTAGCTTGGATAATATAGTATGTGGTTAACCCTTTATTTTGGGGACTGGAGGGGGCACCAGGCCAGCTAGCAGTTGAAGAATGGTTTTCTGGTCCCCATTCTGTCATTTCTTAGCTGTAAAATCTCAGGAAGTCTCATTTGTTTGCTTTAGCCAGAATATAGTGTTACCCTAAGCGCTTTCCAGATTAAACAAATTACTGTCAGAAATATTTTATAGATTAGAATTGATGCTTAGAGGTTGATTTCCGTAGTCTGTAGATGCTTTAGGCAGCTGCCTGGAGCTCATCTGATCTGAGGGTTTGAGATTGATCTGTGTGTGTCTGCATTTAGAGTGGACACACCACGAGGTGAGCCTTTCTGAGAATTGATGCTGTGGAGAATCTTTTATTTCGTGTAGTAAGTTGGAAGATTCGTTGAGACAGTTAAGTGGAATGGTTCCTAGAGCAAATTCATTCATCTCTTTTCTGCCTAAAAGTATGATAGAGGCCACATCTAAATAATATCTAAAGAAGTACGAGTATCTCAAGTACACAAACAGAAGAGGATGAGAAATGAAAGGTAAACTCAGTTTGCACTAGAAGCAAGGAAAAGCAGGGCGATGCACCATCTGCTATTTCAACCAAGGCTTAATTTCACCCTCTTGGTTATACCTAGCTGTGAGAGGTGAGATAAGCTTTATATATCTGCTTTCAGGAACTTTGTATGTCAGTACTAAACATCAGAAATATAGATAAATCATACAGGAAAGAAAAAGAGAAAAATATATATAGTTATTCTTATATATATATAATAATCATATAAATGGGAATGTTTACTGGATCCCATCAGGAGCAACATGTGCGGGATGGGGCTGAGGGGCAGGAGCTGGGTCATGGGTCTCTTCCCTTTTTGGGCTTGCTGGGGGATGAAAATAGCGAGCCCTCCACTCCCCAGGGACTGCAGCAGTGACACAGCTGGGGAACATGGGGACAGGTGGAGGGCTCTCGGGAAAGAAAGAGGTACCTTCTTGCCAGGGCCCTGGTTTTTAACTTTACTCTTTTGTAGAAGGATTCTGAAAGAAAACCAATAAAATGCACTTAAGCCAAAAACAACACTATAATATATATACACACACACACACACAAACATTATATATTATTATACATATAATAATATATAATATATAATACTATATAATAAATATATATAATATATATATAGTTCCCTTCCAGGAAAGTAAATAATACATAACATATAATAAATATAAATATATATAATATATACTTATATATTCCTGTATTGACACCCCACCAATATTGTGTTCTACAGTGATGCTCTTTTTTTTTCTTTTTTTTTTTAATTTTTTTTTTTCAACGTTTATTTATTTTTGGGACGGAGAGAGACAGAGCATGAACGGGGGAGGAGCAGAGAGAGAGGGAGACACAGAATCGGAAACAGGCTCCAGGCTCTGAGCCATCAGCCCAGAGCCTGATGCGGGGCTCGAACTCACGGACCACGAGATTGTGACCTGGCTGAAGTCGGACGCTTAACCGACTGCGCCACCCAGGCGCCCCTACAGTGATGCTCTTAGGAGTCTGAAGGTTTTGATAAGGCCGAACAGGTTTTTTTTTTTTTTTTTTTTTCCTTTTTCCCCCTTAAACCCTCCCATGTATCTTACAGTTACTGAAATTTGGGGAATTTTTATTACAATTCCTAGATACTCTGGGGCGCCTGGGTGGCTCAGTCGGTTAAGCGTCCCACTTCAGCTCAGGTCATGATCTCCCGGTTTGTGGGTTCAAGCCCTGTATCAGGCCCTGTGCTGACGGCTTGGAGCCTGGAGCCTGTTTCAGGTTCTGCGTCTCCCTCCCTCCCTGCCCCTCCCCTGCTTGTGCACTATCTGTCTCTCAAAACTAAATAAACATTAAAAAATAATTTTAAAAAGATTGTCAGGTACTCTGGCATTAGTCTTCAAACAAAACGGTCCCTGCTCACCTCAAACAAAACAGTGGAAGCATCATTAGTGGAACAAAATGTCCCTTCATAAAATGCCTACTGATTTTTTCAGGGGACTTCATGCATTTTACCAAGCCAATCCTTATACCTCCTCCTGGAAGGGGTCACTGTCATCCCCTTTCCCAGATGAAGGATATGTGGGTCATAAGGTTAAATGATTTGGCCTACACCAGTCTGATTGCCTGCAAATAAGGAAATACGTTGCTCTTTCCCATTTAAAGAGCACACTCAGGCAGTAGAAAACTAGCAGACGAGGGATTTCGTACGCACTTAAGGGGGAGGATATTGTACTTTCCTTCCCTAATGAGTTGGAATTTGTAAGGAAAGTCTTTTAGGGACTGCTCTCGGGGACGAGTCAAGAATTTCAGGGTATTGTCACAAGGCAAGCAACCTGAGGTCATGTCAGTGCAGTCCACTGGGCTCTGTTGTCCCCAAATGGTGCCGGGAGGGGCCAGCTTTAGGTTCCATCGGTTTAAAATTTTAACTTATTTCAAAAGAGCGTACCCATTCGAGGGAGTACTATATTTGCTTTTCAAAATAGTTCAAGTATCATTAAGATCTGTTAGGTATTTTCCTAACTAGAACCCAACTTGCTATAATGAAACTCTTTCCTTTTTTTGGTGTGGTGTGGTGAAAAAAATCATAGTCATCTTTAAAGATATTCTAGGATAAATTTTGAGAAGCTGCTTGAGGTTTTCAAGTTAAATCATTGAATATGACAGCCGAGACTTTAATTTTCTATCTCCTTTATTCACTTTCAAGAGGTCTAATTTTAATTTTCGTTTATTTTTGAGAGAGACAGAGTGCGAGCAGGGGAGGGGCCAAGAGAGAGGGAGACACAGAATCCGAAGCAGGTTCCAGGCTCTGAGCTGTCAGCACAGAGCCCCACGCGGGGCTCGAACCCACGAGCCTTGAGATCATGACCTGAGCCGAAGTTGGTTGCTTCGCGGACTCAGCCACCCAGGTGCCCCGAGAGTTCTAATCATAGTTGTTCCACTAACTACCTTAAGAGGCAGCCAAGAGTTTTCAATTCCAAGTAAAGTGGGACCTGCAAACAAAAGCCTCCAGGTTGAAGAGAGAGCTCAGAGCCGACGGCTGGAGCTAACAAACTGTCCAGGGAGATCCTGTGAGTGACTGTCGTGGAGCCAGACCAGACGGTTGAAGAGAGCAGTAGATGCAAATTTCTCTCAGGTAAGAGGTCGGCCTGGTGCCGGAAGCGCAATAAGGAGCCTTTATCACCGGTCATTAGGCAGAATCCTGACATCTGGACCCTGACAACATGGAACAGGCCCACCAGATATTTTTCTGGAGCCCCTCCCGACCCACGACCTTCTCCATTCTGCTCTGTGGCTTCTGAGAAGCTGACCTGTATGCACCGAATTAGCACGTTCCTCTACCTTCTCATTTCGAGTCGGAGGTTTCCAGGGGACCTTGCAAGCTGTCAGAGGACAAGGGGAGAACGAGATTGTAATATGCCTTCCCCTGAGCTCCCTTCCATGTGATACACCTTTACTTGGCTGTGTCCCTCTGCAAGGGATCAAATGGATGGCCTCTTTGGGTTCAGCACCTCACCCACCCCCCATCCCTGGTGTTCTAGTTTTGGGGTGGTATGGATGCTTCACCGTTACTCCATACTACTATAAGACCCAAGGTCTTGCACTATGCTATGTTGGATTTCCTAAACACCACTCCCACCTTTGTACGTAGAACCTTTGTTAAACTTTCTTCCAAGTATCTATTTTTAGTAGATTGTCTGTTACCTACTGTGTTCCTAAGTGATAAGCACTGGATGTGAATTAAAGTAAAAGCAGAGTAAATGTCTCTAATTTCCATGAAACGCTTAAAAGTGTAATTTAGGACCCCGGTTCTTAAGCGATGGATTTCTCTTTTTTTTTTTTTTCTTCAGTTTTTTTAATGTTTATTTATTTTTGAGAGAGAGAGTGAGCCAGAGACGGAGTGTAAGCAGGGAAGGGGCAGAGAAAGCCAGAGACGCAGAATCTGGGCTGTCAGCACAGAGCCTGACACGGGGCATGAACTCACAAACCGCGAGATCATGACCCGAGATCAACCGACTGAGCCACCCAGGCACCCCTTAAGCGATGGTTTCCAAAGGCGGAACAGCAAGACAGGGACTAAGGAATGATTTGGCATCCATTTCTTTTTTTAGAACTTTGGTCTAATTTGATGGATTGGCCACACAAATCAGCAGCCAATTATTATTAATTCTTCCATTTGTTCATAATCTTAGTTATTCAGCAAATAGTGATTGAGTGGGATCTCTATGCCTCTCTGTGTACTAGGTGCTTAAGACCCAGAACTATACAGGAAAAAAGGGGAAATTGGTCTCTCCATCATGGAATGAGTCTGGCTCAAGAAGAGTGAGGGCACAGAAGTCTGGGAGATGGTCTATGGAGGCCCTTATCTTTGGAGATGTGAGGCCATACTTCAGATTTTCAACTGTCTCCTAAGCTATTAATGGGTTTTGAAGGGGCGTATGATCAGGTTTGAGATTTTAAAACACTACTCGTATAGCAGTGTAGACAATGGGTGGTGGACCCAGAATGACCCGTGAGAGGATTATTATAGTAGTTAAGATTTCTGCCTGGAACAAGGGAGTGATTGGAAATGCACTTTGCTGACAGAGTTAATGTTATTTCTTGGGAATGTCTGATGTTCACAGAAACATCTAAAATGTAAGCACTAACCATGGTGACTTTAACTCTCCCCAGCTTGTGACAGAAACACATTACCTCTAATGGGTTCAATGTTTTGCTGTTCTTAGTGTTGTTTCCTGTGAAGCATTTTTAATGAAATATATAGAAAAAGAAAAGTTTAAACAAAGTCTCAGTGATTATTGATGAGACTATTTGGAAATACTCATTCACTATTCTAATGTGAAATCACATAAGATGAACGTATCTTCCCTAAAACAGAAGAATGTATTAGCTCTAAATAAACAATGATGGTGAATAACATGCAAGGACCAGGGAACCACCATTCAAATCTTCCTAAGATGTCTATTGGTGATCTAAATACGATCTGCTGTTTGGATTGGCATGTTGAGCAGAGCAGTGAGAACCATAAGAAACGACTGGGAAACTCGGATTTTGAGAATTTGGAGTTATTGCATTATTTAAGCAACACATTGACACTTTCTTAAAACCCAAACGTGTTTATTATCCAATTCAGCAACTACATTTCTGACCACTTAATCCCAGAGAAATGAAGACTTGAGTTCCCACAAGTCTTGTGTGAACAATATCCTGTACACGAATGTTTACAGCAGCTTTGTTTGTAATGGCCCCAAACGGGAAACAACCCAGACGTCCTTCAACAGGTCCACAAATGCGGTATGTCCATATCATGGGAAACTACTCAGCCATAAAAGGAATGAACTATTCAAACATACAACAATTTGGATGAATCCTCAGAGAATCATCCTCACTGAAAAAAAAAAAAATCCAATCCCAAAGGGTTATAAACTCATATGTATATAACATTCTTGAAATGACAAAATTGTAGAAATGGAGACCAGGTGAGTGGTTGCCAGGGTTTGAGAAGGAAGTGAAATAGAGAGGAAAGTAACTAGGGATATCCCAGGGTCGCATGAGGGAATCTCGCATGAGGGGTGTGTAAATGGTCCATCTTGACTGTATCAATTTCAGTATTGCAGCTGTGTTATTGTACTACAGTTTTATAAGATAGTATCATTGGAGCAAATGGGGTAAAGGGGAAGTCGGGTCTTTCTATATTATCTCTTAAATTGAAAATGAATCTAAAACGATTTCAAAATAAAAAGGTTATATACGTACATTTTCCCATAAATGTAAATAGATGAAACTCATAAGCTTTCTTCTCTCAGGAAGAGGAGAATAATTGGTAAGCATCTAGGTATCTCCTCCACAGTCTATCATTTTAACCAGCTGGTCACCAAATATCCACTTCCCTTTCGCTTCCTTTCTTGAAATCGACCAACCTCTTCCCCAAGGAGGATAACCATCCCTTCGATGCAACCAGCTCCGCCACAAAGATCTGTGTGTGACAGACAGTCCTTCCTTCATCTGGCAACCTCTGGACAAAAATAAATCAAGTTGTCGGTACCCCCGTACTTCAATCCCCTCTCTGCTGCACACATCACACTTGCAGTGACGGAGTGGAAACAGGATGACCATCACAAAATTCCGGGAAAGTAGGAATGGGGGTGGATGGGAGGCACACAGCTCTTCTATGGTCCCCCTGGGCAGCATAAAAGCCCTATTCTGGCAGCAAAAGACGTTCCTAGATTCTGCTCTAAGGGAGAAATTCTCCTGGGTTTTGTTTAACAAGGCTACTGGTTCCATCTTCAGGGAGGAGCATCCTTGTCTCCTATTTACTGGAACTCATGTAAAATGTAGATGAGCCTGCTGGATTTACCCTCCTGGGAGCCTGTCTCCTGCCAATCTAGGGAGCTTAACTTTTTTTGTTTCCGTTTTGTATGTCACGTTGAACAAAGAATTTTTGGTCCTGACTCCTAGTCTCTTTGGAAATATAATTCATTCAAACACTTAAAAGGCTTCTGTTCTGTGGGATAGTCATTGCCATGTCAGAATAACCAGGCCCGGCATTCTTTCTGAAACATCATAAACAAATATTTTGTTTCTTTTTTTTTTTCTTTTCTTCCTTTTTCACTAAAGTTATTTTGTTTCTCCATTAATTCCCAACTCATTTTAAGCTACCTGGCAAGATAAGTGAAAAGATCACATCTTATCTCTGTCCGCATCACTTTATTCATGGGAGACATGTTACCAGGGCTCCACTGCTCAAAGCTTTTAAAGATGTATTTCTTTCAACTTGGAGCTCTAAAAGCAGATAGCTTTTCATCTGCAAAGTCCTGAACTTGAATTTTTCATTCCTTTCATTTTTTGCTTACACAATGGCCAATTACTTTGGGGACCAACTCTTTCTAGAAATACCTTACCAACATCACCAACACATTCTAACCCCTTCTGGTTTCCCCTAGAGCTGTGAGCTCAAAAGGTGTGCTTTCTGCCTATGAGTCATTGCAAGCATCCATTGTTTTTGTTGTTTAACATGAACTTCCTTCTTCCAGCCCCTGATAGTGGCTTTTCAGCCACTCGTGTCTAAGTGAGTAAATGAGATACATGATCTGTATAACTTTTATTTTGCCTTCATAATAACCATTTGGGTTTGGTACTGTTATCCTCACTTTACATTGAAGGAAATTCTAGGTCATCAGTATTGAAAGTTTGGCCAAGATCCCTTAGCTAGTTAACATAGGAGCCAGTAGTCAGTTTCCTATTTGTATGGCTTCAGAGAGCCTGGTTTTAGTTAACTGCCATCTCCCTCGTCTTCGGAGTCTTAACATTGAGCTTCTCCATCTTATTTCCTGGCACAGGCCTTAAAGAAGTACACTAGGGTGTTATGTTCTTTTTTTTCCTACACATCGATTCAATAAACAATACAAGTCTTGAGAAATCGTGGAAAGGAAAGGAGAATATACACAAAAAACATTATATACGGATGCTGAATACAAAAGTTATTTTTATATGTTTCTACATTTTATACATTTAGAGCAATATTGCTACATTAATTGTATCATTCATTTGTTTTTAAAAAGCAGCATAAGGTTGAGGACTAGTTACACTTATCTCAGTACCATTGTTCCTGGGTCTATTCTAGGACCCACACTTCTTGGTTCTAGAATGGGAGTTTGATGTGGAAAGCCCAAGCCAACAGGATGCACCAAAAATGCCAGCCCAGAGAGGCAGCATATCACCTAGAGGTAGCTTAGCAATTACCCTGTGTCTATATTGTCGAGGGACAATTTAGCATCAATACTTTCCCATTGCTGACTTGTGCATAGTTACCATCTACATCTAGTTACATCTATGTACATCTGTGTTACATCTAGTAACCTTCATAGTTACCATCTACATCTAGCGATGTTTGCTCAAACTTTATAGCTTTTGTTTTGGGTTGCAAACATTTTCATGCATTGACAGGGCTTCTGGCTTCACATTGTCAATCTGTAGTCACTTGTATTTGAAATCTAACTAAAAACGAACTTCTTTCCAAAGGATTTTCCCAATTACCCACTCCCTTCTGAATACTTTATTCTGTGTACCCTAGGAGTTAAGAAATAATCCTTAATCTATGCGGTCACTTCTCGGCAGGCTTTTGCCTACTGGTATCATTGTCTTTGTGTTCCCTTAAGGGCTTGTGTTGACTTTTGTCACTATTATCTAGATACGATTAGGGTTCAACAAATAGCTCAATCACTGCAGAAATTAATCTATCTATCATCTATCTATCTATCTATGTATCTATCTACCATCTATCTCCCTCTTCTTTGGAAGGAGCAAGCATAACATTTTTGTCTTCCGTGTCCCTAAAATGTGTGAAATTAAACTGCACGTTTTGCTAAACGCAGACTATACACAGATTCCTTCTGCAACGTTGTCTACATTTCTTTTCTTTCTTTGTCACCTTTTGATCTGTGATGGATGGTTGGTGTTGCTTTCTTAAATCCCAATTCACTACAGAAAGTATTGCCTCACTACACTGTCAAACACCTCAGTGTCTCAATGCCATTATAAATATTTCATAACTTCCCATGTGTACACACACCCTAACTCCTTGTCTTATTTTAGTAACCTCCAAAATGTCTGCATGATTCTCTTTGGGGCAATTTCTTCTCCCATTTTCAATTTTCTTTCCTATTCTCTACCTACATATTGTGAGATTCCACCCCACCCCCACCCCCCGCCAAGAAAATTGCCTCTGTGTAGAAGATCTTGCTATCTTGGGTAAAATGGTCAAAAAGCACAAACTGCAATCTGGTCCTTTCTAAGGGGAGATCTAATTACCCAGCTGGTGCTGGAGAATACAAACATTTTCACTCTGGACAATGTTTATCTGTTTTTTTGCAAGTACATCACTTTGGAAAGCTACTTGCTCAGCTAATCTGTAACTGTCATGGAAATGTGATTTTTTTTTTTTCCCCTCCTCCAAACCGATAACGGGCACCTGGTAAGACTGCCTTATGCACCCAAGCATTCAAGTCTAACTGTTTCCATGGGAACATATAAAACTCTGTCTGCAAGTTCCCCAGCATCCTGCCACATGTCCCTTTTCTCTACTCTGCTCTCTCTCTCCATTCCTTCAGTGTACGCGCATGAGATTACATTGCTTTGCAACAACTCTGTAATAGACTTCTTTTCCATTCTTGCCATTGTCGGTGATTTCATTCTTGCCATGTAGGAGGGCAGAGCGTGTGAGTCTATTTCAGCTGTGTAACTTCCTCAACACTGAGTCCAGTGCCTTAGACTTAATGGGCACTCAAAGCCTATTTGTTGAATTGCTTTGGATTAAGGGTTTATTGCCTTAGTCAGTTTTACTTTTGTGATATCTGAAACATGCTCATTAAGAGCTTCCTCAGCAGAATAATTGGAAAGATAACAAGAGCCTGCTGAATACAGAGTTTAAACCACCAATTTGTATATTTACAAACTAAACATGAATTTTCAGCTCTCTCTCAAATCTTGAAAATTTTTGAGTCTATAAACTTTAGAAATAAAGGAAAGCAAATTAATATTTATTCAGCAACTACCAACTATCAAGCATTTTCATATTCTTTCCCCTCTGAATTGAGTATTATCATCCATTGGATCTGAGAATTAAAGCCTTAGGATGTGGGGCATCTGGGTGGCTCAATCGGTTAAGCGTCCAACACTTGATTTCTGCTCAGGTCATGATCTCACAGTTTGTGAGTCTGAGCCCCACCCTGGGCTCTGCAACTGACAGTGTAGAGTCTGCTTGGCGTTCTCTCTCTCCCCTCTCTCTCTACCCTTCCCTTGCTTGCTCTCTCTCCATTTCAAAATAAATAAGTAAACTTAAAAAAAATAAATAAATAAACCCTTAGGATGTTCCGCACATGCAATTTGTGTTATATTTTACGTACTTAACCTTATGATCTCTTTAAATATCCATGCTGGCACAGACTTTGAGATCATGCCTTTGTAAATAATGAGGGTTAAGAATATTAGGAAAAAAGAAGGGAGTATAAAACTTAAGACCTCATTGTATGAAAAGATGAAACAGTCTGAAAAAAATTCTGAAAAAATTTGAAGGATTACTGATAGCAGAAGCTAAAAGTGAAATCTGAGACATTCAAGAGACATTGCCTTAAATTGGAGGTAAACCGACATTTAAGAACAATAATTACTACTCTGAAGTGTGAAACAACAATACACAAGAATGTACACAGTATTGGTAACGGATGATCAGAATCAAAGAATTCTAAAGCACTGGTATTGGGGCACCTGGGTGGCTCAGTTGGCTAAGCATCCAAGTTCAGCTCAGGTAATGATCTTGCAGTTCATGAGTTCGAGCCCCATGTCAGGCTCTGTGCTGACAGCTCGGAGTTTGGAGTCTGGAGCCTGCTTTGGATTTTGTGTCTCCCTCTCTCTCTCTCTCTCTCTCTCTCTCTGCCCCTTCCCTACCGGTGCTCTGTCTCTCTCTCTCAAAAATAAACATTAAAAATTTTTAGGGTGGGAGGGAGGGGTGGGTGGGTGATAGGTACTGAGGAGGGCACCTGCTGGGATGAGCACTGGGTGTTGTATGGAAACCAACTTGACAATAAATTTCATACTAAAAAAATTTTTTTTAAATAAAGCATTGGTATTTATGACAGGAGGCGCAAAACAACTATATTGATATTGAAAAAGGGAATATGATTTGAGATGTCACAAGCCTGCCGTCTTGTGACAGAAGACCTAGTGGAGGTAAGTGTTTATGCTCTGCCCAGGAGCAAGGAGACCTCCTCCAGGAAGTGTCAGCAGCTACCACACAGAGAGGCTGTACCCTCAACCCCTCAGTGGTAATGAGG
The DNA here is from genome assembly GCF_014898765.1 of Herpailurus yagouaroundi. Lineage (NCBI taxonomy): Eukaryota > Metazoa > Chordata > Mammalia > Carnivora > Felidae > Herpailurus > Herpailurus yagouaroundi. The sequence continues at coordinate 10,402,657 of NW_024412391.1, read as the reverse complement.
TGTCCTTCTCCTTCTCTGTAGGCGATCAGAGGACACCCAGACCCAGTGGAGAGTCAAGACTTTCATCGTTGCTCAGCAGTAACAAGGACCCCCCCCCCCCCCCCCACCGCATGGTGTTAGTAGAGGTCGGATTGGGGAAAGGAAGATGACTTCCTAGGCAGATTGGCATCAGCACAAGCCTCGCTGGAGCCTGAACTCCCAATCTTGCCATCCCTGCTCCAACAGTGACAAGATGTCTTTCTGCCTTAGATGTCAGCAGAGGCTTGGGAGAGAAACAAGAATCGCACCCCCATCTAACATAATGAGGTAATGAGGTGGTACCTCCCTTCAACCACAGGGGCAGTGTTAGAAGAAGCATATTAAATCAGAATATTTCAATAAAATCCAGAGTCTGGTAACAAAGTGCCCAAAATATCCAGGTATCAGTTGAAAATCACTAGTCATACCAAGAACAAAGATGACCTCGATCGGAGTTAAAAAAAAAAAAAAAAAAAAAAGATAGTGAATGGATACTAACACTGAGATGACAGGATTGTTAGAATTACCTAATGAGACTTTTAAAACAGCCATCATTTATTATTTTTAATGTTTTTTTAATTTATTTTTGAGAGAGAGAGAGAGAGAGAGAGAGAGAGAGAAGGGGCGGAGAGACAGGGAGACACAGAATCGGAAGTAGGCTCCAGGCTCTGGGCTGTCCGCAGAGAGCCTGACCCGGGGTTCAAACTCATGAACCCTGAGATCATGACCTGAGCTGAAGTGGGAGGCTTCACGGACTGAGCCACCCAGGCGCCCCCAAAACACCCATCATTTTTAAAAGTCCCAACAAGCAGGTATAAACGCGTTTGAAACAACATGTTTAAAAGTCTCGGCAGAGAAATAGAAGATATAAAGGAAGACTAAGGGGGCAATTTCATAAATAAAAATGCCTAAAAGTCAAAACTGACCACACCAAACGTGGGCAAGAAAGTACTCTCACACGCTGCTGATGGGAATACAAAACGGCGCAGCCACTGGGAGACAAGTGAAATAAAACACGTACCCAGAGATGTGAACGTGCAATGTTCCCGGCGGCTTTATTTGGGCTGGAAACAGCACGAATGTTCATCCACGCGACACGCGTGCAGAAGCAATGTGCTGGGTCCGTACGGTGGAATACTACTCGGCCCTAAAAAATAACCTGTTGATAGACACACGGATGAGTGTTAAGATAATTCTGTAGAGTGAGAGACGCCTGACAAAAATAAGAGCATATCCGTTTATATCCCACCTAGAGAATGCAACTCAATATACAAGGACAGACACCGGATCGGCGCCGGTGGCGGGGATGGGCAGGGACGGGAGGAAGGGATGAAAAGGTGGCACAAGGAGAGGCTCCGGGCGCACGCGTTAGTTCTCCACGGACCGTTTGTGCTGCGCGCCTAGGAAGCGTGGGGTGGCCGTTTGCCTGGCGGACGGAGTACGGGTCCCGGGCGGGCTCCTGCGGAAGTTCACGCACCGCTGGCAGAGGCGCCTTGGCTCTGGTTGCCGACGTCCTCTTCGCGAGTCGCTCCTGGAGCCGGACCCGTCCGGAGCCGACGGCGGATCCCCCGCGTGGCCTCCTCAGCGCCTGTGTGACCTCCTTGTCCCCGGGATGTGGCGACAACGCCTGACGCCTGACTGCTGTGGCCGGTGAGGCAGACAGTCCTTGGTGAAACATCAAAGAAAGGTTGCCGCTCTAGCCGCAACTGCATCTGGTTTCACGAAGTATTTGTTCACCTCGTCCTACTTTAAGGCTTCAGGACGCCAGGGGAGGAGATCACGGGGTTGTATGGTGACAGATGGCAGCTACATCTGGGGTGAGCGTAGCATAGTAGAAAGGTGTCGGATCACTGTGTTGTACACCCGAAACTAATGGAACACTGTGTGTCGACTCGACTCAAAGAAATATTTAAAAAAGATATCATTTTGGTAGTTCTCTCTAACTAGTCTCCTTTTATGTAAATCGAAACTTTCTTCAATTAAATATGACTGCCAACCCTGAAGGCATTTTTGACCGGCAAGGTTAGCTCCAAGGCTCTTAAAACTTTGATGGCTCATACTAGGACCTGCTGTTGCTGGTGTCTGTGCAGCCCAAAGGACTCTTGATCAGTGGAACTATATACTTGACCTTAGTGACCATAAATGGGTTGTGCCTGACGTTGCGTGGGAGATTAATGAGTACATCTAATTGAGGGGAAATTAGAAAAGCCCGCTTAATTCAGAGGGCCTTGCAAAGTTGGCACCTGATTTTGACAAGGTGGTTGAAAGCCTCAGCTTGTGGAAGGTTCATTGGAAAAATGGCATTGAGCACAACAGATCACAGTTCTGAAGGGGCAGCATTACAGAAAGGGGCTCCTTGGTGAGCTCACTGTCTTACAAGAGCAAATTCAAGAGCACAAGGAGGAAGTGTGCAGAACAGCTGGCCAGTGTCGCATGAGCTATGCCCAGCTGAAACGTAAGGTGTCAGAGAAAGTTGACCAACTTCAAAAGAAACTTCTGCATATTCAAAGTACCAGGGGATGTCGGAATAGCTAGAAAAGGACAACAAAGAAATAAGAAAATCAGTATTACGGAAAGATGACAAAGAAAGCCGTCATAGAAAGCTTAGGAAACCTTTGACTGATGTGTATTCTGAAGTCCTTGATGTTCTGTCTGATTATGATGGCCATTATAATGCACAAGATCATCTGCCAAGGACTGCTGTGGTTGAACTGGGGAGGCTAAGGCAGGAGGGTCCCTCAGGTCCAGGAGCTCTGGGCTATAATGTGTTATGTCTATAAGATGTCTGCACTAAATTTGGCATCAGTGTGATGACCTCCGGGAACTGGGGGTCACCAGGTTGCCTCAGGAGGAGGGAATAGGCTCAGGACAGAAAGGGAGCAGATCGTGGGGTACGTGGGTGGCTCAGCTGGTTAAGTGTCTGACTTCAGCTCAGATCATGATCTCACTGCTCGTGAGTTCGAGCCCCCTATGTTGGGCTCTGTGCTGACAGCTCAGAACCTAGAGCCTGCTTCAGATTCTGTGTCTCCCTCTGTCTCGCTCTCTCTGCCCCTTCCTTGCTCACACTCTGTCCCTCTGTCTCTCTTTCTCGAAAATAAACATTGAAAAAAAAAAAAAAAAGAAAGAAAGGGAGTAGATCAAAACTCTCCTGCTGATCAGTAGTGGGATTGCAGCTATGAATCATCACTGTACTCCAGTTTAAATTAAAAAGTGGTATGAGGAAACTTTTTGGCATGATGGATATGTCTCGATCGTGGTGATGGTCTCATGGGTGTTTACATGTATCAAAACATTAAGTTGTAAACTTTATTACATCTCAGTTACACCTTAACAAAGCTGTTAATTTTTTTTTTACTTATATGGCTATTAAAAGACTTAGTTTTCAAATTAATAAACTAATTTTTGATGATATCAATTTCTATTCTATCAGATAGCCTTATTAAAAGATGTCTAAAGAGACCTTAATTTGAAATGATTCCGTTGTTTACAAACTCCTAACCGATGAAAGAAAGCTTAATTTTTTTTTTTCATTTCGATTCTAAGACTCCACTTAGGTGTAACACTTTACCAAGGTCAAAAGTTCTTAAAAGAGGCCAGTGTAAGTGAGTAGCATCTTCATGGTGAACTTTCACTTTTATTTGAATTGACAACTATTGTGGCCATAATAAAAAAACAGGAAGAAAAGGCTTGAGTTTGGGGAGAACAAAAAGGGAGCTGATGTTTACAATTGGAGAAATCTATATCAGATTCAAACAAGCAGATTCTGTTTATGAATGGAAGGACAAAATAGCTAATGGCTTCTCACCCCCAAAATTCCAAATGTCCACAAAGTATCAGAATTAACTCCTGTTGTCTGCTACCTGATAGAAATCTCCAAATGGTCAGGCCATGGTATCAAAGGCCAGATTACTCTAGGTATCATTTGGAACAAATAACCAGCTGGGCACAAATCAGAATTATAACCAGAAACAAACTTAACCAAGAAATATACTTAGCACAGTCAAGGTGAAGTATTGAATTACTGCAGATGAGACTTAGCAAAGGAGCCAAGAGAAATCGAGCTCCTTGAAGTGCACAATTTAATTGGCTACAATTTTAGAATTGAGGTCAATAATGTTTCAGTGAAAACTCCAGAAATAAATTGTCAGAGGGCAACTCAGAGATACTGAGTTAGTTATATGCATGCTAATAATTTACTCATAAGTAGGAAGAGGGACATTAGGCTGCTGTCTGCAAAAGCAGACACATAAGGAAAAGAAAGAGGGGAAAGAATCTGGGAAGAGTGAGTTTTGTTTTTGCAGCTAGCAGAAAGGCCAGTTGCAGCACAAAGATCTTGAGCAGGCTGGTGAGGGTCGTCAAAGGAAGCCATTTCAGTTCTTCATGGATTCTTCAGGAACACTTGAGAGAGTTTAGCTGGGGGCACACAGAAGATTAGTGGAGATACAGTTGGATTTGTCCCTTGAATGGTTGCAAGATGAGAGCTAATTTTTTTTTCTTACTAAGTTCTATTTACTCAGTAAAAAATAGAGATAGAACTGTCATCTGCAGGTTGGGTTATGAGATGAATATCATAGAGGAATGTAGGAAGAAACTTGATTAGAAAAAGGAAAGTATGAAATAATCATCTTACAAAATTGAAAAGCAGAATCACTAAAGAAATACGGCAGGATTGAACAGAATTTCCCAATGCAGTATTTTTTTTATTCCAGTAGAATTTTGTTTTCTTTATTCTTAATTTTACTGTGAAATCTGTTTTCCCCAGATAAGTTAATTTCAGGTGTAATAAAACCCCCAACTGTATATACGTAATACAGATTTCACCTTTCACAGTGTTTTAGTTCATGTGGTAAGAATCTCCTCTTAGCATCATCCCCTTTGTCTCCTGCGACCTTCTCTGTATAGTCATTACTCTAATTCTTTTTTTTTTTAATTAATGTTTTTATTTGTTTTTGAGAGAGAGAGAAACAGAGTGCGAGTAGGGCAGGGGCAGAGAGAGAGGGAAACAGAGTGTGAGGCAGGCTCCAGGCTCTGAGCTGTCAGCACAGAGCCTGACGTGGGGCTCAAACTCGTGAACTGCAAGGTCATGACTTGAGCTGAAATCCTATGCTCAACCAACTGACCCACCCAGGCACCCCTCTAATTCTCCTCTTTAAAAGAATCTGTGACCATCATGGATTAACCCTTTCCCATAACCCTTTATACTGACTCTTTTAAATAAATCTTATTTGTCATGCCTTTTTCTTTTTAAAGTAAAATTCTATTTCATAAGTGTTATAGATAATTGGCAACACTTCAAATAGGACTAAAATGTGTGCAACAAATGTAAGGTTCCTGCCCATCTTTGTGCTTCAGTTCTACCCACTGCTTTTCGTTTCTTATTATCCCTCCTCAAACAAGCTGGCAGCAAATACGTACGTGTGTGTGTGTGTGTGTGTGTGTGTGTGTGTGTGTGTACAAATAGTCCTCTTTACATAACAAATTATAGCATACTCTATATGATGTTTGGCATCTTGCATTTTTAATTTAAAAATATCTATAAGCCCTCATCATAACATGATGAGTAGAAAACAAATAAAGGCAAATAAAATTCAGTGTTGCCTGATAAGGGGGTTAATGAAATGACTGGGGTGACACTATCCAGATTGGTCTTTAGGGAGTAAGGGCCTAGTCCTTCCTGGCCTCAGTTGGGGTTTGCCCCAGCCCTGGTGGCAATTTTCTGTTTCCACTTAAATGTCAAAGGAAGATTCCAGACCCCGTGGCCGGCTAAACTGTTCACTAAATCTATTTGGCTCCTATTTTGTCAGCCTGGTCCAGAAGGCTTTGACCAAGAAAACATAGGGGCCAAAGACACCTACTTTTCACACTGGGGTTGCTTGCCGTCCCTGCAGCAGGCACTACTCTCTTCTCATGTCTTCCTCCCCCAGATGAGCAATTCAGGCCACCCATTTTGTGCTGTCTGGAAGCCAATAGCTAACAGCCAATCAAATGATGTTTTCCTAGAGCTGTTTATTATTGTTGTTGTTATTTCTAGTTTACCAAGCGTATTATTTCGTATCAGTAAATATAGATACACCTCATTCTTTCAATGGCCGTATAGTTCTCTATTATATAGACGAAGAATGGGCAGTCAGCCAGATAGATTTGTTTTACTTTCCAGACAACATCTCTGAGGCTGATCAATAATGTAGATGCTTTTTAATGGTGCCAACTTTTTCAGGGCAGGTCGAGGCTTTTAATATGCCATGTGTACTGTTGCTGGAAATTTATGGATGAGCTTCTCTGGTGTTTAATTTAGAGCATCTATAGTCTGCATTTTGTCAATATTCGCAATTATTTCCGTCTCTCTTCCTGTTCCTATCTAGACTGGTTTTTCTCTAGTCCTGCTGTACAGCTGCCATCTTTAGACATCTCTCCACCACCCTCTTGAATTGGATTCATTCTTTCCTGCACCCCATTTCTCTTCATTTTCTGATTTGGCAAACGCAATCTCTAGGATCTTCCTAAGGAAAGATTCGTGGGAAGATAATCACATAAATACCTAAATGGCTAAAAATATATTTATTCCTTCCTCCTATTAGTTGGGTGAGGTGTAGGTTTCTAAATTGAAAGCACGGTTTTCACCAAAATGTTTAAAACACACCTAATTTTTGTTGTCCGGGATGGTCAGTTGACCTGTTTATTGTCTATGTTTATATTTTTCCGTTCTCTTTCTAATTCCATTTTTATTTTTACCAAAGCACTACTGGTGTATAATAAAGTGTGTAATTTTATAAGTCTCATATTGAAAACAGAGCATTCCCCTATTCCATTCCTCCCCCACCCACCCAATTCCTATTCTCCACAGTCAACTACTTTCAGTTATTTTAGTTGTTGCTTCTGGTATTTATAGAAACTTCCTTACACTGGGTGGTCTCAGGCTTCTTTTGTGTCCATAAGGAGCAGGGAAAGCAGTTGAGTTAGAACGGCAGTAGTCACTAGAAGCCCATCAGGCATTGTCAAGGGAATGAACTTCAACGACTCCTAATTAAAGAACCAGCTTCTACGTAGATATTAGTTGGTAGGGAAATAGAAGAGGCAAAGCAACACAAATATGCCTACACTGGTTTATTTAAACACACAAGGAACAGAGCTAAAGAAACAACAGACTGGAGCACGCTAGAAATAATCCAATTTGCATGCTTACAGCTCCATCTTCATTAAAAACAACAGTAGCAATAACAAAAGGCTTCCCATTTCCCCATTAGTCCTTGTATCGATTCCTCTTTAATTTTCACTACTACCTGATGGTCTCTGGCCCTGCCTCCTTTCATGACTAAATTAGGTTCATTAATTCTCCTTGTATCACCATATCATTACTTCATTGGATTTTTTTTTTTTTTTTTGGTGTGTGCTAACTGGTTTTCTTCTAAGCCTGTGCAAGCCAAACTGTACCTCTATAATCCAAATTATGCACAGAACTGAATATGTATCTTTCGTGATGTCCTGTAGACACTGGTTGGTTTTAAATTGTGGTATTTTTTTTCACTGCTTTTGCTTTTTGTGTTTGTGTGCAAATATTTCCCTCCTCATTTGTTTTATGGTCAATTTTACCAATGTACCATTTTATCATCCAACATTTATAACTAATATGTCCTATTTTTCAGGTTTACATATTACCTCTCTCTCTCTTTTTAGATGTTTATTTATTTTTGAGAGAGAGAGTGCACACGCACAAGCGGGGGTGGGGCAGAGAGCGAGGGAGACAGAGAATCCCAAGCAGGCTCTGTGCTGACAGTGCAGAACCTGATGTGAGGCGTGAACTCACAAACAGTGAGATCATGACCTGTGCCAAAATCAGGAGTTGGATGTTCAACCGACTGAGCCACCCAGGTGCCCCAATATTATTTCTTAATGTCCTAATGTGAAAAATGAGAATGTAGAAGCCCGCTCCCTGTATTCAGAATATAGTTACCAGCCCCTTTGGTTACACCAATATTTGCTGTTTATGTCTGAATAACACATCAATTTCAGCTATCTTTGGTCAGCTATGACAGTTCCCAGTTGTACATCTTTTTATTCTTCCCTTACGCCTCCCAAAAGGTCATAGGGCTCATGCAGAGCAGCAGAACCATAACGAGTGACATGGAGTAGGCCTTTGGTATAGAGATCAGGTCTCACCATTACAGGAGCTGGTGAAGGTGCCTATGGAAGGCTGCTGCCTGTGTGTCTCCCAGTATTGCCCAACTGCTGCAGGCCAGAGGGGCTAACAGTTGGGAAGAAACACCGAAGAAGAAGCAGAAGACACCAAGGACAAACCTGAACCCATGAGGAAAAACTGTCACCTGACTCTGATCTCCTCTGGCCACAATGACCCATCCGCTGCAGAAAAACTGGTACCTTTTGTCATACTGCAGATGTCTCTGGCCCAGGACTTAGAGAGTTTGAAGAAAGAGATCTGGCAGAAGCTGGAAGCTATGTGGCTCAGCAACCAAGATTAGCCAGCAGGTCACTGACAACACTTGTGAGCTGCACTTGGTACCTGATACTGATCAAGGCTAACCTAGGACAATAGAGGAAAGGGAATTCTGGGAAGCATAGTCCCGACTTAAATTTATTGACAAGAAAAACCCCTACAGACATTCAGAGAGACAAAAAAAAAAAAAAAAATTGGATCCATGGAGGAAAACATAATATTAAAAAATCAAACAGTTGATTTAAAAAATAACTTCAGAAAAATAAGAATATTATAGTAGATTTTTGTAATTCAGTATATCATAAATTTTAGATGTGACACTTTTCAAAAGATTGGGACAGTAAACAAAGAGAAGAAAAACTGGAGAGGGGGGAAAAAAAGAATATTCACAGGATCAAGCTAAGATATTCAAACAACTAGATTTCGAGAGAGAAAGAACGGGAGCTCCAGTGGCGCAATCGGTTAGTGCACGGTACTTATACGAGAGAGACAGAATAGAGAGAATCAGGAGGAGGAAACCCTTTAGTCTACACGTAGGAGAAACCATTGACTCCACTGACATCCAGGACCTTACTTTCTTTTTTTTTTTTTTCTTTTTTTTTTAAATTAAAAAAAAAAATTTTTAAGTTTATTCGTTTTTCAGAGACAGAGAGACAGAGCATGAGCGGGGAGGGGCAGAGAGAGAGGGAGACACAGAATCCGAAACAGGCTCCAGGCTCTGAGCTGTCAGTACAGAACCCGACGCAGGGCTCGAACTCCCAAACCACAAGATCGTGACCTGAGCCGAAGTCGGACGCTCCACTGACTGGGCCACCCAGGCACCCCCAAGACCTTACTTTCTCTGCAGAGAAGTCTGAGAAATCATGGAAATAAAACAAATATGTTCCCAATTGGTCTGACACCATAAAAGTCTGGAGAGCTCTACCTTTTGTCAGCTTCTCTCTTGGAGGCTCATTTAACATGGATACTCACCCATGCAAAGGCAGACACAGGGATAACGAGGCAGCTTAAATACAAGTGTTTCCAGCTACAGAATACTGGCTAACAACAATTAAACACAGAAATTGGGGAAACCATAGACAAGTCTCCAGCTGAGAGCTCTGCAGGGTCCTTCGTGTCAGCCAGTGAGGACACCGTGTGCTCAACCTTCGCTTTTGACTAAGTTCCCCCTTATCCACGGTTTAGCTTTCCATAGTTTCGGTTACTTTCCATCAACCACAGTCCAGGGGCAGATGATCCTCCTTCTGAAGAGTCTTCGGAAGGCCGTTAATAGACTGACAATAGGTCACCGTGTCATTCACCTGACATCATCTCATCACGCAGGCATTTCATCATCACGCAGCAAGGGGAAGGGTGAGTGTAATACAATAAGATATTCTGAGAGAGAGGGAGACCAATTCACATAACCTTTATTACAGTATATTGTTATAATTGTTCTATTTTATTAGTAGATATTGTTGTTAATCTCTTACGGTGCCTAACTTGTAAATTAAACTGTATCATAGGTATGTATGTATATATAGGAAAAAAGCATAGTGTAAACAGGGTTCATTACTATCAGTAGTTTGGGGCATCCACGGAGGCCCTGGAATGCATTTCCTGCAGTTAAGGGGGGACTGTTGTATTACAGACATAAGAACCAACTGCTCTACAGCGTGTCTTAGGATGTCTGTTACCACTGAATTCCTTGTACTTCACAGCAAACAGCTAGTTTTAATTCCAGTGTTCTTCTAGTGTATTCTTATCAGATGGTATTTTTTCAGGCTGACTCCTCAGTTTGTTCCCTCCTGAAGGCTGCTTGGAGCCCCATCACCCAGTGAACCGGCCCTTTTCACTGGGCATCAGAGAACAGGAATGGTGCGTCTACCTCAGGAATTGACCCCTTGACTCATTACTAGAATTTTACGTGGACTCTTTATACTGAGAGTTATAGGTCAGAATTTAGGATTTGTAACTCATAAGTTCCCTGCCTGAATTCTCACAGAATGCCATCTTATGGAATGGCTACTAAATGTTGGCCCCTTTCTCAATGGGGAAGATAACCTGGGTTTGAGGGGAATTGAGGCAAATAAGGACATTTAGTTAGTTTACCCAGTTTATCCACTTTGAAGATTCTGAAATCATCTTTCCCAATTTTGCTATAAAATTTTTCCACATTTTATGGAATGACAGAAGTAGTGGTTGGTTCAATGACCTAATTTGGCCAAATAAAAATTCAGTGGCCAAAAGAGAAAAATAAATTAGCTACCATATATCATTTTTTCAAATATCGAATCAAAGTCCTGATGACGGTGTGTCCCCCTCACTATGTCGGGAAGAACCGTCTCTTCCCATATATTACATTTCAAAGCTGACTGTATTTTCCCCCCAAAACTACACAACTTCGTCTTAAATATAAATTAAAGTCTGAAACGTAATTAATTAAAAGGGTATATATAAAACAACCGAGATTTGGACAAGACTTCATTCTTCAGCTGAAAAAATTCTGTAAAAGTTTCTATACTGATTAACAAGTTATACTACTCTGTCTCCCTAGTTACATGTCTGAGAGGCAGCGAGAGCCACACACAAGTCCAGCCTTCAGGGTCTGGCTCCGCCTCTTCATCAGCCTTATTTCCTGTCAATCTTTACCATCTTTGTGAAGCCACAATGGCATGGGACTCCTTTCATGTTCTTGAACGTACCGAGATGAGGCCTCCCTTAGGGCCTTCACAGTGCCATTCGGTTCTCTTGAACTACGTTTTTTCCCCCAAATTGTATACTAACTTTCTAGCAGTTTTCCTGTTCCGTAATAGACGTATCATAATTGCTCCATAAATGAACAAATGAATTTGTGGTATACGTCAACATACAAGCTAGACGACAGATCAGAGGAAGAGTAACGATGGGGTCTCAGTGGGGTAAAACAGGAAGAGTTCAACTATAGGATTATTTCTCACGTAAATAAGGATACAAGGTATTATTTACTCTTGACTGGAATAGCTGTTGCTATATATAGATAATTTGAAGATACCCAGCAGATGGACTGTTTCCTCCCCATTTACATATTCTGCCCAGAACCCTTTTAGCTTGTTGGAATTTCTTTTAAGAATTCCAGTTTTCCAGCAATGATTTTCCAAGCCCACAGTTTTTGCTGACATACATTATAAATACGTTTAATGCCAAGCTCTCATACTGAGCTAGATGACAATTTTGCATGTCTAACTCTGAGTCAGATGGAGGCATTTCACACGCCTGTGTGGCAGCAGTGGGCGTCCAAGCTGTTGAGCTCACTGGTCCTTTAGCATTTATCTTCTTGTGGAAATTTTAAAAAGCATAAAAATGCTGAAAAAGCTAACCTTTAGGTCTGGCATGGTGATTTCTAACCCCAGATCTGACAATCATTTGTGGGAAAGATTACGGTATGAATTGCTAGGGGCTTTAAAAAGATTGGAAACTTGATGAGTCCCTAAACCTTTCTTCTGGTTTCACGTTGAGAACGGGCAGAGGGCACTTTTCTAGGAGAAATTTCACAGCACCCCCAAAGTGCCAGCACTTTAATTAGAACAATATTTCAAGTGTCAGTGGATATGGCTACTAAATAAAGCAGACGGATAAGCTGGTGGAGGTGAGAAAGTCCTTGAAGGCATTTTAAGCTCTATGGAGAATAAAGAAATGTGTAATACACATCATAGAAGAGGAGGACAATTAAATATCGTTTATATTCCTTGGTCTCAGTATAATCCAATGTCATTTTATTTTCCTCACTAATGGACTTCTGTTTTGTTTTCAGTGATTGTGTTGACAGTGCGTTACATTTTTTTTTACAGGCGGTGAATTGTTTAGCTTATTTCTTTTTTTCCATTACCACTTTCTCCATTGTGTCTTATGTGGATTCTAGATCTAGATCGGTAGACACAGAAGAGACCTGCTGTTGGCTGTATGTAGAACGTCCTTTCCTCTTTCCTTAGCCTACTGTTCTTCACTAAGACTAAATATTGCATGTTCTTTGGAACTCAGCTTGAGACTCTCTCCTCCACAGAGTCTTGTTACGATACTGGAATTGCCCTTCCTCCGAACGCCGTAACCACCAGGTTTCTTCGTGTCCTCCCACTTGATGAACTATGCTTCTCGGTTTATTTCTGAGTTTCTACCAGGAAGCTGTAAGCCCCTACATTGTCATAGCTAAAAGATGGGACTCCAGAGCCAAAATATATCTATATTGTTTTCTTTGTAGATAAGGAGCTCTGTGACCTTGGAAAAGTTACTTAACCTCTCTGTGCTTTAATTTTTCATCTGTAAAATGGAAATGATAACTGGCCGTTTCACAGGACTGCCATGCTAACCAGAATGAAGCAATGCACATGAAGAACTTAACACGGTGCTTGGCTAAACAGATGGCCCAAAATGTTTTTAGTGTTTTACTGTTATCATTATTTTCCTTGATGACAGGAACAGTGTTTTATACCTAGCGCCTGGTTCATAGCAAAGGCCTGAAAATGTTGAATAAATAAGTAACATTTCTTTTTTCTCTTCCTATTCAATAAACAAGAAAAAGTCATTTGAAATTAAAAAAAAAAAAAAAAAACCAAAAGACTAAAAACAAGCAAAAGACCCTTCCCCTATACTCCTAGGAAATTTGGGAATAAAATAGATAATATATACATAGAAGACATTCACATTAAGTAGATGTCCCTTGCATTAATATCAGTGCAATAAAGACCATTCTCATCAAAATTTATAAAAAGGATCCCTGGCAGGGAGGTCTGTTTTTAGGTCATTATAGTGAATACCTATATTTGGTTTGAATTACATGCTTTCTGAAATATTTTATATACACAGCATTTCAAAGTACTCAATATTTTAGATATGCCATTTTCTGCTTCTGTTGCATGAATAAATTCTCTCTCCTCACAATGAGAACCTGCCTGTCCATGACAGGCAAGATATCCAGAAATTCTGAGTCATTACCTGAGAGGGTGTTTGTAAATCAGCGATCGTTCTCCTAGTTTGGATACTACTGTGGAAGAGTCGTACCTATTTGGGAGGAAAATTGTTTACCAGCAAAAAAGAAACAAAAGGAAAATAAGATTTCCTGTAGTTTTCCTTGTTGCCAGTATGTTAAATTTCCTGTTGCTTATTTCATTAAGTCTCAAGTTTACCACCTGGTTTTCAAAACCATGATGTTAATGAAAATCATTTAACCTTACATTCATGTACGGCTTTGCGGTTTACAGTGTTTAACAGCAATCCATTTTCTCTTGGCATTTCAGTCTGGATGGAGACAAACCATCGTAGACCCATGAGCCTTCTGTGATATCACTGGTCCTGCAGAATTGCTTTGGAGGTATTACGAGGTGGCATAATCGAACTGCAAAAATATTGGTAAGTTGTGGAGGAGGGTAGGTTGGTCACTGTAGCAAAGAGTGTTCTATTTTGGAAGACCCACAGAGGAAAATTCTTACTACTATAATCTAGGAAATAACTGCTTCTCTAAAGCCAGTTTTTCATATAGACCTTGTGTGCTATGACATTGATCAGAGCCCTTCTATGTGTTAGCTGGTAAAATGACAAAATCCAGTTTTATTGAAAACTAGTAGCAAAGACAGGGCTTACAGCAGCCTCATTCTTGGTTATCTTACACATCTCCATACTTTCTTTTTCTCATCTATTTCAAATTTTTGGTATCTTGCCACATTTTATGTGTGACTATAAACTACTTTAAATCCTTTTTAAATAAGGTAGGATGTACATTATTAAAGTGTTTTCACATATAATATTCTGTTGGATTCTCATATCAGCCCTGTGAAATAGGCATATTACAAACCCAATTTTAACTATCCATCCGTATTTCTCACTATTTTTCTTCCAAACAGACATTTTCAGCAAAGTTTGAGCCTGAGAGAACAGCCCTGGATCCTGCTTTGTATAATAGATCCCAAATGTAGGCTTATGCAAGCAGGCAGCCCAGAATCTGTGCCAGGAGTATGTCTCTCCAGCACTGATTAATTCCTGTGTCTAAAAGCCATGTGTTCATTGTGGATGATAAGCTTGTTGCACAAACACAAGCTAACCACACTGAAGAAGTTTGGCATTAGTTCTGCACAAACCCCAGTGAGGATATTTGCCAAAAGGAAGGAGAAAATTCCTGCCAGTTTAGACATGAATGAAATGTTTTGAGGCATCCGTAGACTTTTACATACTAAAGAGAGAAAACATACATTTATAACACTGATTGGAATTTATTCAACCAAACTTGTGCTGAGGAGTCCCAGATTCTAGGCTTGGGAAGTGGTCTAGCCCTGTCCTTACAAGCAGATGCACACACATACAAGTACATACAAAATCACTAAAAGGTCAAAACATGCTGGTGTGCTAAATCTGGTCTAAATAATCACATACAAAGACAATGACATTATTTTGCAGGGTACCAAAATGTGGTTTTTGTGGATGTAATAAAAGCCTGAAAGTTTCCAGATCAACTTTTTTTTTCCAAGGAAGGAAGGAAGGAAAGGAGGGAGGGAGGGTGGGAAGGAAGGAAGGAAGGAAGGAAGGAAGGAAGGAAGGAAGGAAGGAAGGGAAGGAAGGAAAAAGAAAAATCTGTGAAGGAACCCAAACTACATTGTGAACAATGAATGCCATCATATATTGGATCACCTGGAGAATCACTCTGTGTTCTGGCTTTACTTTTTGTTTTAACTTAGGACAAATTCTACCCTTTTATCTCTCAAAAAGATTTATTTTCATATTTCTGGAAATGAAAGATGAAGTGAAGCCATGTGTGTGTGTGGCCCCTTTAGAAACGTAGAGTTTCAAGCTTTAGAAATACCCCTTGAGATTACTGGGTCTTCTCACCTGGGGCAGAAAGTCTCCCTGCTGTGTGTCTAACATGTGGGCGTTGAGCTGCTGCTAGAAAACCCCAGCCATGAGAGACTCAGCACAGCCCTAGGACCACCACTGCCGTGAGGGAGGAGGTTTGTCCACCCTATACTCCTGTTGACAGCCTTTTTTTTTTTTTTTTTTTTTTTTACATACATGTATGGAATTTTTTTAGCCCCATCACTTTCGATTGTTCTTGTTCTTTGGAGCATCAAAGGACAAACCTATCCCTTCTGCTGTGTGACCGTCCTCCGAATAAATGGAAGAGCTTTAAAGCTTTAAAGACTGCCCTGTTACGATCCTAAGATAAACCGATGTGTTTTTCTTCGTCTCTTCCACCCGTAGTATGATTTCCAGAACTTTAGTCAGTCTGGTCACTCTCCTCTGAGAAGAACCAACTTGTTCATGGTTTCCCTAAGACGTCATTCTCAGGTGGGGTTGGATTGGTTCAGGCTTCGGTGGTACCATGACCTCCTTACGTTATACAGTATTTCCACGGATGTGGCCTAGGACTGCATTTCCTTTTAGTAGCTTTACCAACATGAGCAGCTTTTGTGAGAATTAGGGTCACATAAATTCTAAAATGTCTACATTTTTCCATATAAACATGTTTAGCCAATTATAGTAATGGGAGGAATCACATGCTAAATCTAATAAAAGTTTTCAGAACTGCATGTCAGCCAACAGCCCCCCCCCCCAAAAAAAAAGGTTGGGTTTGAGCAAGAATTAAATGATCTGGCCTTTGTAGATGTGTCTTGTTTTGAGTCATCTTTGTGTGTCCTAAATATTTCTAGGTACCTGAGGAATCTCTAATTGGTATCTTATTCAGACATGGTAGCAATAGCTACCCCTAATGATAATATGCATGTAACCAGGATATTGAGCAGGGATAACAATATGAAGACGTTTTCTTTCTATTTTTCCTCATTATTGTTTTATAAACTCACTCACTCTAACAGACTTCCCTCTTTCCTGTCCTTGTCAATTCCATTGTCAACTTTCTTGGCTTTCCTGTCAGTTTCAATTAATAAACATTCTGTTTAAAACACCTTTCCACTCCCACCTAAATGTCATCTCTTTCCCTCCCACTACTGCCAAGGAGGCCTAAGCCTGAGGGGCCTGGAATGGGCAGGATGCTTTTTCTCTCCTCAGTTCCTCCGAGGGAAGGGATAGGAAAGGCAGGGTTGATTTGGGACACTGGTTATTCTCCTGTATCAGTACCTAACTTCTCTGGTGTTGAGGGCTGTTATAGGGCATGATGGAGGAGGGGTGATGCCATTTACATGATTGTCCATGGTTGTCATTTGCCTAATACTGACTGCCACATGATGGTCCTTGGAGACAAGTGGCTACATATTGTATCCGGCGTGGAGCACTGCACAATTCCCTCACGTCAGGTGGGAGATCTCTTTGCGGCTGGACCCATTTCACCATCCTCATAGATCCCACAACTGGCCAAGATTTCACACCATCTTAACTCTTAGCATGCCTTCAACCTGGCAGGCAGTTTTCTTAGTTGTGTTTTCTGTATGGCAACTCACATACCACTTGAACTACGCAAACATCACATATCCCTCGTGTGCCAAAGAGTAAGCAAGCAGGCCATTCACTGCTGCTCCTTCTCTCTACACAGCAACCTTCTTCCAATTGGAGAGAGTCGAAGTCCTGTTTCTAAGGCACTTCAGCAAGTATGTTGCCTGATACAGGTCTACCTGGAGAATGAAAAGCTAGTAGCATCTGCTCATAGTCGTCTCCAGTCTTGAGCGAAGTTTTTGAAATCTCTTTTCCTTCGATTTGGGAAGGAGACTGCACCCCCCCTGCCCCCCCACCATTTACCACGGGGAAGAGAGAAAACTGTGTCTTAGCAGAAGTACTGCATTTGTCATAAGGGCCATGAACTTACGGCTCTCTTGTTTGCTTCTCTCCCATTGTCTATGTGTATAAGGAAGGAAGTTGATTGGAGTAATGGAGGTTATTCTGATTTTCTCTGTGTGTGTTGTGGGGGCGGCAGGGGGGGGGGTGTCTCTCCTAATCATGTAAGTTTCTCTTCAGGTTGTAAGGTACATAACTTTTGATCATCATCTGTTAGCTCCTGTTAATTCCAAGGAAATAGAAACTAACCAAATCTGTCTGGTCCCTGTCACAATTTGGATTTATCATAAGAATCTCTCATTACATTTCTTAAAGAAATACACATTTACAGTGATTCTGATTACATGGTTTTAAGTGGGTCCCAGGAGTATATGAGGATTCTTGCTTGCATCTCAACCTCATTGGTTCTGAGAAGTCTAAGTAATTGTGCTGTGGTAAGCCATTTCTGCTCTATATCTCGTGCTTCCTGGTAGGTACAGGGCAGCTTTATTCCCTTCAGTCTCCTTTGGTGTATCCAGAGAATCCAGGCAAAGACTTTTTGTTTTCAAGTTCCATCTTTCAAAGAGTCCTACTAGTGTTCTGACAAGTTGCACGTGGTGTTCTTTCACAACCCTTTATTTCTTCCTTATCTCATGTTGGTCTCCATTTTCATATCCAACCTTGAATATTTTTGTTGTTTCTCTCTTGCGCTGTCTTTCCCTTTTTCTTCCTCTTCTCCTTGTCTCTCCTCCTTATTCCCATCGTCTGCATCTGGGTAGTGATAGTGATTTAGCAAGAGACCTGTCTGCACGTGAAGGAGCCTGGGGATCAGTTGTTCCTCCTCCTAGCACTTGTCTATCAGGCAAGCGTAGTGATAAAGCACAGAAGCATCTAGGACAGTGTGTGGTTGAGCACATCAGTTGTCTGTGCTTGTGGACTTGGGACACATGCTCAAAATTATAGACCTGTTTAGTCTGTCTAGCCCAACACTCTTCATGTTGATTATATCTTGCTTAATTTTTAAGAGCATATATGAGCATAAAGTACCTTCTTTAATAAAAAATGTTAAGATTCAATTGTATTTTTGAATAATCAGAGCCTAACGTCCTATACAGCTAATTCCTCCTTCCATTATTGTTTATTTTCATTCAGTATTTGATAGGCTCAGTCCCACCTTTTCACTGCCTCGTTTCCCACAGACAGGAATAAGAGAGGAAGGCCTATCTGTGAACATATTCCTGGGCTGTGCTATGTGAATAACCACTTGACAATGTGCAGAATTCTGGTTCACCCTGCAAGTTCTGGGCTCTTGCTCATTTTCTTCTGACAGCTAGTACTGCGGAGGGAAGGCCTCATCTTCACACTCTCTGGTACCCCTGCTCTGGCAAGAGGGCCCTTCTCTGTTTAAACCCTAACAAATCTGATGAACGGTAACTAGAGAAGATGCAAAAATATTGACTACTGGGAATAAGAAAGAAGACATAGCCACAGATAGAGAAGAAGTTATAGGGTTACTTGCACATCAAAATACCACATGCAACTCTGTTCCAACCCATATGAAAAATCTAAAGGAAATGCTTTCCTAAGCAATTCTCATTTAGCAAAACTGACCCAGGTGGAAATTGGTAGCTTAAATAGCTCAATTTCATATAAGAGATTGGAAAGGAGATTATGATTAGAATATATATGCCAAGATGGACTCCCTGCCAGAACTATCTCCTCCTCGTAGAAAGTGAAATTGTTTACACAGAATCATCCTGCAGTGAAACTCAATGCTTATGTACAGTGAGGCTCTTGGGAATGGCACATTTAGGGCTTCAGAAACCTGATAGCCCTCTGTGTGCATTAGCCACAGAGATATTTGAATAAAGAACAGTTTCACCAACCAAAGTTAAGAGACTTTTCATCCGTTAGGGTAAGTAAAAAAGCAAGAAATAAGAAAATTGTTTCCCTTTATGGAATTTTCAAGGGAAAACGAGAAAACTAGGAGTGTTTACAGTTTGGAATTAGTGAGAAATTGTTACTTGGTATTGTTTTCTCTAAGAGGTCTTTATATGTTTTTCTTTCTTTAAGCTAAGTAATGTGAAGTCCAATTATTTTAATAAATATTGAAGAATATTAATTATTAATCTTGATCAATTTGATATATTTAATTATAATCAATATAATGTAATTATAATTAACTATTGATATTAATTAAGGTGAGTTTGCAATTTCCCAAAAGTAGTGATTTCCTTTGGACCTAATACAGCACTTTGCTGGGGCCCCTGGGTGGCTCAGTTGATTAAACGTACAACTCTTGATTTCGGCTCAGGTCACGATCTCACAGTTTATGAGTTGGAGCCCTGCGTCAGGCTCCATTGACAGTGCAGAGCCTGCATGGCATTCTATGTCTCCCTCTCTCTCTGCCTCTCCTGGTTTCTCTCTCAAAAATAAACATGTAAACATTATTAAAAAATACAGCACTTTGCTTTAAAGGATTGCACAGAAGGGCATCAATACAGAGTGCATGGATTTGTTGAGCTAGAATTTCCATGTTAAGCTAAGTGAAAGTGGTACAGAAGGCCAGGACATCCCTTGTCTTTTATTAGGGCAATAGTCTTATCTCAGTTGCTACCTTTGCGGACCAGCTTGTAAACCAATCACGAAATGCTTGACATTATCACAGCTTGGCCACTTTATCACCTCTGCATAGAAGCATCTTAGTCTAACGCCACTTAGGACAAAGTACCAGTCCACACCAGAGCCTGGGTCTGGTTTGGCCAGTGTGATTTTAATGCACCCACCCACCCAATCTATGAGGGCTGTTTGCAGCTTTACCCACGATAGACCCCTCTGTTTTCTTATAAATCTGTCTGCAGTATTTCATCATTTAATTAATTAATTAATTAATTACTTTATTTAGTGTATAACTATAATTATTACATTATCAATACATAAAATGTACACACACACACACACACACATTTTTTTAAGTTTATTTATTTTGAGAGCGAGAGAGAGAGAGCACAAAGAGGAAAGGGCAGAGAGAGAGCTCTTTCATTCTATCAGGAGGTAGCTGGCATTGTTGATTCCTGTGTTGAACCAGGATGCCCATTGCCAACCTATGATTCCATTTTCTTACATTTGCTAAATCGTAACTGATTTAGCACTCACCCATCTGCTTTCAACTTACAAAAGTTTATTGCCTTTGCCTCTTTCCCAGCTGTTTTTGGTCTTTTAGATTCCCGATGGCTTTTTAAAATCCCTTCGCTCTCTCAAAAAAAAAAAAAAAAAAAAAAATCCCTTCACTCAAAAAAAAAAAAAAATAAACCAAAATAAAATAAAATAAAGTAAAATAAAAAGATGGGATGAGATAAAATAAAATATAAAATAAAATCCCTTCACTCTCATCTTAGTGGAATTTGGGAGGTAGGCCAGAGTATGTATGTGCATATAACCCATCATTTGTAACCAAGATTCCCAAGAATATATATTGATAAAGAAAAGCATTGAGGATATGTTGCTATGAAAAATAATGTATCTTTTTATTTTCAAAAGTTGTATATAATACTGCTAGTTTTATGCATAGAGAGAATATGGAAAGGACTGGATTAAAAATTGCTAGAGTAGGATTTCAAGTGAATTTTTATTTTATTCCTTTTGCTTATCTCAATTGCCAATTTTTATAGGGACAAATATTAATTTTTAAAAATGAAAAAAAGTGTATAAAAACTACATCATAACAAAGATCAAATAACTCATATATTTTGATTGGTTTCTTAGTGGATGACCAGAATGCCAGAATTAAAAGTTACTAAGAATATGAGATGGAGTTCATATCATTTCAAGTGATATACCCCATTTTAATTATAAGTTTGCTGTTCCTGAATGACAAGTCCCTTCCTCATTAGGAAGTGTGTGGTATGACTGCAGTAGAGAACAAAACTCCCTAACTCCATTCTAAGAATGATTGCCATTCCCCATCATGTAAAAAATGCAAAGTCTAGCCCAACCAGGAAAGGTAACTTACCGTCTGTTCCTTAATGGACAGTGAGCTTTTTGTCTTAGGCAAACTATAGCTTCCAAACCGTGGCTGCCAGGTAGGTGAGACAAAAGCAGTGTCGGCTTAAGTCCATCAGGCATAGCTGAATCTGATTTTGAATAGATCTCCATCCATAACGAATTCAGCAACACACTTGGAAGGAGAAGGGAAATCATGAGACCTTTATTTAAAAATTTCAAAGGGCTCGATGGCCCCCAGTTCTGCTCTCTGATTGTCTGCCAACAAGAGCCCAATGCCAGGGGACACGGAAATCATGTTCATTTGCCCTCTCTCCTGATCAGAGACTGGCAGATAGGACATGCGGTTTCAAAGATTTGCTACTGTATTTCATTATTTCAAGTCTGCATCAAAGTCTAATAATGATATGATACTTGGAGAATTGTAAATTTCCAAGAGGAAACGGGGCTAGGGAATCAAGCTTTCAGATAGCTGGGAGCACAGATTGTATAGACCCACGTCTACATGGGTACAAGAACTACCTTGCTTCCTACTTCATTGCCCTTCCAAGTTAAGGCCAGATGTCCCTCTGGATCTCCACTTTCAGATGATCTGACCTTGAGTCAGGGAGTAAAACCCTGACTCACAGACTTTTCAGCTTAGCATCAATTTCCATTTTTCCTATTGATGGCCTGTACTTCCTGCTGAAGCCTTTTAACTAGCACCTGACTGCTTCCTGCCCCAGATTTTCTGCAAGTTTGCTAATCTTTTAGTTTCCATTCTCCTACTGTGGTGCCCATTCTAGGCCACAATTATCCTATACTATGGAAGTCTTACTGACTTAAATTAATTTCATCTATCTGTTCCTCTTAGCTGCCTTCTCTGAACATAATCCTAGAGTTGTGCTGTTTACTGAACCATGGCTAAAAGTGACACTCTCTGCCAGTGACTAACTAAGCAAGTCCCAGTTATCTTTGGACATTCCATGTAAAATCCATATATATAAACTCAAGAGGGAGAAAACAAGCAAGCATCTCTTTCCTTAGAGCAAATAATCTGGAGCAATTCTTGTACTTGGATTTCCTTTGATTATAGGTCTTTGAATCACCCAGGTCCTAGATGATAGTGTTTATCAACTGTGTCTAATCTATCTCACATGGGTGGGGTGCAGGCCACAAACTGAACGTACTCGAGGAGCATTCTAGGCAGATCCCCGAAACCTCAGCTCAATTAAATTTCCAGATGAGCTAGTCTCTACAGCTTATCCTTCTGTGGGGCTATATGGGATCAGGGATACAATGGTTCTATTCACCTGGAACAAACACTCGTCTTCCCCAACATCCTGTCAGCTAACCATATACCTGCCCCCATTCTCCCACCCTACCCAATTACCTTCATTCTTAAAAGTGCCCTAATTCGGATTATAAAATATACAATGAGCTTTTTATAGAACCTTATTGTCATTTTTCCATGTAAATTTCCAAAGACTTTGTCTTTGATCATTGAATTTCAACTCTGATGTATGACTAGTTTTGCTATGCTTCAAGAATAAGAAAGATTCATTATTTGAATAAATCAGAAATTGGGATTAACCTTTATAATCTGATCTGGAGGATTTTGGTTAATCAGCCATTCTGATCAGTAGATCATTGTTGATGTATTACTCAACATTAAAAGCTTCTTTCAACATATATTTGAAATATTTCTAATGTTCAGAGCAGTTTTCTGAGAACTCAAGTGTTCTATAAATGTAAAAATGGACATGGGCACATTAATAAGGGGCTATTAGAAGATTACCAAGTATTTATCAGGATAAAATAAATACTCATTGTACTTATGATCAATATCTTTCTAGGTGTCAAGGACCTTACAGACATTATCCTAATTCTCACTACAAACTTGCTAAATAAGTAGTGAATATACAGAGGTTGCGTAACCTGAAAATGAGTACACCTGAAACATGGTGAGAGCAGATATAAATCCAAGTCTCTTTGACTTCAAAGCCAAGAGATTTTTGGTGATTATTGAAAATACTGATTTATAAAATGGATCAAATACAGAGATGCAGTGGTAAAGAAAATTAACTTGTTTAGAAGACCTTTTCATAAAAAGCCACGTTCTCCTTTCCCTACCCATCTCTATCCCAGTTCCACTCTAATTCCTAAGAGTCTTTTCATAGTTTCCTAAGAGTCTTTCCATAGTTTGCTCTGTACTAATTTAATCCTGGATGGATAGATAGATTTCTGGTTTTTAAATGCCCATTTTACCAAAATGGAAAGATCTCACAGGCAATTTTATGTACCTTGCTTTTCTCACTCAACAAATCTTATGAAAGTCACTCCATATCATGTCATGTAAATATAAGTCACTTCTAATTTCCAGAAAATATTGTATATTTTTTTAATGTTTATTTATTTATTTTGAGAGAGAGAGACCAAGCAGTGGAGGGGCAGAGAGGGAGGGAGAGACAGAAAATTCAGTGCTGTCAGCACAGAGCCCTAGGCAGGGTGCTAATCTCACAAACCGTGAGATCATGACCTGAGCCAAAATGAAAAGCGGTACCATTAACTGACTGAGCCACCCAGGTGCCCCTTACATAAAATATTTTATACATACATGTGCTGACATATATCCAATAATTCCCCTGTTGATAGGCATTTGGTTTGTAAGCAGTTCTTGACTACTTTGCACAATGCTGCTGTAGTAATCTTTAAATACAGATATTTGGAAATTATTACTTTTATTTTTTTAATGTTTTTATTTATTTTTGAGGCAGAGAGAGACAGAGCATGAGCAAGGGAGGGGCAGAGAGAGAGGGAGTCACAGAATCTGAAGCAGGCTCCAAGCCTGAGCTGTCAGTGCAAAGCCTGATGCGGGGCTCAAACCCATGGACTGTGAGATCATGACCTGAGCTGAAGTCGGACACTTAGCCGACTGAGCCACCCAGGTGCCCCTACTTTTATTTTTATGAAGTAGATTCCCAAGAGTGGAATTGTTGGATCAAAATACCTGCGTGTTACTAATGTTGTTAGATATTTCCAGGTAGTCTTCCATAGAGACAGTAGCACTTCTGATTTCTCTCATCAGTGGATGCCATTACATATACACATGCTTCCTTGGAAATATGTCTGATAGATCTCTACGTATATGTTTTGCCAGTATGATGTGCAAAATCATTATGTTACTGTTCCTTCCATTTCTTTTTATATTTGATGAGCTTTTTCTTTTATATTTTTTATAACTTAAAACAATATAATCACTCCTATAAGAGGACACTTTGATCAGTTGGGTAGATGTGTACAGCCATGCAATTACCACAAAAACAAAGTTCTATCTGCGACCAACTATATAATATGTGGGTCCCAGTGTAAAATGGAAATACAGGCATCTTTTTCCAATATTAAAAATTTCAAAATGTTGGCAGCTGAGCGTGAAACCAAGAGTAGGGCATGAGACTGCACAGGTCACGCCCATGACACTGGCCCTATTCCATCACCTTGGAAAAAAAATCCCTTACTCCTTTCCAGCTAATTTCTGGCATCGGGCAACCACAGCTCTACTTTTTGCCCTTATAGACTTGCCTTTTCTAGAATTTCATAAAAACAGAATCTATAGGATATAGTCTTTTGTGTCTAGATTTTGGTTTCATTAATTTCCCCTATCACTTGTCTACTTTTTATTGCATTGATTTCCTTTATGATGTTTATTATTTCTTCTACTTTCTTCTACTAAATTACTCTAGATTTAAAGCTTTTTATAGCTTCCTAATGTAAATGCTGAGATCTTTTTGTTGTTGTTGTTGTTGTTGTTGTTTTGCTTTGTCTTCTAAGTATTGATAGCTTTAAATGTCCCTGTATTTAAGTTTGATGTGGATTTAGCTGGATTTCACAAAGTTTGATATGTTGTGTTTTCATTTCCATTTAGTTCAAGATATTTTATAATTTCCCTTGTGAATCCTTTTCTTTTATTTCTGGTCTATTTAGAAAATGTGCTTGCTAATTAAAAACTTTCTACATATTGGGTGATTTGCCAGATTTCTTTTGTTACTGATTTCTGATTTAATTCTGTTAATTTCTAGAACATATTCCAAATGCATTTAATCCCTTTTAACTTATTGGGACATCTTCTCTGGCATAGCATTTGTTCTATACTGGTTAATGTTCTCTGGGTACTTGGAAAGTACTGTTGCTGGGTGTTTGATGCATATGAATTAGAACCAGTTGATTGATTGCATTGTTCAAGTCATCTGTATCCTTATTGGTTTTTGGTCTACTTGATGTATCTGTTATGCGGGGAGGAATATTAAAATCCTTGCTGAATGTTGTCAGTTTATTAGTTTTCTTTTTTCAATTCTGTTAGTTTTTGTTTCATATATTTTTGAGCTTTTGGTTGGAAGTGTATGCATGTTTAATTGTTATATCATCTGTTGTATTGACTCATATCCTTATTGAATGTTCTTTTTTGTCATTAGTAATATGCTTTCTCTTCATGTCTGTTTTTCTATGTTAATATAACAAATACAGGCCTTTTATACGTAGTGATTTTATGGTATTTTGTCTATCCTTTTACTTTCAAACTATACTATTTTTTATTTTAAATAACATCTCTGATAGATGGCATATAGTTAGTTCTTGCTTTTTTAATTCAGTTGAACAATCTTTTTGATTAGAATATTTAGACCCTTCACATTTAATATTATTGTTAGTAGTATTATAGCTATATTTCTATGTAGGTCTGCCATTTTGCTATTTGTCTGTCTACATAGAAAATCCTAAATACGTTTAGAAAGGTCACAAGATACAAGATCAACATTAAAACAAGATGCTTGAATCCGTAATAGTCTGGGAAATAAAACTATAGGAAGTGACCTTACTTCTGGCAGCTCGTGATCCTTTTCTGCAAAGAAAAAACATACACCAAAAAAAATTACTAAAAACCACCACTGAAGGACACTGGGAAGTGGTCAAAGACAGGTGACAGTACGTGAAGTGTTTACTAATTTTTAAAAATTAGCTAACTACTGTGTATTAGGCAAAAATGTGGTTTGCGACCTCATCTTGGGCTGTTCTCTTCCTTCCCAGCTTGAACTGAAGATTCAGTTTATGACTCATGGCAGTGGAGCTGTTAATGTAAGGGGGCAGATTCTAGAAACTGAGATAACAGATACTCTGTATTCCTGGCTGACTGATAGATGAGATAACTCATGTAGGAGATCCCATGGGGCCTGGAAAAAAAAAAAAAAACAAACCAAACCTGAAAGTCTAAGGAATCGTACACTGTTTCCATATCTTTGATTCTATTTCATATCCAGGCCGCAGAGTTAGATACTGTACTAGCTTCAGGCATCTGAGCTATAAAGTCACAGGAAGCAAAGGAAAAAAGCAAGAATTAGATAGTTGCATGCTGCACATGAGACAAATGTCACAGATTGAATTAAGCCCAATTAGTTGCCTGTTATCACAATGGCAAAAACCCCCCACAAATCCACAGAAAAATAAAACAATCCTTAGAGTAAATACAATATATTATATACATTAACTTGCTTTTAACCAAAAATTACTAGACATGCAAAGAAACAGAGATGTGTGACCCACACATCACACTTGGAGACACAGCATTCCTTATAACATAAGGAAGTAATATCTTCTTCAGTTACTTGGAAGGAAGTCATTAACGGCATGTTTTTAGTTTTCTTTTGTTCCCTGAATTATTTCTGATTCCTCCAAGTATTTTCTTCACTTAGCTTCCTCTTTCTATTCCATGATTCTGGCTCTAGTCGAACATCTGGCATTCATTGATCATCTGTTTATGTTCAAGAATGAGGCCATGAAACATTGACTGTGGGCTCTCGAACAGAGATGCTGCTCTTTCAGCTTTATCCCACCATCCTCTAATCTGTGTTCATTGATACCTAAGTTCATAAGTGTCTTTCTGAACTTCAGACTCATGATGATAATGGTCAGTGCTGTAGTCTGAATCATTGTGTCCTCCCCAGATTCACGTGTTAGAATCCTAACACCCAACACGATGATGTTAGGATGTGGGGCCTTTAGGAGGTAATTAGCTGATGAGGGCGAGCACTCATAAAGGGGGTTAATGCCTTCATAAAAGAAGGCCCAAGAGCACTCTTTGCCCTTCCTGCCATGTGGACAGAGCAAGAAGTCGGTAGTATGCAACCCAGGAGAGGGCCTTTACCACAACTGGACCTTGCTGGCCCTCTGATCTTGGACATTCAGCCTCCAGAAATGTGAGAAATAAGTTCTGTTGTTTATAAGCCCCCTAGTCTGTGGTATTTTTTATAGTAGTCTGAATAGGCTGACAGTTAGGTAATACTTAAATGATGGGCAGAGCTGGGAATTCTGTTTTTGCTAGACTTTCAGCCAACACAGAAATTGTAGTGTTAAAGACCATGGACTCTCAAACCTAAAATAGATTATCAGAGGCAATTTTTTTCCATCCTGCAACTTTTGGGCAGTTTCATTTTAGGAAGATAAAAATTTGTGCTCTTTTGAGAGATACACAATTTAAAATTTAGTGGGAATAAATGAATTTCACCTGCAAAAGGTTATTTTTTTTAGTGGCCAAACTAAAACAATATAAGGTATTTAGACAATGTATAATTTATCAGTCTCGAAAAAGAAATTACATCTTCCAGGATGTCAACCAATGATTTTTGCTGAATGTAGCTTTCAATATTTCCTACAGTGTGTGTGCATGTGTGTTTAATATAGATGAACTTTTAAAATGGAAGAAATATCTAAGGGAGTGATTCTCCAAAAGTGTTTTGCAGAAAAGTAATCCCAGGAGATGATCCTTGAAAGAAAGAGTTCCCTAAGCAATTTACTTTGTTTTTCTCTTGGGACTGACAATGCATACTAACACACTCTACAAAGCCGTCAGTAAACAAACTTGTATCGCTTGTAAACTACTTTCCAAATGGCTTGCCATAATAATCATTTTCAAACAAAAACCCATGAATATGTTTTAGGGTCTTAATATTGAATAGAATTTTATGAAGTGCAGATCTAAGTTCATGCTCTGTCCTAGTAAACTAGAAATCTATGGAAACATGAAAAAAAAAGCACAGTTATTAATTCTACTACATTTTGCCAAACAGAAGTTTTCAAAATTTATGTTGTCATAGTCAAATCATGTGGGAAAATATTACCAAAGGCTTGAGCCAAAGCACTTCTTCTTTTTTTTTTTAAGTTACTTATTTTGAGAGAGAGCATGCAAACGCGCATGAGTGGGGGAGGGCCAGAGAGAGAGGTAGAGAAAGCAAATCCCAAGCAGGCTCTGTGCCTTCAGTACAGAGCCTGACGCAGGGCTCAGTCTCATGAACCATTAGATCATGACCTGAACCAAAATCAAGAGTTTGACCCCCAGCTGACTGAACCACCCAGGCACCCCAGCTAAAAGTTTTTGTACTCAGACCCTTAATGACTCAGGCCCTTACTCCTATCATTGAAAAGAATAGGAACTTTTTAAATAATATTTAAAAATCCTCAAGGGGCGCCTGGGTGGCGCAGTCGGTTAAGCGTCCGACTTCAGCCAGGTCACGATCTCGCGGTCAGTGAGTTCGAGCCCCGCGTCGGGCTCTGGGCTGATGGCTCAGAGCCTGGAGCCTGTTTCCGATTCTGTGTCTCCCTCTCTCTCTGCCCCTGCCCCGTTCATGCTCTGTCTCTCTCTGTCCCCCAAAAAATAAATAAAACGTTGAAAAAAAATTAAAAAAAAAATCCTCAAAAGAGGGGAGCCTGGGTAGCTCAGTCAGTTAAGTGTCCGACTTCTGCTCAGGTTATAATCCCGCGGTTTGTGGGTTCAAGTCCTGCGTCAGGCTCTGTGCGGAAAGCTCAGAGCCTGGAGCCTGCTTCAGATTCTGTGTGTCTCTCTCTCCCTCTCTGCCCCTCCCCTGCTCACTCTCTGTCTCTCTCTCTCTCGAAAATAAACATTAAAAAAAACTAATCATCAAAAGAAAACAATTTCTTGCCAAAATGTATAAGCAAAGGGACCTTTATTTCTTTAGGAGATAAATATTTTGCTGTCAAAATATCTGCCTAAAATTTTGCTG
The DNA here is from genome assembly GCF_014898765.1 of Herpailurus yagouaroundi. Classification (NCBI taxonomy): domain Eukaryota; kingdom Metazoa; phylum Chordata; class Mammalia; order Carnivora; family Felidae; genus Herpailurus; species Herpailurus yagouaroundi. The sequence continues at coordinate 10,373,428 of NW_024412391.1, read as the reverse complement.
TTTTGTAAATTATATACATTTTTTGATAAAAAAAAAATATGTGTCTGGTGAAACATGTCTTAAAAGTGATAAAGGTGAAAAAATGCCAAGTGCTCTAGTGAGATCTATGCCAGTGAACAGGAGAGTCGGAAATAGTTCTTATTAGAGCAGATCCTGACAATTCTAGTTTGGGTATAAGAAGATAGTCTTTAGAGTTAGAAACAGAGTTAATATCAAAATGTCCATTGATGTTCACACTTACTTTTAAGCAACAATCCCGGGGGCCCCTGGGTGGCTCGGTCAGTTGAGCGTCTGACTTCAGCTCAGGTCACGATCTCGCGGTTCGTGAGTTCGAGCCCCGCGTTGGGCTCTGTGCTGACAGCTCAGAGCCTGGAGCCTTCTTCAGATTCTGTGTCTCCTCCTCTCTCTGCCCCTCCCCTTCTCATGCTCTATCTCTCTCTGTCTCTCAATAATAAATAAACATTAAGAAAAAAAAATTAAAAAAACAAAAAGCAACAATCCCATTATGTCCAAAAGGAATCTTACTCAGAATTCTGACATTTAAAATGGATCAACGTTGTGCTTTACTGATTAGAGTCAAGAGCCCTCCAGGCTCCCCTGGATCTTAACAGCTCCTGCTTCACCCTAAGTAATGGTTCAGCAGGATCATCTAGAGAAAACCTTCACAACTAGAATTCTATACCTCTTGGGAAACAGCCCTAGGAGTCTGAAGGAAAACAATGAGAGTGTTAATGTCACTTGATCTAATTTCCGAAGTCCTCTTCTGTTGAAACGTTTTCGGTATTTGGCAACCTACCCTCTTAAGTAATGTGATTTGAATGCTTTCTCCTAAGTTGCATAGTATGGGTTCCATAGTTGCCATTCCAGGGGCATCCTTTGGGATGCCCACCTTTAAATGCCAGATTCTTAGACCACTGCTGTAGATCGTTGTGTGCCTTTTTGGTGTCTTTGGGGATTAGATTTGTGCTTCGCTAGGGAAGAAAAGAATGTAACAGCTGTATGGAGGACTACCAGATCTGAGTCTCACCTTCAAGAAATCGTGTGCATGTCTTTCTGCCAGAATGAAGTTCAACCACTCCTCCTTTTGCTTTATCCTGTTATAACTTAGGAGTTACATTTTTCTTCCATGCTGGTGGTTTGGAAGTGGTTAGTATCCTCATCAGGTTTAGGGCATTCTTGAATATGAAACCAAGCTCCCTATTTCTTTTACATCATTTAGAGCACAGAATAGAAAAATAACAGCAATTCTGATTAACTTAACATAGTATTGTAATTCATCAAGTATCACAAACAGTTCCATTAATAGAAAGAAAATCACGTGGGAACCACAGGATTAGAAAGGGTTAAGATCCAAGGAAATCATCATTTTAAATGGAAATGTTCCTGAAAATGTCCCTGTCAATTCATCTGGAACATCAAATTGTATTCCAGCAACACTAGGGAATTGAACTCAGTAGGGAAGACTCCTAGAAAATCCTTATGAAAAGTAACCAAGCCCCTCTGTTTCATTTTGATTATCTTGTATTCTCATTTATTAGGACTTTTGTTAAAGCAAAACCCATCTTTTCACTGCAACGGGAAAGAACTAGGACAAAAAGGGCTAGAAGTGGACTGTTTCTTCTGGTAATAGTATAATGAGATTAGAGATTTTTCTTCTTGTTGGTTTGTTTTTAATGAGAGCATTTTGATTCTGGACTAAAAGATTCTTCATGACACTAATTGTCTTCTCAGCAGGAGAAGATGAATCACTTTCATAAGTGTGTGTCTGTGTGTGTATGTGTGTGTGTTTACAATCTGTCTCTGCTTGTCATGCCACAGTAAAGACTTTAAAACCATAGATAAAGTCCTGGAAGCATTTCCAGTAAATAATTAGAAAGCGCCCATGTTTACCCTTCAGGGAACAAGTATTTCCAGAGCTCCTAGACACTGTAGATCAAGTGGAATTAAAAATCTCATATTTAAAAACAATTCTTCCTTGTTTTCAGGGTTTTGTATTTCCAAGATCGAAGTTCCATTCCTGTGGGAAATGACTGAGCATTTCAGTTCCATTTCATACATTTTGTTTGCACTCTTTGGATGTCCATTGGCTCTTGAAGACTCAGTTCTGGCTTGCAGCCTTTTCTGAAGTTTGTAGGTGGATGCATGCACCTCCATCTCACAGTTACACAGATGAGTATAAACACTTCTGACTGGCATTCATAGCCCATTGCAATTTGGCTTTCTCCAAACAACTGAAACAAAGATCACTGAATAACATATAAGTGGTTCATCGTAGTTGCTATTTGTCACACAAGACAAGAAAAATGGCATTTTGTCTTTGGACATCTTGTTTTCCGGAGAGCTTCTACTTTATATTCCTACTTAATCTGTTTTCCATGTGGCGTCATTGGGAAGAGGGAGAGTGGGCATGAAGACTCTAGAGTGAGAACTAATAATCACTTCTACTTTGTGTGATTCTTGCTTTTGACTTGCTATGGATATTTTTTTTTTAATTTTTTTTTCAACGTTTTATTTATTTTTTTGGGGGGACAGAGAGAGACAGAGCATGAACGGGGGAGGGGCAGAGAGAGAGGGAGACACAGAATCGGAAACAGGCTCCAGGCTCCGAGCCATCAGCCCAGAACCTGACGCGGGGCTCGAACTCCCGGACCGCGAGATCGTGACCTGGCTGAAGTCGGACGCTTAACCGACTGCGCCACCCAGGCGCCCCTTGCTATGGATATTTAATGAAGTTCTCTGATAGCACAATTATGCTGGACCTGAAGGCTTCACAAGGCTTGCTCTTGTTGTTTCCTTTTTCTCTCAAGTACTTGTATTGTTGCTATGGTGAGATTTCATGCTCGTGATTTAATATCAGTTTCTGATACTGAGTTCTACTCACGGTTGGAGTATAAGCTCCAAACCCTGCCCTGACTAAAACTAACCCGTATCTAAATCTGTCAAGCCTCTTATGAAAGCCCTAACTAGAAACAGCTGCTGTTTGTTGAACACTTCAGGCTTTGACACAAACAAACAAAAAAGGGATAAATGATTTAAAAACCTAATCACTAAAATGTGGTGCTGTTGAGTGTTGATGTGAGAGGTGGGGTAAATATCTCAGCTGTCAGCTGTCGGGTGCTCAGGAAATTGGATGATGTCTGTCAACTTTGAGGACCACTAAAAGGGCTAAAGAAGGTCATTCACATAAACAATATTTTTCTGGGGCTATATGATTATCATTTTCAAATACAGATAGTGCGCAGCATCCACTGTGCCTGGCGAGAACCACACAGGCCATGGTATCTTTATTAAACTAATAAAGAAAAAAAGCCAGGATCACCAAAATGTCCAGGTGCCAAACACCAGTTTAAGAAACAGAATTTGTGCTTCATAATTATAATTATGTTGACCTTAATGTGTAGATTCTGAGAATTTTTATAGTTGTTTAATAGGCAGGACTTAGATATGAATGCTGAGTTTAAAACTCACCCTGGTGACACTCCAGTAATAATGAGGACACCTACTATTCAGATCTTGGCTTCTAAAGACCATATTCTGATCAAAGCAATTAGCGATCCTTGAAGACATGGAAGATCCTAGGACTGGGGCCTGGAAAATATAAGATGAACCTAGAGATTCTTGTAATGCCAAAAAGTAAGAAAATGCCCACGCAAAACAAAAAAAACAGAGCTTATCAAATTGATACAGGAGCCAACTTCAAATGTTTCCAGTGGCCCAAACTGAAACAATCTGAGCAACCAAATAACAATAAGATTGTATTAAATTCTCCAAACTAAAATAAATATCCATGATTCCATACTGATAAAAATAAGCAATTAAAGAAATAAATAAATGGTGGAGAAGGAACAAATCATCCTTACAGAAGAACTCCACGTAATAGTGAATTTCCCTTCTCTTGAGTATGGACTGGACTTAGTGACTCGATTCCAGAGAATACAGTGTGCAAAGGAACAAATAATAATAACTTTATCGTGGAGAAACCCAACAGACACCACCTTAACCAAGCCATCAAGTTAATATAATCGGTGATCAGTCATGTTGATAACATCACACTCTGATTTGATGCACTGAGAGGAAAGCTGACTTCTGTGGTTTTCTTATCCCAAATCCATAAATCTGGTCTAATTATGGGACCAGCCTGATGTTTATGGTTTTAAAAAGGTTCACAAATGTAAATATGTCTACAAGACCTGAACTAATAACCACAGCTAAAGGCTAAAGTTCCTACTGTGCTTCAAGTACCCAGGGTGCTTAAAAAAAAAATACAGAGGCTAGGCCACATTCTCAGAGGTTCAGATTCCATTGTTCTGAAGTGAAACCAAGGATTCAGTATTATTTTAAGTCTTCAGAGGGAATTTTATTTTGTAGTCAGGTTTGAGACCCACCGTATCTAATCTATTGAGGATGTAGGGATTCGGTTTCCAAACAGACGAATGAAAACAAAACAAAACAAAACACAACATACTATATGTTATCTTAGGTCCCTGAAAGAGCAACTTATTAATTTACAGGGGGTGGGAGGGGAGCCAAATATGGTTGTTGTACTAATAGACAAATTACGCATATATCGCAATTACAGGATAGCTATGTGAAGGAGCAGGAATATCAGAATTGCATAGAGAATTCTCTTCATAAATTGATGGTAATTTTTCTACTTGAATGAAATGTAAAGAAAGAGGGAGAGGTGAGTCAAAGCAGGGTGGAGGAGATGCATGAAGATGAGAATCTGTTACTTGTTTTGCCGAAGGCTCCCCGATTAGCCTCATCCAATCAGGGTAGCTGTCTTTCCTTTATGGCTGGTACCCATTCAGATTAGTATTCAAAGATTGCATTGTTACTGGTAAGTGACTTTCATAGCTTATTAGCTACTATGCATACTAATTTAGAGTGATGGAGAAGTGTTAATGTCAGAAAGAATTTGCACATGAGTTTTTGCTGTTTCCAGCTAACTTCATATGCCCCTGAATATCAAGGACTAGAGAGGAGACAGAGAGAGGGGAAGGGTTGGGGAAGGAAGGGAGGAGGGAATGGGGTGGGTTGAGAGAGAGAGAGAGAGAGAGAGAGAGAGAGAAAATGATCTAGTTTGGGGGGAGGTCAGGTGGAACAGAAATCTCATATTTGACATTCTCTTTTTCTGGATGCATGTAAATCAACCGTAATGGATTTTTTAATAGAAAAGCAACTTTGCTTTGCCTTTATTTTACAATCCAGAATTTATTCATTTGCTTAATAGGGATTGGGGATCCTTACAATTCAAAAAGTACTGACTTGATGACTTGGCCTTAGAGCTTGATGACAAGGTATTTAAAAACAAAACAAAAAAAAAATGTCTTGATTGGCTGTATTGCCTGTGTTTTATAGCTATCTGACAAATATTTCTTGAGTGCCTGCTATTGCCAGGCCCTATTCTTAGTTTAGAGAGTTCAGTAATGTGCCGAATAAGCAGAGTATTTGTTGTCATGGTTTCTGACAATCAGTAGATATTTACATTTGTAATCAAATCCAATAAAACTGAAACATTCAGTTCACACAATGGTTATCAGTAATTTCAGAGATACTGTCTAAATGTTTTGCTCTAAGATGACTGTTTCAAACGATCACTTTCTATATAAAGGCTTTCTTACAGACTAATCATTAATTTACTCATTCATTTATTCATTCATTTCTTCACGGGTAACGTGTGTTCATCAAATATTTATGGAGCTTCTGCGAGAGGAATACAGGCTTTGTGAGAACATGGGGATATGCTATACTTTTCAATCTTTCCCAGTGCATGTCACAGTGCCCTGTATATTGTGAGGTACTGAATACATGTGGAGATTGAATATTTACTAATGCACTGAATTAACAAATATGAGGGTAGGGTCCCAGCCTCTATCAGCTGTTTGGGTTTCTTGTCGTAGTTAATTTTTGATTTGTTTTGTTTTGTTTTCTCATCTCCCCCATGGATATTTGTATGTCCCTCCAGTTACATTTTTTTTTTCTGTAATATGATCTCCAAGTGCTCTTCTAAGAAATTCTCTCAAATCCTATGAATGCTAAGAATCACTGAGATTGTTTTGGTGGGAATTTAAAAAATAGAGTCTTCTGTTGTGAGTCTGGTAATATGATATATTTTGATTTATTATTGTTTTTTGTGAGATTTTATTTTTAATCTGGGTTGAAAGTAATAGCTGTTACATGTGTGCTTAGAAAGGATATATGAAAGGCCCTGTGGTATAAGACATTACCATTTTAATGGCTGGATTTTTCCAGAATTTAAAAGGTAAAGAGCAGTGTCTTTGGTCTTTGGTACAGAGGGAAAGGGAAGCAAGCGTTTTACCTAATTTTAAAACATGGCATCATTGCCCTGATTTTGTTCCTTAAAGAGTACACCCATTTACAATTAATTTTTAATTGTAGCTAAGAGTTTACTATCAAATTCTAGTGCTTGAAATGCAGGGTTATGCTTGGAAAACCTGAGCAGAATTTTCATCCAGAGAATACTGAAATCTGTAGGAAAAGCTTTCCTTTAGAAGCTGTATAAAAAAAAAAGTTAGAGAGGGAGGGAGCCAAACCACAAGAGACTCTTAAAAACTGAGAATAAACTGAGGGTTGATGGGAGGGTGGGAGGAATGGAATAGTGGGTGATGGGCATTGAGGAGGCACCTATTAGGATGAGCACTGGGTGTCGTATGGAAACCAATTTGAAAGTAAACTTCATATTTAAAAAAATAAAAATAAAGTATTAGTCAATGAGGAAAAGAAAAAAGTTGTATAGACTCAGATCCACATTTACAATATATACAGGGATACATAGATATCTATGTATCTCTCTATATATCTCTATCTATATAGATATATATCTATATATAGTTAGAGTGTAGAGAATGCAGAGAATTGGATATTTATTATTATTTCCATATTTCATAGTAGAATTTTGAGGAAAGCATTTAACAGTAGCAGCTACTTTTTTGTTTGAAATAAACTTCAGATTAAAGTCATAGTGCATTGAGGAATAGATCTGCCCAGAAAGGTGTCGAGGCTTATGTGTCATTAAATCCAAACATACTTGAAAATGTTATGTTTATGTAATTTTCTTTTTAGAGGCTTATGCTTCTGAATTATTCGTGAGGACTGAGTGAGATTATTTTGCATAAAATTGTATGTTGTATTCTTTTTTTTTTTTTAATTTTTTTTCAACGTTTATTTATTTTTGGGACAGAGAGAGACAGAGCATGAACGGGGGAGGGGCAGAGAGAGAGGGAGACACAGAATCGGAAACAGGCTCCAGGCTCTGAGCCATCAGCCCAGAGTCTGACGCGGGTCTCGAACCCACGGACCGCGAGATCGTGACCTGGCTGAAGTCGGACGCTTAACAGACTGCGCCACCCAGGCGCCCCAAAAATTGTATGTTGTATTCTTTACAAAAGACGTGGAGAGGGTTCTGACATGAATGATGCACCCCAAACTCCGTGACAACAATGAAAATGGTGAGTCCTAACTAGCTATACTTGCAAAATTAATTCATAGGACAAGAGGCTGCCAGAGTCATGAAGACGCAGAATGGAAAATAGCACCTGAAAATGCAGTTGAGCATCTCTGAGCAGTTGGACATTGCACGCCGGGTGGTGTCTCCTAAATGTCCTTGGTCTGGTACACTTGACCACCGTCAGTTTTAGCTGGAAAAGAAAGAACTCCAAGAAGGCAACCAGGTACTGTCTTTTGGCTCAGAGCTTACATTCTGAAGTGCCCTTTCTGTGGAGTAGTTCATAGAGTGAATGATTTTGTAGGGGACTGTTTATCACAGGAAACAGTGAGAAACCTTAAGGCTAGCTCCTGAAACCCCTTGTTTCCTCCCAGGGATGCTTATAACCCAGAATGGTGATCTTATTTTCTGAAAGATTCAGGGGAAATGATAACATAACATTTTTTAATTCCAGGATCATATGGTCTTGAAATAAGTTACGGGATTTTCCATTTTGTAAAGAAAAATAATGTTGGCCAGTGATTCCCCGCTATTTTAACCCTGTGTTCTTTCCTCCTTTGCTTCCTTCCTTAATTTATTCTTTCCTTCACCTTTTTTCCAGGAATGAATAAATGAATGCATTTATAAATCCTTTCTCTCCCCCACCCATTTCTTTCTACTTTCCTTCTTTTATCTTTCATTTTCATGCAAATAGGAGAGACAGGAAAAGAACGGCAGCTTAGATCCCTCATAAACTTTATTTGCTCATCACTGTTTCCCACAAGGCTTGCTTCTGATTCTTGTGTATATCTGCGAGATGTGAGCCCTTACAGTAAATTCTCCATCACTTAAGCTAGCTAAACAATAACCTTTAACTATGATGATGTTGCATTCTGCAGCCTGCTCCTGGTTGCTCACGCAGTCAATGTGAAAAACTTTCCATTTCAAGGAAACTCATCGAACTTTAATGGGATAGTAGCCCCTTTTATGCATGCATCATGATTTCCTTTCGTTACAATGTTTCGTATTACTTAAAATTTTAAATATGAAAATATGTTCCCAAGAAACACAAGACAACCACTGAAAGGAGCAAAGACAATAAAACACAATCACAGTTCAACCACCCAGTGCCCACTATTAACATGCTGGTAAATTTCTACTCTGATTGTTAGTATTGTTATTGTTTCATTTTTGAGTCCCCACAAATAGTACATTTACTCTCTTTAAAATTTTATTTTATTTTACATTTTTATTTATTTTTGAGAAACAGTGAGACAAAGCGTGAGCGGGGGAGGGGCAGAGAGAGAAGGAGACAGAATCTGAAGCAGGCTCCAGGCTCTGAGCAATCAAGTCAACACAGAACCCGACGCGGGGCTTGAACTCACAAACTGTGAGATCATGACCTGAGCCAAAGTCGGAAGCTCAACTGACTGAGCCACCCAGGCGCCCCTCTCTGTAAACTTTTAAACTAACAACGTTGCAGTCCCGTTAAACCCCTCCCAATCCTGATATTTCAGTCATTGGAATGAGGCTGTTTTGTTGTGTAATCTTCCAGAATAGTTACCATACATTTATATACATATATAGGTACTAGTGAAAATTATAAAATATCGCTTTGTCTGTGTCTTTGCATATTTGTAAATTTTTATTCTGTGCATGTTCTTTTACAACTTGGCTTTTCACATCTATTTATTTAGTTCATTTCTTTAAATACTTGAATAACAATTCATACTTACATAGTAAATGTTGCCTCCCTTGTTATTAGATATTTATATTTTCAACAATTTTCTCAATTACAAGTAACAAAGCAATAAATTTTTTTGTACGTACCTCTGTATGCAAATATACAAGTGTTTGTATCAGATTGCACTTAGAAGTACAGGTAAGTTAATTTTTACTTTTAATTACCACTGAGAAGGTGCTTTCTTAAGTAGCTACAACTTAACATTTCCCAGCAGTGAGCGAGTGGAATGATTTCCCTACATCCCCATAATGCTTTAGATTTGGAGCTTTTACCAATAGAATATGTAAAAAATGATACAGGGCTGTGTTTTAATCTTCTTGACAGTTAGAGAGGTTAGATGCCTTTTCATAAGTTTCTCGGTCACTGTTACTTATTTTTATCCTGGGTCAAGTTTTCTACTTAATGTCTTGTGTTTTTCTCAATGGTGACTAAGTTTTAAATACTCTGGATTCTAATCCTTGGTGTTTCTTTGTACTTGTTGCACATACATTATTCCAAACCAGGGCTTGTCTCAACTTTTCCTCTGTGTGGCTTGCCTTTCAGTCTTTCTTGCTTTTGTCTTAAGCCTTTACCATTTGTTTAAAAACTTGTTTACTACCCTAGTATCATAAGGATATCCTATATTTTTTCTACCAAAATTTTATAATATTGTTTTTGTTATTTAAACGCGTAACCCATTGGGGATTTTTTTTGTGATGGAAGGAACTGAATTTTTTCCCCCATACGTACCTCATTAATTACTTCTTGAAGAGTCTGTTCTTTCACTTATGATTTGATATGGCTTTACTCTTACTTTATATGTTTATATATATGCATCTGTTTCTGAATTCTCAACTAAACTCTTTTCCTATACATGTACCACAATGTTTTAATCACTCTGACTTATATATATGAGACTTGATATTAGGTAAAGCATGTGTGACAAGGAGTGGACAGTTACGACTCATCAGTCTCCATCGTATTCCTACAAACACCGAAACCGAAATTTCCAGGTTCCTCCTAGAGTTTGATTTTGGCCCCATAACTACCTGGAGTCAATGACATGTGGAGATTGTAAAATTCTCTCAAGGTGATTCTTCTGCATTATGATTTGAGGAATAGCGGTGTCCCCTCTTTAAGGTCCATCTGGAAATTCTCCTGCCAGATCCTTGACTTTCTCTTTCTGCCCGCCATCCTTCATGACAGAAATTTTCTGATTCTGAGTTGGTGACATGACAAATTAGAAAGAGTATGCATACTAGAGCCACTATTTGGAAGGGAACTGACCAAGAGAAGTGCCCAACCTACATTTCCTGTCTTAAGCTACTGAGATTTACAGCTTCATTGTTACCAATATAGGGATTTTTACCTTGGAGTGCAGGCATAGAATATACCTGATAAATATTTAGCAATTGATACTTGTTGGTTATTATTTTTTAAAGTAGGGCCACAGTAACAAGTTGTTTGTGACAACCAGGAAAAATAAAATGCTGAACTGTTTCCTGCCTTAAGAGTTTCAAAATTTAATTATTTTATTTTATTTTATTTTATTTTATTTTATTTTATTTTATTTTATTTTATTTTATTTTATTTTTATTTTTATTTTAGAGAGAGGGGGCAGTGGGGCAGAGAGAGGGAGAGAGAGAATCCAAAGCAGGCTCCACACTCAGTGCAGAGCCCAATGTGGGGCTCAGTCTCACAGCCATGCGACCACAACCTGAGCCAAAATCAAGAGTCAGATGCTTAACTGACCGAGCTACCCAGGTGTCCTCAAGTCAAATTATTTCAAAATCAACTGTACTAAGGCTACAAAACATTTTCTTCTTTCTCCCTTACCATTATCCCTGTCCCTACCAATGCCTAATCAGCATTCTATCACCGTAAATGTGTTTTATCCTTTGAATTTACTTCAAATGAAAACAATTTCAACTCTTTTGTGTGTAGTTTTTTAAACTGAGCATAATGTTTTGAGACTCATCCAACTAATTGTACACGTTGGTAATTTGTTCCACTTTTTTGGTTCTAATATTATCCACTGTTGAATGATATTACATTGTATAGATAAACTATAACTGGTTTATCATTTACCTGTCCACAGAAGTTTGGATTGCTTCTAGTTTGGGGCTATGATTATTAAAGATGCTGTGAATATTCATGACAGGTCTAATATATGCTTTTATTTCACTTGGATAAATATCATCAACTTTATAAGAATCTGCCAAACTATATTCCATGATGGCTGTAACATTTTGCGTTACCACCAGCAGTTTTTGAGTTTCAAGAGCAGCGCCTTTTCAACAAACTTGACTTTGCCAGTCGTTTTAATTGAAACCATTCTACTGAGCGTGTATCATATTTTGTTGTGGTTGTGACCTCTGTTTGTCTGATGACAAAGTTTTAGGCATCTTTTGTGTGTTCGTTTTTTGTATCTTTTTCAGTGAAGCATCCTTGCAACTCTTTGTCAAAATTTTTGTTGTTATTAAGCATATGTATTCTCCTTATTGAGTTGTAAAAATTATGTATCCCGGATACAAGTCAGACAAAACTATTATGGATATCTTCTCCCAGTCTGTGACTTCAGTTCAATTTCTTAACAATGCTTTTGGAAGTTCAAGAGTTTTAATTTTGTTGAAGTCTAATATCACGTTTCTTAAATGATTTGTGCCTTTGGCTTAATATTTGTTTATCTCAAGGTAGCAAAGATTTCCTTACTATGTTTAGTCTAGACGTTTGATAGTTTAGATTTTACATTTTGTCCCTTATCTGTTTGAGTACTTTTTCTACGTGGCGCATATGTCATATAATGTGCTAATGACATTTTTGCCTTATGGGTAACCAGTAATTCGCGCATGATTTACTGAAAAGACAATTTTCCCCATTAAAACATTATGTGAAACCAATTGAAACCAATGAAAGAGTTTACTCTTGAGATATCAGTTCTCTTGTATTTATCTATATATCTTGATGATTCTAGTTTTATTGTAAATCTTGAACTCAGGTAGTATAAGTTTTCCAACTTTGTTCTTTTTAAGAATTATTTTTTGGGGCTCCTGGGTGGCTGAGTCAGTTAAGCATACGACTTCAGCTCAAGTCATGATCTTGCAGTTCTTGGGTTCAAGCCCTGCATCAGGCTCTGTGCTGACAGCTCAGAGCCTGGAACCTGCTTCAGATTCTGTGTCTCCCTCTCTCTCGGCCCCTCCCCCACTCATGCACTGTCTCTATCAAAAATAAATAAATGTTGAAGAATTATTTTTACCTATCCTTTGTCTTTTAAATTTACCTATAAATATTGCAATAATCTTGTCAATTTCTTTTTTTTTTAATATTTTTTTAAATGTTTATTTTTGAGAGACAGAGAGCAAGCAGGGGAGTAGGAGTGGAGAGTGGAAGACAGAGGATCTGAAGCAGGCTCTGTGCTGTCAGCATAGAGCCCAACATGGGGCTTAAATTCACAAACTCTGAGATCATAACATGAGCCAAAGGTGGACACTTAACTGACCAAGCCACCCAGATGCCCCTAAGTATTTTTTTTTAAGTTCATCCATTTATTTTTGAGAGTGTGTGTATGAGCTGGGGAGAGAGAGAAGGCAAGAGAGAGAAGAAGAGAGAGAGAGAGAGAGAGAGAGAATCCCAGAATCCCAGGCAGGCTCTGCACTGTCAGCATGGAGCCTGACATGGGGCTTAAACCACGAGATCATGACCTGAGCCGAAATCAGGAGTCAGATGCTCAACGAACTGAGCCACTCAGGTGCCACAATCTTGTCAATTTGTATAAAAATTCTGCTGAGTTTTAAATTGAGATTGGGTCAAGTTATGGTTCACTTCCACATGTTCACAGTCATCTAAAATTGTGACAAATTATCACATCCATTGCCTTGCTCATTCTCTTAGTCAGTTCCTTTGATGATACTATAGGTGTTATGTTCTTTGTGTTTTTTCTTCAGGAAGCACTTTGACATCTAGTTGTTCTGTTTTTATGACATTAGCAGCTGCTGAGTACAAATGCTTAGATCCAGTAATCCATTGGGGATATAAAATAGTGATACTGTAGTTTAATAATTTGTTTTATTTCCTAATTAAAATACTTTTATAAAAGATGTTTAATCTATTTAATCACAATATGTTCATACCAGGAAGGCAAGATAAATGCTTTGGTTTGCTTTGTTTATAGTTTTTTTTTTTTAATTTTTTTTTTCAACGTTTATTTATTTTTGGGACAGAGAGAGACAGAGCATGAACGGGGGAGGGGCAGAGAGAGAGGGAGACACAGAATCGGAAACAGGCTCCAGGCTCCGAGCCATCAGCCCAGAGCCTCACGCGGGGCTCGAACTCCCGGACCGCGAGATCGTGACCTGGCTGAAGTCGGATGCTTAACCGACTGCGCCACCCAGGCGCCCCTGTTTATAGTTTTTAAGATAATGAATTGGTTCCCTATTATCCTCCAAAGGTAACAAATTAGATTTTTAAATTTGTGTTATTAATTCATGTATTTAAATATATTTGATATTTTAACAAATTGAGCTTTTTATCCTTTTTGAAGCTAAGACCACCCTTGGGTAATGTGAACCTATCCAAAGAAAAGTAATGTATCATAAAAGAATTTGCCCTTCACAATGTAAATAGTTAAAATGAACTACCCTGAAAGTGATAATAGTCAGAAATTTCCAGTTATACACGGAATCACTGAATTCCCTGGTTAAAAAGATAGAGTGGTAAGGGGTATGTGTTAGTGAACCAAATACCGTAAATTATATTCCTGGTGAGAATGCATTATCACTTATAACCTGGATGTCAGGTTCATTTTTGTTCTCTCTCTTACAATGCTTCAGAAAGAAAGTGGTGTAGATACCTCAGGGCACCAGTGCCTTGTGATTTTTTTAATGCTGAATGTAAAGGCATACTTCTGGGTCGTTTCCTCCTCAAATACTCTTGGTTAAAGATTCAAAACAGCTACAAAACCCTTGTTATCTTGAGACTATGGAACAGGACTGTGGATATAAGACTCTTCTTTATCAGTGTATGCCTGTGTGTAAAAGCCAAGTCATGTATGCTGGGAAATGCCTATATTTCAAATGATTGCAGGCATTTTCTACCAAGAGAGTAAAAGCAGAAAGGGACAATATGTTGATAAGAGTCTGTAACAGTGCACTATAAATGATGACAGCAAAAGTCTTCCTTGGTGATTTCTGATTATTTCTACCTTAGGCCTTCAGATTAGATGAAACTTCTTGTACTAAAAAGTCACACTGTAGTCTTTCTGAGTCCTGCACTGGTAAGCCAATACTTTTGAAGGAAATCCCAGTGCTGGACAACACCATTCTGAGGCCACGTATCATCTGTGCAGCGGTGATCGTTATTTTACAAGTTCCCAGGTTGGGAGGGTCACATATCTTTATAAGCTAAACAAACAGAAGTAGAGAAATTGCAATACATGAATTTGTGTAGAGATGAACATTGGTTTGTACACAGAACACTTCCAATTTCTGATGTTGTCTTCACCATCTTCATAAGTCATTACTTTTTGAATATCTTTCTAAAATTTCATTGACTTCAACCCATTGCTCTTAGGCGTAGATATTACTTCTCGCATGTTAACCTCTTGGTATTCACTTGTATGTGTAAGTTAAAATGAGTGTCTGTCCATCTGTCTAGAGTCTAATTTTATGTGTGTGTGTGTGTGTGTGTGTATTTTCTATTATACTTGACTCTGAATTTACAAATAATTATATTTTTGGCATAGATGTAAACACAGGTACAGAATAAAATCAGTATAACCCTAGTTCCATATCTAAAATTAATGGTCCATGCATAGATCTCTAACTTTATTGGTATTGTTTGAATTTTTACTTAATAATGAACATCTATGAATACAGTGCCCAAACTAAGAACTAAAATATTATCAATAACTTGTGTCTACCTATGTGGGCCTCTCATAATGACACATCTTCTTATATATCCTTCAATCAAATATTGAGTTTATGACCTTTTAGAGTTTTTTTTTAATTTGTTCACTTTTTTCCAAATTAAAAAAAAACAAAATATTTTTTTTAAGTAGGCTTCATGCCCAGCACAGAGTCCATCATGGGGCTTGAACTCATGACCCTGAGATCAGAACTTGAGCTGAGATCAAGAGTCAGATGCTCAACTGACCGAGCCACCCAAGCACCCCTCCAAATTTTTATTTAAATTCCAGTTAGTTAACATACAATTAGACTTTTTTATGTAGAGATTTTTATTGCTAGTTTTGAAACTTTACGTAAAGGACATCATATTGTATGTTTCTTCTAAGACTTACCTTTTTTACCCAGCATTAGATAACTAAAATTTATCTGTGATGTATGTAGCTGGAATTTATTCATTCTCAATCCTGCATAATATTCTAGTGGGTGACTGTATCAAACTTATTCATTTTCTTTCAATGGACATTTCTCTTTTTTTTAATATATTTTATTGTCAAGTTGGCTAACATACAGTGTGTACAGTGTTTTCTTGGTTTTGGGGGTAGATTTCCATGATTCATGGCTTCATACAGCACCCAGTGCTCATCCCAACAAGTGCCCTCCTCATTGCCCATCACCCATTTCTCCCTCTCCTCCAGCGCCCCGCCCCCCATCAACCCTCAGTTTGTTGTCTGTATTTAAGAGTCTCTTGGTTTGCGTGCCTCTCTTTGAGACTATTTTTTCCCCTTCCCTTCCCCCATGGTCTTCTGTTAAGTTTTCAAGTTCCCCATATAAGGGAAAATATGATATCTCTCTTTCTGTGACTTATTTCACTTAGCATAATACCTCAGTGCCATCCATGTCATTGCAAATGGCAGGATTTCATTCTTTCTTATTGCCAAGTAGTATTCCATTGTATGTATGTATGTATGTATATATATATATATATATATATATACACACCACATCTTCTTTATCCATTCACCAGTTGATGGACATTTGGGCTGTTTCCATAATTTGGCTATTGTTGATAGTGCTGCTATAAACATTGGATACTGGACATTTCTTTTTCTAGGCTTTTGCTATTATGCATAGGATAACTATGGATTCCTATACATGTATCCTGGTACCTATATGCTAAAGTTCAATTGGGCAAGTAGGTAAAAGTATAAATGCCAGGTTACAGGATACTTGAATGTTCACCCTTAAATGGGAAAATTTATACTTTTTTTTTTTTTTAATTTTTTTTTTCAACGTTTATTTATTTTTGGGACAGAGAGAGACAGAGCATGAACGGGGGAGGGGCAGAAAGAGAGGGAGACACAGAATCGGAAACAGGCTCCAGGCTCCGAGCCATCAGCCCAGAGCCCGATGCGGGGCTCGAACTCACGGACCGCGAGATCGTGACCTGGCTGAAGTCGGACGCTTAACCGACTGCGCCACCCAGGCGCCCCGGAAAATTTATACTTTTAAATTAACTATGAAAACAGTAACATATGCAGTAATTTTTATTTCTTCCCTTCCACTTCCCTTCCCACTTTTATTTCTTCTCTTCCAATCTTTATGCCCTTAATTTATTTTATTTATCTTATGCCAATCTCGGATATCTAGTACTGTTAAACAGCAGTAAAAGTGGGAATCCCTATCTTGTTCTTAAATCTAAAGGGAATGATTCCATTGTTTTCCCATTTATAATTGTGCATATCATAAGGAGTTTTGTTGTTATCTTATATGAAGTTAAATTAGTTTCCTGCTGTTTTTAGCTTATTGAACGGGTCTTGAATTTTATCAGATTTTTTCTTTCCTTTTTTTAAGTTTATTTATTTAGAGAGAGAGAACATGCACACTAGTGAGTGGGGGAGGGGCAGAGAGAGAGAGGGAGAGAGAGAATCTCAAGCAGGCTCCATGCTGCCAGCGCAGAGCCTGATGTGGGCTTGAACTCATGAACTGCAAGACCGTGACCTGAGCTGAAATCAAGAATCAGACGCTTAACTGACTGAGCCACCCAGACTCCCCATCACATTTTTTTTGTATCTATTAAGATGAGCATATGGCTCGTTCTACAATCTGTTGATGCAGTGAATGACACCCATTTTCTTATATTAAAATATTGTCGCATTCCTGAGCTGCATCTAACTTGTTTCTGGTGCATTTTTGGAGAGAATTGTTCCCTTTGCTAATACTGGCAGACCTTGGAGATTTTGCAGGTTTGGCTGCAGACCACTGCAAACAAGTGAATATCACAATAAAATGAGTCAAATGAATGTTTGGATTTCCCAGTGCATATAAAAGCTATGTTTACACTCTAGTCTATACCATACTATACCTACACTATACTGACATGTATACACTGTGCCGTATACCATGCTGGCATGATACACAATAGCATTATGTCTAAAAAATATACATACTTAATTAAAAAAAAACCTTATTACTAAAAAAACATAAATCATCATCTGAGCTTTCAGTGATCACTGATCACAGATCACCATAACAAACATAATAATAATGAAAAAATTTGCAGTATTTTGAGAATAACCAAACTGTGACACACACGACACGAGCAAATACTGTTGGGAAATGGCACCGATAGACTCACTGGACACGGGGTTGCCACAGACCTTCAATTTGAAAAGAATGCAGTACATTGGGGGTCTGCCTGTATTCCGTTCAGGATTCTTGAAATCATGAGGAAAATAGGCTAGAATATTTGCTATTTTGTTTAATTTATTTAGTTGAGTGCGGGGCTGTATAGGTCAGGATGTAAAAATGCTCCTAAACTGTGACTAAAACATCCTAGTTTCATTTATTGCTTATGCTACATGCTCATTTCACATCAGTCACATGGACACATAGGATGACGGAGCTTTCACCATCTGGAACGGGGCCAGTCACCAGGGAGAGAGGGGAATAACAAAGCACGCACTGACTATTAAAGACTTTTTTCTGGACATCACACACATCATAGCTGCTCGTGTTTTCTCAGCCAAATCCAGGTCAAATGGCCATGGCTCTCATCAAAAGATTGTGCAATTGCAATCCTCTCAGGTTTGCAGAAGGGGAATAACTAAAAGATGGGTAAACAGCCCTAATGACTGTCATAGTTCGCAATCTACTAAGAAAATATTTAGTCTTTTCCCCTACCCACATGGAAAATATGCAGCCTACCCAAGGGAAGCGATGCAAAAGTTCTTCCTACTTGTGACATCAATTCTACAACCCAGAGTTTCTAAGGAATATGTTGGTTTTAGACAGTATCTTGATGTTAGGTCTGGATGTGTCTCTTCTTGAATTTGAAAGTCTATGAGCTTCTCCATAATCCAATATGCAGTAATGGAACCAGGACAGATAGCTGCAGGAGATAATCTTGGAGAGGAAGAACTGGGACCACATAGTATCCACTTGTCCCACATAACATAGTCTTCTCTGTAGCAGTTCTGAAAAACTTCTGCAAAGACCTAGTAAGGATTCCCCCCAATTCTTGGCAGGGAATGATTCTTAAATAAGGTCTAGTTTTCCTCCTTGGGAGTAGCTAACTTGTCCAGTTTTCTCCCTAAATTCACACTCTGTGTAGTTCTTTTGTTTGTTTTACATTATCCTCCTTGGCTATATCTGAGTGGGACATTGGCAAGATACCTTCTTGGAAACTGAGCAGCTCTGTCAGCTCACTTCTTGCCTGTATACAGTTGGGAGCCCCAGGATCTTTGTAAGTATCAAATTGTTGTGATTTATTTTAGTCTAGGCTGTTGATTCTTTTTTTGCAGCACAGTTTTCTAAAACGTATTTTTGGCTTTTTCTGTCTCATTGCAGTCAGCTCTGTGAGCAATGACCACACCCGGGTTTCTTTTGTGTCACAAGTCTTACTGTATATTTCTTGGCTTTCTCTTCCCCTTACCTCTTTCTCTTTCTCTACTTAGCCACGGATACCCAGAGCCTGTATGAACGCCTCATCATACCTGCTAAGTAGTTGTTCCTTTAACAAGAATTTAGCCACTGAGTAATACTGACCCTCCCTCTTCCAGTCTGTGATAAATTGACCTCACTATCTGCCATATAACCCACGAAGCTGATACCACATATTTAAGTTTGTTTTATAGCACTCCCTATGACAGGGTACCAGTATCTGTATCCATCAACATGAGCCTCATTTTGCCATGGTAACAAACAATCCCCAAATATTAGTGGTTTAAAATGAGAAAGTTTTATGCCTTGCTTATGATGTGGGTTTGTTTGAGACTCTTCACATCATTCTCACTTGGAGACACAGGATGAAGAAGGCATCATTAATCACTCTGGCAGGGGAAGGAGAAGGTTGCAAGCCACATTCTGGCTCTTAACAGTCTTCATTCTCAACTAATTGGCTAAAGGAAACCATATGCTTATGTCTGATGCCCACAGGTGAGCAGGTACAATATTACCACATGCCTGGAGGAAGAAAAGAACATGAGAAATTATCATGTCTACTATCCGTATTTTTTTTTTCAGCTGAAGAGCATGGGGAAAAAGAATTGGATGCAAATGTTGGCTGAGATTGTTCTAGTTCTGACCATCCTGGAACCCCGAGGCTAACATGAGCATTTGGTCTCTCTGATAGATGGGGTCCTATTGTAGAGATGGCAACATCAAGGCATTAGGCGTGATAATAACCAAACAGTCTCAACATCACACTGACTCATTTTATTTTGATTCATCCTTATTGAATTGTCCTCTAATAAATTATCTTTCTATTTAGCTTGCACACGAGGAAAAACAAAGGCACCAGCTATGGAGATGTGAACATTCTGTCCCTTTATGGTCATAACTCCCGGTGAAATTTAGCAAGTCAGCATTCTGCTTTTATACTTTGTGTGAGATTTGTTAGCTCGGGTCAGCATCACCACATCTGATCAGCTCTGCTACACTGATATGATCAGACTCAGAAAAATGGTGAATTCTAAGGAAAATTGCTAGCAAATCAAGAGGCGGGGACAATTAAGCTGACGTTTTCTGCCTTTAACTGGAGACCACCTGGAATTGGATTTCTAAAAAAAAAAAAAACGAAAACAAACCAGAAACCAAATTTTGTATTTTTTTTTTCCTTCAAAAGACACAGTACAAACCATAAGAGAAGGAATCGTGGAAGGACGAAGCTTCAAACTGCGGTTGGTACAGAATGGATCAGAGGTGTCGGCTTGCAGGGGAAAAGCTGGGCACTAGATCGGACACCTCAGCTTTAAAAAAGAAAGCCAGAAAGCCGACACCGGTACCAAGCATGGCGGTGAGTTGCTGTGAAAATCAGACGGAGCTGCCGGAGACACCAGGAGAGGACCCTGAGCAGGCCTCGGCGGTCTCCGCCTGCCTGCAGAGCACATTCTGTGTTCCCTGTCCACTGGCCTTGTTGCCGGTCCTCATACACAAGCTCAACCTCAGCTTGGATTTTGAATCGGTTTATTGCCTCTGCCTCCTTCCTCACCAAAGTTTCCACCTTAAGTACAGACCTGGGCAAGAGGTAGGAAAGCAAGTTCTGGCTGTGTTGGCGAGATTCGGTGCCCCTTTTGCACCATAAGAGTGGTAATAAATGATCAGCAAATACTTAAAGAATGTGATAGCAACAAATGCCCAAGTCATGTATTCCTTGCTTAGAAGGGCAAGCTAGCTGCTAAGTTCTTATTAACACAGCTTATTAGCAGAGGAAGGAGAGGAACAAACAGAAACCTACAGATGTAACCTCGTTGGAGGTTAATCTTAAGGAACTAATACTGTGGCCAAACAGAACAATCAATGAGAGGGAGGCGGTTCTGAGTTCAGGAAGTTCTCCTGATCTTGGTCAGGAGATGGTAAATCAATGCTAAGTCATCATGCAAAATACTTGCTAAATGAGTGGCTTCACCCTAAACCAGAAAAACATTCTTGCTGGCCTGGAGCAGTGGTGTGTCTGAAGCAACATGAGATTAAGAATGACTGTGTGTTCTAAAATGCCAGAGTCTCCCTGTTTCCTACCACTGAACTTCTAGAACCCTCCCTCACAAAGGACAACCTTCATTTAGAGGTGAAGAGAAACCCAAAATGGATGATCTTGTGTGCCCATCAGACTCAGAATAAAAGAAAAAAAGAAATATACCCCCAAAAAAGAGGTATATTGCTAGGCAGCTGAGGAGTGTAGACCAGCAGTTTTTCACAAATTAAAAGAATTTGCTTATGATATTGAATTCTTTAAAAAATTAAGGAATCAACCATTGCCTCTGGGGAAAAAAAAAGAATCAACAAACACGAGCTTTCAAATAACATGAAATAGATAAAAATTTAGCTTCCTTTTTTTGAATGTTTATTTATTTTTGAGAGAGAGAGAGAGAAAGCTGAGGAGGGGAAGAGAGAGAGGGAGACACAGAATCCAAAACAGGCTTCAGGATCTGAGCTGTCAGCACAGAGCCTGACGTGGGGCTCGAACTCACAAATTGTGAGATCGTGACCTGAGCCAAAGTTGGATGCTCAACTGACTGAGCCACCCAGGCACTCCAAAAATTTAGCTTTCCAAGCTCAGGAGGAGATAATGAAAGCAATAAAAACTGTGATAGAAATGGAAGTCACAAAAGAAGGGGGAGAAGAAAGAAAAGAAGTAGTTAAACTTGTACTTAAAAACTTTTTCATAAGGAAAACTCCACGCCTAGATGGCTTCAATGGGGAAGTCAACCAATCATTTCAAGAAGAACTATTCATTGTGTATGAACTAAACTCTTCCAGAAAGCTGAAGTGACAGGATGCCCCCTGTCTTAGTCTGCTCAGGCTGCTGTAAAACAAAACGAAACAAAACAAAACAAAAAAACCCACCATAGACCGGATGGCTTAAACAACAGACATTTATTTTTCATAGGTCTAGATGCTGAAAGTCCAAGGTCAAGGTGCTGGCAAGGTAGGATTCATCCTGAGTTCTCTTCTCTTGGCTTGTAGGTGGCCAGCATCTCATTGTGTGCTCACATGACTTCTTTGTGCATGCATGGGGGGTAGGGGGCTGCAAAGAAAAAGGGCACACACTAACGCATTATCTCTGGTATCTTTTCCTGTGAGGGCGTGAATTTCAACATGAGGGCCCTACCCCTAATTACCTCCCACAGACCCCATTTCCAAATACCATCACACTGGGGGTTTGGGCTTCAACATATGAATTGGAGGGGGACACAAACATCCAGTCCATAACACCTCTCAACTGATTCCAGAAAACCAATATTACCCTGATACCAAGATTACATAGACATCATAAGAAAAGTACAGATAAATATCCCTCACGAGCATAAATACAAAAAAACGTAATAAATTGAGTCTAATAATATATTAAAAATACAATAAAATTATGATCATGCAGAATATATCCTAGGAATGCCAGAGTTTATTATTCAAAGGCCCCATCAATGCAACTCACTAGCTTAACAGACTAAAAAAGGAGAAAATATATGCTACTCCCAATAGGTGCAAAAATGCATCTGAACAAATTCAACTTCCATTTTTGATAACAACTCCTAGCAAGCTAGAACTAGAAGGAAACTTCTGCAATCTGATAAAGGATGTCTATGACAGACTTACAGCTCATTATTATGTGTTATGATTTTGACTCTGACTTATTCACCTAGCTATTCGCTCAAAATGGATGAATTTCATTTTATATAAACAATACCTCAGGGAAGCTGGGGAAAAGTCATGTTACAAAAATCTCTCGGGCAGGATATTCTTTTATATCGTCTGCTTGTAACTATTACTGGTCAACACTTACATATTTCCACTGAAAGGGGCTTCACAAGTACATAAAAGCTATTCCATTTTATTTATTTCTTTAATGTTTATTTATTTTGAGAGAGAGAGAGAGACAGAATGTGAGTCGGGGAGGGGCACAGAGAGATGGAGACACAGAATCCGAAGCAGGTCCAGGCTCTGAGCTGTCAGCACAGAGCCTGACGTGGGGCTCGAACCCACGAACCGTAAGATCATGATCTGAGCCAACCCAGGTGCGCCAAAAGCTATTCCATTTTAAAACAACACAAATGAAGTTATCCCTTTCATCAAGACAAATGGGTGTACCTGTAGCTTCTTCCTAAGAATCCTCATCCTGTTTTCTTCAATGAAATTATCCTGCCAACAATTCATCGTATTTTGTTGTTTTAAGACCTTTCACAATGTGGTACATTTTTATACATCAACACCGTTATGATAACCCCTTTCTGTATGTACTCCAAACCTTCCCTCCTCATTATTTTATTTCTTCCTCAGTAAACTCAATAAGCAAAATGCCCCTTGTAACTTCCAACTGCTTTTCTCCTGGAGAGAGTTTTATACACTTAATTTACACTGCCTCAATGGAAAGTTTAGCAAGACCACCTGATCACTCTTACATGATAGTGTCCCCACACAGAACCTGGAGTCTTGTTGGAACTAAAGCTGGCAGAAGCTACTGATATTTTTATCCAGTTGTACGTGAGACAGCAGAGAGATGTCAACAGAAAGGGCTGACGGAAGGATAAGCTGGACTTGTTCATGCAACACGGATGAAGAGTCAAGAGTGTAGCCACTGGTCCAACAAAATTAAATTAAAAAAGACAAGGAATTCCGGGAAAGGGTTATGACAGCCAGGCAGAGAACTAACCTGAGAACAGAGGAATGCAAGACCAAACCAAGAATCATAGAGCAGTGTCTACAAAAGGAGAAGAACGTGGGACTAAGAAGTCAGTGAATCCCTAGGATCTTCAGAATCAGACAGAAATGGAGGGGCTGCAATCTCAGGGATTCAGCTTGGGACTGTGTGCCTAGAGAAAGACGTCATTTGCAGACAGTTACCCCCAAGTCTCCGTACAATCACAATCACCAGCTTTCGTCAACGATTCCTCCTATGTGTTTGAACTCACACAAGTCCTGCTGACCCAGGAAGCCTTTGGACCACAAAACAGGTGACAGGTTACAGAATAAGGGGAGGAGAGCCAGGACAGTGTCATGAAATCAGTCCTTCCAGCTGAATCTTCAGGCTGCCTATGTGCAATCCAAGTGTCTTTCGTATTTTCAGTTTTTGCTCCTACCCTATGTTGTGCCTGTTGTTCTTGGTGCCACCTTGTAATACGCTGTTCTCATGTGCTTTTCCCCTAATTCAGTTCCATGGATGATAGAACCTTGCATATCCTTGACTTCTTACTCAGCTTAGTCTTCCCCTCCTAGTGGCCATGGACATCACACTTTGACAAGATGCATTGTTTGGAAGGCCTTTCTAAGACCTATAGAAAGTGCTTAAGAGAGGTATGTCTATATTGTTAAATTTTTTTTAAATACAGAAGTAGAGTTTTAATAATGTGTCAGAATCTCAGTGAACGCATTTGAGAAAACTGGGCCAAGATCTCTTGTCAAATTGGGTGTAGAAGGCCAGGGTTCAAATTATTCCTCTAATAATGGTTGCCCCATGATTCACTTGAATAAGATGAAATCCTGAGTAAATGAGAAGAATAGGAATTCGGACAAGAAGAGAAGCTCTCATTTGAGAAGCTGTGGAGAGTTCAGAAAAGCTGAGAAAGCTCAGAGAAACTTTGGATTCTTTGTTCATTGCCCTCACTCCATGATGTACACTAAAACTTACCTTGAAATGCCATCGGTCATCATTCTTATTATTAATATTTTTCCTATTTTACCACTTTTATGAGTTCTGGTCCCACTTGATCCTACCATCGAATCCAGTGGCCACTAGGTTGTACCAGTTTGGAGAGACATTCCCTTGCAGTGAGTGGAGGTCACTGTCAACACCTGCAATTCAGTGGACCTGCGCATTAGGGAACACTCCACTGATCTTTGCACAAAAACATGCCCATAAGACCTGTTTATTGAATGTAGGTCACCCACAGATTGTAGCCCCTGTGTCTAAGGAATGTGCTTTCTCACTAGATGAAAGACACTATTTCTTGATCTCCCCCACCCCCAAAATGTACTCAGGGTCCATAATAAAGGTCCAGTAAGACACTGTTTGGATAATACAGAAGGCATGAATGTAGTATGGTACCAAGGCCATAATAAATACACAGAAGTGCTACATGGTGAGTCAGTCACAAGAGACTCTCGCTCCTCTGTCTGAGGGATGTTTTTGTATTTTTACTCATAAAAATGAAAAAGAAATGCAGTGGGTAGTGAATTGGAACATATATTGAAACAGACAAACAAACAAAACAAGACAAAAACCAGCCAGGAGGCCACACTATTGCTCCTGCCTCTTAATTCCAGAATAAAAATGAGACTGTCTCGTAGTAAATCTATTTTAAAGTGATTCTTGGGAAGGGAGAAGGAGGAGAGAACCACTGAGAAGAACATCCCAAACTTATGAGAGCAAAGGAAAACACTAGCAGTAATCTAAAGTTGTTACTCTATTTGTGTGTAATGTAAGTGCACCGGTGGGGCACTCTCACTGAGCAGGGCTCTGTTATGGAGCTGGCATTGCTGTTGTAAAGCACAGTGCTGCTGCCTGCCTTCCCCGTTCTGTTTCTAGAAGTCGTGTGTGTTATGCGGCCGCGTGTGTTCTACAATGCTCACAGATGGTACTCGACAGGGTGGTGGGAGTTATTTGAGTACCAGCCCTGCCTCGCGTACCCCTGGGACAACTGTGGAACAGAGGCCATGATTAGAGAGCGGAATTCAATGACCGTTATTTCAGGTTATGGTATTAATTAAGAGCACACTACTCGTAACCCAGATGCACACAGGGAGCCTATTATTAATGTGCCAGAGAGATCCTTGCAGCATCTGCAATTTACACACGTGTCAGTTCCCATTCATTCCCAGAAACCACTAGTAACAGTAAAATCGAGTCATTTAGAACACGTGGTCAGATTTTTCTCACTTCCCCTCCTCTGTTCAGGGCATGCTGGAATGAGTTACTGACGGAGAACAGAAGAACGGTGATACTGTTAATTCATGCGTGTGTGGAGTGCTTAACAGCTGACAAAACACATACATACATGTTACCTCGTTAGCTTTCACAACCGTGTGAGACAGATTATGAATATTATTGCCATTTTTACAAATAAGAGAAATGAGGTTTGGCAAGGGTTAGCCAACTTGCCAGGATCCCATGCTTTTTAAACCAGTATATTTTTTTATTTCAAGTTCAGGGGACTGTCTATACCAAACTAGAAAACGACCGGCGAACTCCGAAGTTGGAAAATACCCGTCTGTTATTAGGCACAGCCCTTTCTGACTGTCACATGTTATCTTTGTGGGAACTAGCTATTCATCCATTCCAGGCACAGAAGCCGAGGGCATTTTGACAGAGTAACCTTATGTCTGTTGAACAATAAACAATTGAGACTAGACTTTTGAATGCCCTTTAAAAAAAGTTTTATTTTTCTACTCATTTGTGCTTATTGTATCTTACAAAAGTGTCGGTCCACAACTGATTGGGGAGGAGAATCGTCCCTCTCCAAATTTTGCATGAGAATCGCTACTTTAGGGAATGCTCACTCTGCCCTGCCAGATGGCATGTCTGTGTTCCATGTTCAGATTCAGCAGGGCGTCCTTAGCAGGCTTGGCTCCGCCCTATGGAATTGACTTAGTCCGGATTCTGCAGGAGGGGTCCCTTCTCATTGTTTTCTGCAGAAATTTGACTTTATATAAGCCTGTCCTGCAAGGTCCGTAATAAGAATGCTTTGTATTAGTTTTCGAGTGCTACATCACAAATGACTACGAATTTAGTGGCTGAAAACAACACCCATTTATTATCTTGAAGTTTCTGGAGGGCAGCAGGCTGAGCACCACATAACTGGGTTCTCTGCTCGAGGTCTCACAAAGCTGATATCAAGGTGTTGACAGGGATGCGGGCCCCTCTGGGGTGAGAGGCGCTGTTCCAAGTTTATTCCAGTTGTTGGCAGGATTCGGTTTTTTGTCAGACTGAAGTCCCTGTTTCCTTGCTGGATGACAACGGGGGTCACTGTTGGCTCCTAGAGGCTACCCTCAGGTTTTAGTCATGTGGCCCTACCCCACAGGCGGTTCACACATTTGTTTGCTTCCTTCCAAACCTGCAAGGAGGGTCCCAGCATTTGACCTTCTTTTAAAGGGTTCATCTGATCAGGTCAGGCTCACCGGGGATAGTCTCCCTTTGGAGTAACTCAGTCAACTGATTAGTGATCTAATCACTGGATTGCTATCCTGTCATGCTCGCCATCCCCTCCCACACTAGAGGGGGGAGAATTGTGCAGGGCTCATACACCAGGGGTGAGAATTTGGGGGGTATTTTAGAATTCTGACAACCACAATAGTCAATGCATGATAAAAAGACACAAGGAAAATGCATTGCCAAATGGATTTGTCTTATTACTCTTTTTAAATAGTTTCCCTGAAAATATTATTAATTAAAATGTGTAAGATTCCATTTATGCTGAATTACGCTGATTCCATGCCTGCCCATGCCCTCAGTCCACAGCAAGTAGAAACGTGTGTCCTGAGAGGCATTTTGATCTTCAAATACCAAAATAACAGAGATCTCTAATGCCTGCATGCAGCACATCCAGGCTCCTCAATATTTTCTACTATGGCACTGCCAGATTGCTGGAATTAGACTCATTAGCAGCCAGTAGTTATGAAACTATGGGACTGCAAAATGGAACAGAGCACATAAGCTTAGACGAGGTCAGGAAAAGTCAGGCTCGGAAACTAACAAAATCAACACGCAGGACAGCCATGCATGAGGGCATCTGTATCTCAGCGTTCTTGAGAGAGTTTACTTCTGGAACTAAGGCACCAGAAACCAAACACATGAAAAATGCACGTACCATAAGCTGCGCTCATGGAAATCGCCATAGTTTTATTCACGAGGTAATGCTATAATGACGGATCGCCTTGGTTTTTGTTTCTGTTTTTGTTTTTTCCCCATCATAGGTATCTGGAAATTTGGAGCACCATGGATACAATGTTACATTAGTTTCGGGTGTACAATGTGGTGATTTGACACCTGTATACCTTACACTGTGCTCACCACACGTGTAACTACCATCTATAAGGAGAGAACACTTTTGGACACCGATAAATCAGAAAGGGAGAAGAAGCAGTTATTGAAAATAGACACTTTCCTTCTGCTTGCAATACTACTTAAAGATAATGAAGCTCCAAGGTATTGCCTTAAAAAAAAATCAATGCCAGTAGAGGTTGCATCCACAATGGGAAGAAGTATCACTAGCGTTTTGATGCCTGTTCTCTCAATACCAATCAACTTTGTTCATTAACAGTAGGAGCTAACATTTATATGGTACCTTAAAAATTTTTTTCATTATTTCATAGACATATTTTTATTTATTCTAACCTTAAAGTCTCAAAACAACCTTCTCGTTATGGTTTGTTTTGTATAGATTATTGTAATTCAAACAAAAAAAAAGATACTCTGGGTAATAATTAGAAACAAAAAATATGAATGAAAATAAGCAAAAAGGGGAAGCACTTATTAAGGACATGGCAAAGGATCATTCTTCAAAGGGCATAGAACCACATCTCTTATACAGATAGGATAAACGCAAGTCAAAGATTTTATTTAACTCTCTCCTTAAAGAGGGAAACAGTAGCTTTACAACTGATTCAAAAGGGAGCTCAGAGTACCACGTATCTATAGACCTGCAAAGAACATGGACACAAATTTACAAGTATGCATGTATTTTTAGATGAACTGAATAAATGGAATTTTTTGAAGTAAGCAACAAAACTCAGACTTCTAATATCCTACCAAAATCTAGCTCATTTGTGAGACCCATACAAAAGG
This sequence comes from Herpailurus yagouaroundi, assembly GCF_014898765.1. Classification (NCBI taxonomy): domain Eukaryota; kingdom Metazoa; phylum Chordata; class Mammalia; order Carnivora; family Felidae; genus Herpailurus; species Herpailurus yagouaroundi. The sequence goes on along the minus strand of NW_024412391.1, from coordinate 10,344,581 downwards.
AACGTGAACATTAATAGGGACCATTGCATGATTAAATCAGAGGTGTCAATGGGCTGGAGGTAAGGGTGACTTTTCAAAACTAAACTCTATTTTATGAGTCTAGTTCAGTGATCTCATGTATATTAAAGGTTGGATTCATCTATTATTTGGTATGTAAACTAGACTTAGAGCCTTTCTTTAACTTCCTGACTTCATGCTATTATGGACTCAAATCAATGTATCTTTTCACCCAGCCTTCCCTTCCCTTCCCCAAAGACAGCCTTCCTGCTCCAGATTTGCTAACAGAAGGGGACACTGTGGGAACATCTTGATAATTGAGACATCGTTAGTCTAATTACTTATATCACAGCCCTGCTTCACCTTCGCCCTCCCCTATTTCTTAGAGAAGCATCTGCTAAATGTCAGTAGTTAAGATGTGTCAGACAGAATCCAGAGCTGCATAGCTTAGTTGTTGGGAGGCAGCCAGAGAGGAGAAGAAGAAGAAAAATATTTCTTTCAAATCCATTTTTCAGTTGTTGTTCCTGATTGTTTTACAGAGAGAGAGAGAAGAGTCCAACAAAAATCTAAGGAGAGGATATTTGTGTGCCTGTGTGAGTGTGTGTGAGCATATTGTCAGTGTGTGCATGCAAGAGAGAGAAAGAGAGAGAGAGAGAGAAAGAAAGAGATTGCTAATCAGCCAATGGTAAGGGTATACACGTATGCGGGGAAAGGGCATGACATCATTGGCATGATTTATGTGCCAGTTGATGAGTTAAAGATTTAATGGCTCTTTAAATAGGGTGGAGAATGGAACACATATAAAACTTAGCATACCACTTATGCCCTGTTGGATCAGACACTAAAATTTTGCTAGTGAACTAGAGGCCAGTCATCTGTATGTCTGTTTGGGGAGGGTGTCTAGTTCTCGCTGGACACGATCAAAATTATATATACTATCAATTAACTGCAAAGGCGGTATTGAAGCAGCAATCCTCTCATCTCCAATAAGTGTTTCACCCTGTTCCTTTACGTGTGGAACAGGGCTACCACCAGTAGTGAATCCGGGATTCTTTCCTCAGCCCCACAGAGGAATGGCTACTTCACTGAAGCAATCCATATTTCAGTATCTGTGCAGATTTAGATCATTTGAGGAAGAAAAGTCTATTCAAACGTCACCACTTTATTTTGTAAATAAGAATGGCACCTGAAGACACTCATGTACGTGTTCAGTCCCACAGAATAGTGATTCTCAACTTGGGGTGCCCCTAGAACCACATAGTACCATCTCAGACCTTCTATGTGAGAATACCCAGAGGAGAGGCCCGTTTTAAAAATCCCCACAGCTGAGGGGCGCCTGGGTGGCTCAGTCAGTTAAGCGTCCGACTTCGGCTCAGGTCATGATCTCACGGTCCGTGAGTTCGAGCCCCGCGTTGGGCTCTGTGCTGACAGCTCAGAGCCTGGAGCCTGTTTCAGTCTGTGTCTCCCTCTCTCTCTGACCCTCCCCCGTTCATGCTCTGTCTCTCCCTGTCTCAAAAATAAATAAAATATTAAAAAAAAATCCCCACAGCTGATTCTTACCTGCACTAGTGTTCAAGAGCCACTCTGAAGAAGATTCGTTTTGCCATACCTGTAAGATCGGTAGCCATAGTTAGCAAATAAACATGTTTGCTGCTAGATGGATCCATACATGCATAGGGAAGAAAATAATTTTTGGAAAAATAAGCAATTAAAATAAAATCATTAAAAACTGCATCATTGGATAGGAACAAAGACCAAAACAGGAATACAAACAACTAAGTACACGTCAGTTACCCTCCCCCGACGCTTGTAGGTTTGAGCACCACTGACCCCTGTTGCCCCTCACCAGAGGAGCACACAGCACTCTGCATTTCAGTGAGGTCAGGGACTTTGCCACACTCTGCCATATCTTCACAGCGTAGAACAATCTTGAACACAGTGTATGGACTTAATAAATAACTGTTGAGTGAAACAGTTGTGTTCTCAGGGTCAGAAATTATTTGGGGATGCAACTGTTTGGTGTAGGCACAGCCATTTGATTTTTCTGTATCTCGAGGGTTTTTGCTTTTGTTTTTGTTTTCCTGGTGCAAGAACCTCACTGTTCCAATCAATGATTATAGCACAAATACCTTTCATGCCTCACTTTCATCATTGCCTGTAGCCAGGACCACATACAAACTATTCTGGTCCATACATCCATTCCTTTGCCTCTTAAGTCCAATATCCCCCCACCCCCGCACCCCCACCATGCTCCCTAATGGGAGAAACTTTTCATTAAATTGATATTCTCTGCTCCAAGGTCCAAATTTTGTTTTAAGTGGCCAATAACAATAAGGCAAAGGTAAACTAAAATGGTTAAATGCACCTTGTGCCTGTTGCCCTCCACCAGGCATACCTCTTTAATACATTTTTCCCTCCATTAGAAAGAGGTTACTTTTAGAAATTACACACCTCGCTTTTCCAACTATAGCAGACATTAACAGAAGTAGAGCTTTTGCTTACTTCTCTGGTTTCTATAATTTACTATTTGGCAGGCTTTGGGTTGAAACTGCTCTGAATTATTAAAGGGAACAATGTGTTTTCCTTTCTCTAAACATTTTATAACATTTAATAAAACAGACTTACTCATTCACTTAAAGTTATGTCTATGAACTATAGCTCTATCTCACTCCTAACAGCAAATTAAATTCTAGGTGACTCAAAATGCAAAAATCAAGTACTTGTTTAGAAGAAAATATAGGTCATGATTTTTTTTTTTTTTTTTTTTTTTTTAGCAGAGGTTAAGAAAAATCCTTTCTAGGGCATGACACCAAAAGTCAGGAAATTGTTGAACATTCTCCTGACTTTTGAAAGAAGAACAAGAAATTCTGCATGGCAAAAACTGGCCTAAGAAACTTAAGCTTCAACTGCTAAAATGGAAATATTATCTTTAAAATAATTTTAATAATAATGATATTGCTAGATACTGTTTTTATTCATTGTTGAGTGATCTTTTAGCATTTATATACATCATTTCATTTAATCCTCCCAGCAACCCTGTACCCCTGACTTACAAATACAGGCACTGTAAAAGCTCAGTGATCTTGCTCAAAGTCCCAGAGCTAGTAATTCTAGGAACTGGAATTGGCATTAAGCTTTCATTGATTCGAAGTCTATGTACATAACAATTATAATACTGATTTGTAAGATGATAACTATGTACTTCTATAAAAATTCATACAGGGGCGCCTGGGTGGCGCAGTCGGTTAAGCGTCCGACTTCAGCTCAGGTCACGATCTCGCGGTCCGTGAGTTCGAGCCCCGCGTCAGGCTCTGGGCTGATGGCTCGGAGCCTGGAGCCTGTTTCCGATTCTGTGTCTCCCTCTCTCTCTGCTCCTCCCCCGTTCATGCTCTGTCTCTCTCTGTCCCAAAAATAAATAAACGTTGAAAAAAAAAATTTTTAAAAACAATTCATACAGATCAATGAGGACCCAAAAAAAGAATGTCCCAAAGAAAACTGGGTGAAATAAAAGAACAAATGCTACCTTCTCTCTCCTTCTCTTACCTACCCACCCTCCCCCCGCCCCCCCCCCGACACCTTTACTACTCATAGGTCATCATTTACATACAGATTGGCACTAAATAGTAAAAATAAAAATCTTCACTAATAATCTAAAACCAAAATTGACAATGAAGTTATTACTTTTTACCCATCAGACTGACAAAGATTAAGACGACTATATCTATTTTGAAGATAATGAGAGGGAAATATTCTCACTGGTACTTTTAGTAGAAGTGTAAATATGTATATTCTTGTGGACAGTATTTTTTAATTTGTTACTTTTTTTAATGTTTACTTACTGTTTGAGAGAGAGAGACAGACAGAGTGTGAGCAGGGAAGGGGCAGAGAGAGAGGGAGACAGAATCTGAAGCAGGCTCCAGGCTCTGAGCTGTCAGCACAGAGCCCAACGCCGGGCTTGAACTCACAAACTGGGAGATCATGACCTGGGCCAAAGTCAGATGCTTAACTGACTGAGCCATCCAGGTGCCCCTGGAAAGTATTTTTTAAACATCAGAGTTTTAGTTGTGTATATTCTTTGGCTCAGCAGTAACATCCAGGAATATTTCCTAAATCGATGCTCAGATAAGTTTATAAATACTTAATAATATACAGAGAATTCATCACAGTGTTATGATATTGCAAAGACTAGAAACAATCAGAATTCATTACTATCCTATTGGTTAAATACAGTACAGCCACATACCCTGGTATTCCTAGGGTATTTCCAGTTCATATGTGGTATTCTGTCATGATTAGAAATAGTGCCCCCTTTTACCCTTAAATTGTCTGATTTTGAAAACTCAATTATAAGATCAGTCTGCTTAACTATTTTTTTTAACTGATACAATTCTTTATGGTTATTGGAAATGATGAGAGTAATCTATATCATCTGCCGCTAAATGTCACATATAATATACCACTGAAGTAAAAAAAACTGTATAAAACAGGTTACAGAATAAAACTACTATATATATTGTATGTATTTTATGTATATATATATTTGTATATACATATATGTGTGTGTGTATATTTATCTATACCTATATATATCTGTATGTATACTCTATATTTACTAATAAAATAAACTAATAACCCTGGTTGTCAGAGCAGGAATATTTTATTTTATCCTTTGTATTTCTTTTCAACGTTTTATTTTTATTTTTGGGACAGAGAGAGACGGAGCATGAACGGGGGAGGGGCAGAGAGAGAGGGAGACACAGAATTGGAAACAGGCTCCAGGCTCTGAGCCATCAGCCCAGAGCCTGACGCGGGGCTCGAACCCACGGACCGCGAGATCACGACCTGGCTGAAGTTGGACGCTTAACCGACTGAGCCACCCAGGCGCCCCTGTATTTCTATAGTTTAAGCTTTTATAATAAGCATGCACTATAATTAAAAATGAAGATATTTCCCTTTGGAAAGCAAACCAGGTCACAAAAGTATATATATTTGATATATCAGATAAATAACATAATATACACAAAATAGTAAGTTAACCAAGTTGCTTTGTGCCCCTTAGATGTTAAGTAAACTCTACAGGCCAAAAAATATTTACTATTAATACTAAAGATAAATATTTTATGAAAAAATACAAAGGCTTATTAAATTCAATAAATATTAGTCTAATTACTAACATTTAATAAAGAGATGTGTGGATACATAGACAATGGTTCAAGAGCTAAAGTCATAGAGACACCTGGGTGGCTCAGTCAGTTGAGCTTTGGACTTCGGCTCAGGTCATGATTTCACGGCTTGTGAGTTTGAGCCCCACGTCGGGCTCTGTGCTGACAGCTCAGAGCCTGGAGCCTGCTTCGGATTCTGTGTCTCTCTTTTCTCTCTCTCTCTCTCCCTGCTCACACTCTGTCTATCTCTCAAAAATAAATAAAGATGAAAAAAAATTCAAGTTCTCAAGAATTTCATCAAGGGACAATTTGATGATCATTTTCTTGGAACACAAATTTTCGGTATTTCATGAGCCAGTCTTAAGTCAATTACTAAATACCAACTGCTACTATATCAACTAAAACTGTTTTAAACTACAACTGGTTTCTGCTATTTACCTGCAAAATAGTTGGGAATGGCTGTAGTCTCCATGGAAAGAAAAAGTGAAGCAAGAACTTTTTCAGAACTGTGTGAATTGTCATTCCTTTGTCCTCCCCCTACCATCAGTGCTTTGGAAATGGTGACAAGAAAGAAATTCTATAGTGGGTAGAAAGAAGGATGGTACTGAATTTCCTTTACGGGTTTGATGCCCAATTGCTACTTATCCCCCTTTCTCCATGGACTAGTTTTTTTTTTTTTTCATTTATTGTATAGAAAGTGGATGAGAAGCAGGTGTGAATGTGGAGTAATCTGCATAAACAAAGCCAAAATCATGGCTCTGTCTTTGCCTTTATCACGATTATTTTTACTTCAATTTGTTTGCCTGCCAAGTTTTACTTGGAAAGAGCATTATTCCTCAAGGAGAACGGTAAAATTCCCCAGTTCTGCAGAATCAGAAACATTTAGGTGCTCTGTAAAACAACTGTCTTTAGTTCATTATTCTTTAATTCATTCGTTTGACTCATTAGTTTCAGTTTGAAAACCTGATACTGAATTCTATTGATTACAATTAAAATAAATAGTATCCTTAGGTACTTTGATGGCAAATAGGACACACCACACTATGCCTGTAAGTTCTGTACTTATTTATAAATTTAAGTGATGAAGGGTAATCGTTCATTGAAATAATCTGAAATTCTCATGTTAATGCATAAGTTTATATTAAAATTATTTTCAAAACTAAATATAAACAACTAAATTGAGGTGTTCATCTTATAGCAGTTAATATGTATTTAGATGATTTCATATCTTTCTAACAGTTTAGATATGATACTAGGTGGTATTTTGCAATCTACTTCCCATTCGATGCCAGCATTTAATGTTCTGATCTTTCATTTCTACAGAAATAAAAAAAAAAAAACCTCAGTGAAAGAGTCATGTACCGTCTTTTATTTCCATACTCGCTCTAAAATTTTATGATTCTGTGGTTCTATTTCAGAATGGTTCTATTACTACATATGGTCCTTTGCTCAGTGCAAAGTGGGGGAAAAAAGCTTGCGCAGTAATTTTTATCTTCCGTGAGTGCCTCGCTAGTATAGGGACAGGCAAATGCTTATCTATGATGTTTCCAGCTGCAAGATAAATGAACAGCTATCATGTGTGTTGCATGACTTACTTAAGCAGAAACATCAGCCTCCACAATGAAAAACCATAATGATTAAACCGATATTTGTCAGCTTTTAAATTTGCAACATGTTGTGGTTTCCTTTCCTTTTCTCAATAAATGCTCATTCTTGAGCCTAATTGGTAACGGTCTTTGCCTGGGCTGTTATAACAAAAATGCCGTAGACTGGTGGCTTAAAAGCATTTACTTAGCACAGTTCTGGAGGACAGGAAGTCCAAGATCAAGGCACTGGAAATTTCTGTGTTTGGTGAGATTTCTCTTCCTAGTTTCTAATCCCATTCACGAGGTCTCTACCCTTACAACCTAATCACCTCCCAAAGACCCCACCTCCAAATATCTTCACAACAGAAGTTAGGATTGATGAAATTTGAGGGAGCACAAACATCCAGTCCAGAGCAATATTCAAACATCTCAGATCCCATAAAACCTGGATCCTTCCTGTGAACAGCATGTTCTACTAACATGTCTGTGAGATCACGTGAAGCCATGTACAAGTTCACAGCACGATAAAACTAAGGCCACACATTTTTTCCACTGTGCTTATAGTTAGGAAAAATAGCATAGTTCTACTCTTCTTATAGTTAGGCTGTTTGTATCAAACAGCCTAAAACCCTAGAAATAATACAAGACTTCCTGACTAAATTCTGCTGCCTTGTTTGTCCACTTGAACAGTAATCCCCAGAAGGTTAATCAGAAATTTCCTTATTGTATGACGGCTTGGCTTTTAGGTTATCAGAATGCTGTTTCCCAACTATACAACCAAAATCTGTCTTTCAGCTGGTAGGACACAGTTTCTGGACAACAGTCAATCATGACAACAGTAAGGGGAAGGTGGAAAGCACATCTGGAGGAATCCACAAGAACAGCAGGAATAGCCCTCATACTGGAAAATTCCAGAGATATGATACTTGGTACTCAATCAGTTTCAAGCAAGGAATCTAAACCTGGAGGATCCAGAGATCCATTGTATGCAAGATGGCATGAGACTATATGTATAATATTGTCTCTACATTGAGATGTCCAAGAGACACATGAAAAGATGCTCAACGTTGCTCATCATCAGGGAAATACAAATCAAAACCACATTGAGTGGCTACCAGTCAGAGTGGCTAAAATTAACAACTCAGGAAATAGATGCTGGTGAGGATGTGGAAAAATGGGAATCCTCTTGCACTGTTGGTGGGAATGCAAACTGGTGCATCCGCTCTGGAAAACAGTGTGGATGTTCCTCAGAAAATTAAAAATAGAACTACACTTCAACCCAGCAATACCCTTACTAAGAATTTATCCAAAGGATAGAAGAGTACTGATTCATAGGGGCACATATACCCCAATGTTTATAGCAGCACTCTCAACAATAGCCAAATTATGGAAAGAGCCCAAATGTCCATCAACAGATGAATGGATAAAGAACATGTGGTTTATATATACAATGTAATACTACTTGGCAATGAGAAAGAATGAAATCCTGCTGTTTGCAACAACATGGATGGAACTGGAAGGTATTATGAGAAGTGAAATAAGTCAGTCATAGAAAGACAGATACCATGTTTTCACTCATATGTGGAATTTGAGAAACTTAACAGAAGACCAAGTGAGAAGGAAGGGAAGGGGAAAAAATAGTCTCAAACAGAGAGGAAGGCAAACCAAAAGAGACTCTTAAATACAGGGAACAAACTGAGGGTTGATGGGGGCGGGGGGCAGAGGGGAGGGGAAAATGGGTGATGGGCATTGAGGAGGGCACTTGTTGGGATGAGCACTGGGTGTTGTATGAAGCGATAAATCATGGGAATCCACTCCGGAAGCCAAGAGCACACTGTATACACTGTATATTAGCTAAGTTGACAATAAATTATATTTTTTAAACAATGAAAAAAAAATTGTCTCTACTAAGTGTGTGTGTGTGTGTGTGTGTGTGTGTATGTATTTTCCCATTGAGATGATTAAGATCTAAAAAGTTTATGAACTTTTTTTTTAAATTTTTTTTTTTAACATTTATTTTTGAGACAGAGAGAGACAGAGCGTCAACGGGGGAGGGTCAGAGAGAGGGAGACACAGAATCCGAAACAGGCTCCAGGCTCTGAGCTGTCAGCACAGAGCCCGACGCAGGGCTTGAACTCACGGACCGTGAGATCATGACCTGAGCCGAAGTCGGCCGCTCAACCGACTGAGCCACCCAGGCGCCCCAAGTTTATGAACTTCTAATGTGGAGGAAAGAAAACAGTAAGAGAGGGCAAGTTTTCTCACGTAAGTATAGGAGTTACAGTCTAAGGCCAAAGCAGCTTGGGTTGAGATCCTGGCTCTGCTTCCAAACTGAGTGATCTGAAAAGGTTATTCAACTCCTGTTCCACAATTTTCTCATCCGTAAAATAGCAATTATATGTAAAGCTCTTGAGACAATGCCTAGCATATGGTAAACGCTAGGTATTTGTTAGCTATGATGGTGATGAAGAAGGAGAAAGAGGAGGAGAAGGAGAGGAAGAAGAAAGAGAAGAAGGAGAAGGAGAGGAAAAAGAAGGAAGAGGAGGAGAGGAAGGAGGAAGAGGAGGAGGAGGAGGAGAAGAAGAAGAAGAAGAAGAAGAAGAAGAAGAAGAAGAAGAAGAAGAAAAGAAAGAAAGAGAAAAGAAAGAAAGAAAGAAAGAAAGAAAGAAAGAAAGAAAGAAAGAAAGAAAGAAAGAAAAAGAAATTCTGCAGGCACTTGGAACAGAATTTAAAACTTCTCACTCCCAATGACAAACCAAAATAAGGATTTGAATTTTTGAAGAAAGAGTAGACATAAAGCATTTTGCTCCTGAAAAAACACTGTCTAGAAAATTACTTTTATTATTAGATAAGGGAACAGAATATTTTTTTAAAAAACTACACATGGAGGTGCCTGGGTGGTGCAGTCGGTTAAGCGTCCGACTTCAGCCAGGTCACGATCTCGCGGTCCGTGAGTTCGAGCTCCGCGTCGGGCTCTGGGCTGATGGCTCAGAGCCTGGAGCCTGTTTCCGATTCTGTGTCTCCCTCTCTCTCTGCCCCTCCCCCATTCATGCTCTGTCTCTCTCTGTCCCAAAAATAAATAAACGTTGAAAAAAAAAAAAAAACTACACATGGATTCTATAAAATATTAAGGTTTAAAAAATTCGAATTTCAACTTAAATTTAGAGAAAGAACATCTTCGAAGATTTATGTGTAGCTAAGAGAAAGAGAAAAAAATAGAAAATGGTGCTTAATTCTCTGAATTTTCCTTTTACAAGACTTCTTTTTGTTTTAATTTTTAATATTTATTTATTTTTGAGAGAGAGACAGACAGACTACCAGCTGGGAGTAGTGGGGAGAGAGGGAGACACAGAATCTGAAGCAGGCTCCAGGCTCCAAGCTGTCAGCACAGAGCCCAGTGTGGGGCTCGAACTCATGAACCATGAGATCATGACGTGAGCCGAAGTCAGACGTGAAACCAATTGAGCCATCCAGGTGCCCCGCTTTTACGAGCCTTCTATGAAACAAGCAAGAAAACCAGAAAAAGATCATCAGTCAGTTTAAAGACCAAACAAGGTACGGTATAAGAAATAAGCGGGATAAGAAATAGTTTCACGGACACTAAAAATACAACCGACAAGAAGAATATTTATGTTCTTCTGCAGCAATAAGGGGCAGAAGCGACGATAGACCAGAGAAACTCGAGAACATTCCCATGAGGCAGAAGGAAAGGATAAGACAATAAAACGATGAAGAATACAATAGAAGAAACAATGAAGATACAAACTAATTGTTATTCCTGAATGAAAAACAGAACAATTGGATCCAAAACAATAGCAAGAAACATGATGAACATTTTATTAGCTAAAAATCAAACAGAAACATGAGTGTGAAGACAGAGTTGAATCATCATATGCTGGATAATTCAGTGAAAATAAATCCACGCAACTGTCTTTCTTGTACTTGCGATGGCAAAAGAGAGATTTCTATAGGTATTCAGGATTAAAAAAAAAAACACTAGAAACAAATCTTAAAAATAGAAAAGCTGATTGTGTTGGGAGAACGCAGTCTGCTGGTACTTAGGGTGCCTTCTGCAATAATGATGCCAGAGAGCCACAAAGCAAACTCAGTTGCAATTTAAAGATGGTAAAATGCGTATCTAGAAACCCAGAAAAATTAAAAGACAATGTATTAGAAAAAAGAGAGAAAGAAATAATTCAGGAAGTAGGAGGGCTGCCCGATGGCCACCCCAGGTTTATCCTGTTTTCGTTACGGTTAATCTGTATGCTGGTTAATGGGCCTGCGGAATCATTGAAAATTGGCTGTAGTTTTTACTTTAGCTGTGATTCGACATCATCAGATACCTCTTCTCCCCACGCATTCCCTCTAGTTATATCATTTGATGAAAATCAAAGTACACCTTTTTAAAAGAGTTCTTGATATGTCAACAAAGGCTGATCAACCACTTTCCCTCAAAAAAAAAAAAAAGAAAAGAAAAAAAAGCCTCACTAAATTCCAAAAAAGCAGAAATTCTTATGTAATAAGCTTTGCTAACTAGATAATAAAACTAGACATTAAATCAGGATTTGGACAAAAATAACAATGAAAGTATCTAGACACTAAAATAAAGTAGCTCCCCACCCCCACCCCCGCCCCCACCCCTTATCGGCAGGTGCAATTTTGGCGTTTTGTGTTACCGGTGGTCAACCCGCCCAGAAGCAGCTGATTCTCCTTCTAAATAATTGTCAGAGGGTCATTAGTAGCCTCCTTCTCCGTCGCGGGGTCTACGTCACCCACCTCACTTCCTCTCCCCACACAGGCGTTCTATCACCTCCCGGCGTCACCAGAAGAAGTGTGAGTTCAAATACGATAAGATACTTTGAGAGAGAGTGCACACCTTTTGCATTAGCATTATTACCATATGTTGTTGTAATTAGTCCATTTTATTATCATTGTTATTGATCTCTTCTGTGCCTAATTCATAAATTAAACTGTATCATAGGTATGTATGGACAGGAAAAAAAATATAGCATATATGGGCTTCCCGGTTATCCTCTCTTGCAGGCATTTCTGGGGGTCTTGGAATGTACCGCCTGCAGATAAGGGGGTACTACTCTATTGCTAAGTAACTCTTGCAATGGTTGAAAGATTCAAATATAAACTGATGATAAAATCTGCGTGAGGAGAAAAATATTCCAAACTGCCTCATTCTCAAGAGACCTGTTTCTCTCTGGCCAGCCTCCCGCCTCAGCACATCCTCTCTCCTCAAGGATCAGATGGCTCTAGCTGGGGTGCCTTCCCTCTGCCTCTGCCAAGCCGGTGATTGATTCTATGTCTTCATTACCTAATCCATTTGTGCACTGAGTGTGGGGACAGGTCCAGCAGAGGAAGAAGTGGGAAAATAAGGCTAAATTATTTGGGATGTGATAGGACAAGCATTCCTTGCAGGAAGGTCAGCAGTCAAGTCTCCACCTTTTCTCAGATGCCCCGCAAATAAAGCAAATAAAAATGGTCTCATTGCTGGAAAACAGCCAAGATAAGCAGCAATCTGAGAGAAAGGATATGGCCGAGTGTCCATACAGCTGAGGAACAAAGTTAGAAAACTACGTTTGGTTGTGTTTACCCAAGAACACTCAGGTCCAATCTCCATGCTCAGCCTTGGAACAGAGACTGTTTTAGTAATTTCAGTAAATGGTTGTCGATGCAAAGGATTTGGGAAATTGGTCCTAGGTCCATAACGACTGTTCCTCACTCATTAGCCAACAGTGAGATTTGGTCTATTGAGAAATAAATAAACATCCTAAGAGGAGGAAAAACAGGATGTGAGGAAGCAGCATACCGTGTTTCCTTCTCTGAGAGAACTTAAAGAGGAGCGGTCCTTAGAGGGAGAAAGAGAAACGTATAGAAAGCCAGAACCAGATTTTGGAGAAGATGATTTGTTGCAGGCCAACAACAAGCTTTAAGTTATTCTGTTGTTTTAGTTCTAAAGGGTGACATTTCATACAAAAACAAAGATCAGTGGGCTAAAGAAATCTTACAGACAGGTGACTGGTGGCAATATTGGGTGCCCCTCCTTTGTCCTACTTTATTTTATTGCATTATTTAAAAAAAAATTTTTAATATTTGTTTTTGAAAGAGAGAGAGAGAGAGAGAAAGAGAGAGAAAGAGACAAAGCAGTAGTAGGGGAGGGACAGAGAGAGGGATACACAGAATCCAAAGCAGGCTCCAGGCTCTGAGCTGTCAGCACAGAACCCGAAGCGGGGCTCGAACTCATGAACCAAATCATGAGATCATAACCTGAGCCGAAGTCGGATGCTTAACCCACTGAGCCACCCAGATGCCCTATTTTATTTTTTAATTTTTACTTAAATCCAAGTTAGTTCACATATAGTGTAATAATGGTTTCAGGAGTAGAATTTTAGTGATTCATCGTTTACATATAAAACCCAGTGCTCATCCCCACAAATGCACTCCTTAATGCCCATCACCCATTTAGCCCACCCCCGCACCTCCTTCCAGAACCCTCCATTTGTTCTCTGTTTAAGAGTCTCTTACGGTTTGCCTCCCTCTCTCTTTTTATCTTATTTTTTTCCTTTCCTTCCTCTATGTTCATCTGTTTTGTTTCTTAAATTCCACATAAGAGTGAAATCATATGGTATATGTCTTTTTCTGACTGATTTCTTTCACTTGGATTAATACCCTCTGGCTCCATCCATGTCGTTGCAAATGGCGACATTTTATTCTTTTTGATCGCCGGCTTTAGTTCTCCATTGCTTGTACCTTCACCCATTGTGATGTAGTAGTTTGAGTATATGCCTATTTCCATTAGGCTCCGAAGGAGGCCACCTGCCTGTCTGTTGGTTGTGCAGTCCCTGGTGACAATAACTGCTTCTTAAATGGCATGGTTATATAGATGAGAATTAATGGTCAAACATAGAGTCAAACCTCCAACTGATAGCAGGCATCCCCTGAGAGTGGATAATTCAGATCCTTCAAACAGCTTCAGTGACAAAGAGCTCATCACCTGTAAAGGCACCTCGGGTCATCTAAATCATGGGGTAATTTAGATTAATAGGATATATTAAATCAAAAATCTCTTTTCTTGTGTGGATTTTTGCCTTACAAAGCTAAGTGGAATATGTTGACTTCTGCGTATCCCCTCTATAGAGTCTAATTCCTCCTAACATCTATCCTTTTGGTAATGTTACCATAAGAGACTTACAGATGCAGAAACTGAGGCTCAGATAAACTAAATAACTTGCCCCAGGTCAGAATACAGGGGTTAATGGTTATTGTGGGATTTGAATGCAGTTCTCTTTGATTCTGTAGTCTGTGAGTTTATAACCACTTTGCTGTACTGAAAATAACTACAGTTCTTTCAAATGGATCTTTTAAAAAAGTAGTTCCTATAGTACTTATCCTCTCAAAATACTCTCAATATATACATCATCTCAAAAAAAATGTATATATATATAATTTGTCAGTATCTCTCTGAGAATGCAGTACCATAATAAACACAATGTCTCAGGTGTTATGTGGATAGGAAAGAGGGCAGTGGGGCCAAGATCAAATTTGATTTGAGCCTGACAGTTCCTGTAAAATAAAATGGTGTTTGTGTTACCAAACTTATATTTGTTTGGTGACAAACAAGAATTCCAGATTTTTAAATAGGAATTGTTTCAAAGAAAGGTCTTCCCCATCCAGTTGTAAAATTTTCTGGTTTAACCAAAATGCAAGATCATTTATCTTTGTTAGATCTCATTATTTTGGATTAGGCCTGCCACCATCATTTTAAAAGTTGTTTTTGATATCTATCATATTAGCTAGCCTCCAGACTATATGTCATCTGCGCATTTCATAGCCGTATTTTCTACATTTAGTTATGTCATTGCTAAAATATTAAAAGGACAAGATAAATCACAGGGTTTGGCAATGTAGCATTAAAAATGCCTCTGAATATAAATGGACTAAGCATCTCTGGAGAAATTTCTCAATAGTTTTGCAGGACAATAATCCAGACTATATTTTACCATATTATTAACCAGGGAATAAGAGTAACCTTTGTTTAGATGCCATGTAGAAATGATGATACCCCACAGGTCAACCCTATTAAAACAGGCTAATGTGTCCTGACATATTCTTTGTTAGTGACTCCACATTGGCTGTTAGTAATCACGTAATCATTGCTATCGGCTCAGAAAGCCTATGGTGAATAGTATGTCCTGGAATTTTCCAGGAAGAAAATATCTGTGTGCTGGGGGGTCTTGTTTCTGGAAAAGGAAAACAGATCTTTCAGTGATCTTTCAGTGAAAGATAGGATGAAAACATAAGATGATTATTTGCAGTACCAGGTTTGGGGATGTAACACGATTCTCCTCCATTTTTCCCAACGTGCCCAAGTGTTTTCATTAACTTCCCAAGTACATGAGCCTACATCTTATGTGTTTTAATGTTTTGAAAAATCTCTTATTATGTTACGTAATATCATAATATTATGTACCATGTTACAATGTTTTGAAACCAGAAGACAGACTGTGGATAGAAACATCTTGGAAATCGGGTAATATTGCCAAAGCAATTTGCCATTTGGAAGACATCTTGTCACTTCAAATCTTTCTGATGACTGATTATACTGGCTTGAATATTCTCCAAAAAGAATAACTCATCATCTCCTAGCACTTACTTTATTTAAAATCTATATCTCCTCTTACAGTGAAGATTTCCAAAAAGTTTCCTAGCCAAAAGTGTGAATTTAATCCAAAATTATACTTTAAACTTGAACACGTGAACCCTGATTCCAGTATGCACAGATTGGCATAAGCCCCCATTTCACATTTTATGATTTCATTGTTTTGATCATATATTATCTAATTATTTGGCTCTCTTTTGCTTCTCTTGAAATAGTCATTGGTTTTCTCTGAACCTTCTCTGGATCCTCTCGAGGTTTCTTGCACGTTTCTTAAGTGTGTTGACCAGGCACCTTGAAGTCTTCTCCCAGTGGGGATGCACTCATGTGTTGGTCATTTGAGTCCCCCCCCCCCCCCCAAGCAATGGGAATGTGAATCTCACTGCAGTTCCAGCAGGTTCCACATGATGGTGGCCTTGCCTCCGCAAACTGGACTTCACGTCCCTCTATGTGCTTCTAGTGTTTTGGCCTCAATTTCGAGTTCCTGTAATAAAGCAGCCATCAGCTTGCCAGAGCCCCTGTTAAAGGGCTGAGGTTTTCGGCTTGGGATCCACAGTCCACAACCTGTGGCTGAGACCCAGGGATCTTAGACCGTAGGAGGCTTCTAGAAGAGCGACAGCAGTACCTGAGCACTTTCAAGTGCTTCTTCACACAACCCTATATGGGGTTTGATTTTGATTTTCCTGTGGAATATTCTTCTAACATGACTAGAATTTTGAGGATGGAGATGCAGAGTGAGAACTTAAATAATCTGGAGTGGAAATGAGATACGCAGTGACTGTAAAATACAAGATTTCAAAGATTGAATATGAAAAAAGATTTAAAAAATAGTTGTGCCCATTTAATATGAAAATAATCATAACTTGGCTTCCATTGGGTTAAACTAGGTACATCACTAAAATTAATTTCACCAGTTGCTTACAACTTTTTAAAATGCGGCTACTAGAACATAAGAGCTAATAATAATAACTAGGCTCATTAATACTTTTTAAGTATGTTCTAGATGGCACAAACAGCACTAACTACTTTCCACAGATTATCTCACAGGAACTCTTTGAGAGCTAATATTATGGTCACTATTTTGCTTATAGGGAAACTTAAGTATATTGAGGTTAAGTTCAAAGTCACAGAAGAATTGATTAAAGAACTTGGGATATTCACCTAGTTGTCTAGATGTCCACACCTAGGTGTCCACTGAGGACAGTACAAAGAAAATTAACTTCCACTTTTTGTGAGAAGTGAAGCGTCTTAATCATCCAAAATGAACCCTCACCAAACGCTCAGAACAAATGCTTCCTTACCTTGTGAAACAATTGGATTGACCTCACAAGAAATGAAAAAGAGAACTCATTATCATTGTTTGCGTGTATTTTTTCAGGAACAAGTTGCTTCTGAAGTATGTGAGGCATAGAAACAAATACCACTTTATAATATAGATGTATGTACCTCATCACTGGAATCAAAGGACGGAAGTGTTACATCAGCCAAGTTTTCTCCATTCTTTCACCTTTCCCTTTTTGTACTTCTGTTTCTTTACCGGTCTCATTTTCTGCTTCACGAAGGGAAGATCCATGCTTCAAGGGAAGCACACGATCCATGCTGGTCCAGGAGCCCCGGCAAGGAAAGAGTGGACGTATTGAACGCTAGATCCCAGGATGACCCCTAGGGAAGAGTGGGACATCTTAGAAAGACTAGGATAGAAAAAACGCAAAGGTTGAAATCTCCAAGCTCAAGTGACTGTGAGGTCTAAGGCTTATGTGTGCACGTCACGGAAAGAGCATTGGGGACTCCAGGGACAAGCCATTAGATGGTATTTCTTCTTCTGACTTGGCTTTCTGAATTGGGACAAGACCAAGGAAACCCATGGGAGGAAAACGCTCCTTTTTATTTTGAACGTACAGTAGATGTAGAGGGAATGAGGCTCTGTGACATCGTGCTGGGTTCATACTGACCAGTTAGGTGTTTTCACAGTTACTGTGCTCACTCAACATCCGTGAATAGTGCAAAACCCCACTAATTCTGAATTAATGGTTCTCAAGTAACAAGATGACATTTATGACTGCTAATTCCTGGCCCTACAACCTCCTGTTCTGATTCAGTTCTTCTGAGATATCTCTGATATCATTATTCTTTCTGTTTGACTATTCGCTTGGTTTTGCTCTCTAGGTAATCACAACGTGCATTTAAAGACCACAGGTTAAGAGGCACCTGGGTGGCTCAGTCAGTTAAGCGTCTGACTCTAGGTTTCAGCTCAGGTCAGGATCCCACAGTTCATGAGATTGAGCCCATGTTGGGCTCTGTGCAGAGCCTGCTTGGGATTTTCTCTCGCCCTGTCTCTCTCTCCGCCCTCCCCCACCTCTCACTCACATCTGTGTGCATGTGCTCTCTCTTTCTCAAAATAAACAAACTTAAAAAAAGAGTAAAACTTGTTAATTTTTTTTATAAAGGCCATAGGTTAAGACAAAAAAAAAAATAAAGAATATGTTTACTAAGACTCCCAGTAGTTACTTAGATGACGACAAATTTTCTATTGCTCAGGGACTTCTAGTTTATATGGTAAACTAAGCACATACGTAGTGATCTGCATTATTCATGAATTCTATTATCTGTGGGTTTGCCCACATGCTAAAATTTCTTTATAACCTCCAAATAAACAACAACTGTAGCACCTTCATGGTCCATAACAGACCTGTGCATGCTCCGTATGGTGGAAACTGGGCCTACCAGGCACGTTCCCAGCGGAGGGTGAACGAGATGACTCTGCTCTCATACTGTAAATGGCTCTCACACCCTTAACAGTCTGTTTACCACCGTGTCCTTCACATTTTTGTGCATTTTTAAATGCACTTAGGTTTCATTTTGTAAGGTATTGTTTTAATTCCAGTCGCTTCATATGCAGTGTTATATTAGTTTCAGGTATACCCTACAGTGACTCAACACTTCTATGGGTCACCGGGTGCTCATCAGGACAAGTGCCCTCCTTAGTCCCCAAGCCCTATTTCACCCCCCCACCCATCTCCCCTCTGGTAACCACCAGTTCTCTATAATTAGGAGTCTGTTTCTTGATTTGTCTATTTTTTCCCCTTTGCTTCTTTGTTTTGTGTCTTACATTCCACACACGAGTGAAATCTAGGGTATTTGTTGTTCTCTGACTGACTTTGCTTAGCATTATCTTTACTAGCTTTATCCATGTTGTTGCAAAAGCAAGATTTCATTTGTTTGTAGGGCCGAATAATATTCGCATATATATATATACACACATGCATACATACGTACATACACACACCGCCTCTTTTTTATCTACTTATCAGTAGATGGAAACTTGGGTTGCTTCCATATCTTGGCTGTTGTAAATAATGCTACTCTAAACAAGGGGGCGCATATATCCCTTTGAATTAGTGTCTTTGTATTTGGGAGGTAAATACCCAGTAGTGCAATTACTGGATCCTAGGGTAATTCTATTTTCAACTTTTTGAGGAACCTCTATAGTGTTTTCACAGTGGCTGCACCATTCTGCATTCCCACCAACAGTGCATGAGGGCTCCTTTTTCTCCACATCCTCGCCAACACATGCTGTTTCTTGTGTTGTTGATTGTAGCCATTCTGTAGGTGTGAGGTGATATCTCATTGGAGTTTCGATTTGCATTTCCCTGATGACAAGTGATGTTGAGCATATTCTGATGTCTGTTGGCCATGTGTGTCTTCTTTGGAGAAATGTCTGTTCATGTCTTCTGCCTGTTTTTTATTTTTTATTTTATTTATTTATTTTTTTTTAACGTTTATTCATTATTGAGAGACAGACACAGGATGTGAGCAGGGGAGGGGTAGAGAGAGAGGGAGACACAGAATCTGAAGCAGGCTCCAGGCTCTGAGCTGTCAGCACAGAACCCGACGCGGGGCTCAAACTCACGAACTGTGAGATCATGACCTGAGCCTAAGTCGGTCGCCCACCGACAGAGCCACCCAGGCGCCCCGATTCTGCCTGTTTTTTAATTAGCTTATTTGTTTTTTGGGTGTTGAGTTGTATAAGTTTGTTATATATTTTGGATACTAAACCTTTATCAGATATGTCATTTGCAAATATCTTCTCCCATTCCTTATGTTACCTTTCAGTTTTGTTGATTATTTTCTTTGCTGTGCAGAAGGTTTTGATTTTGATGAAGTCCCAGTAGTTTATTTTTGTTGTTGTTGGCCTTGCCTCGGGCAACCTATCTAGAAAAATGTTGTCACGACCGTTGTCAGAGAAATTAATTACTGCTCTGCTCTCTTCTAGGGTTTTTATGGTTTCAGATCTCACATTTAGATCTTCAATCAATTTTGAGTTTATTTTTGTGTATGGTGTAAGAAAGGGGTCCAGTATCCTTCTTCTGCACGTTGTTGTCTAGTTTTCCCAGCACCATTTGTTGAAGAGACTATTTTTTTTTCCCATTGCATATTCTTTCTTGCTTTGTCAAAGATTAACTGACCATGTAATTGTGAGTTTATTTCTGGGTTTTCTACTCTGTTGCATGGATCTATGTGTCGATTTTTGTGCTTTGATTACTACAACGTTGTAGAATATCTTGAAATCTAGGATTGTGATACCTCCAGTTACATTTTTCTTTTTCAAGACTGTGTTGGCTATTCAGGGTCTTTTGTGGTTCCCCACAAATTTTAAGATTACTTGTTCTAGTTCTGTGAAAAATGCTGTTGGTAACTTGATATGGATCGCCGTAATCTACACATTGCTTTGGGTAGGGTGGACATTTTAACAATATCTGTTCTCCCAACCCATGAGCCTGGAAAGTCTTCCCATTTACTTGTGTCATTTTCAATTTCTTTCATCCATGTTTTTCAGAGTACAGGACTTTCCTTTCCTGGCTAAATTTATTCCTAGGTGTATTAATATTTTTGGTGCAATTGTACATGGGATTGTTTTCCTAATTTCTTTCTTCTGCATCACTTATAGTGTATAGAAATGCAACAGATTTCTGTACATTGATTTTATATCCTGTGACCTTACTGAATTCATTTATTAGTTGTAGTTTTTTGGTGGTGTCAGAGTTTCCAATATATAGTATTATGTCATCTGCAATAGTGAAAAGTTTCGCTTCTTCCTTATTAATTTGGATGCATTTTTTTCCTTTTTATTGTCGGATTGCTGTGGCTAGGACTTCCAGTGCTATACTGAATAAGAGTGGTGAGAGTAGACATCCTTGTGTTGTTCCTGACCTCAGGGGAAATCTCTCAGTTTTTCCCCCATTGAGTATGATATTAGCTGTGGTTTTTCATATTTGGCCTTTATTATGTTGAGGTGTGTTCCCTCTAAACCTGCTTTATTGAAGGCTTTCATCATGAATGGATGTTGCACTTTGTCATATGTTTTTCCTGCATCTGTTGAAATGATCATATGGTTGTTATTCTTTCTTTTCTTTTCTTTTCTTTTTTTTTTTTTTTTTTGATGTCGTGTATCATGTGGATTGATTTACACATTGAACCACCACACTTGCATCCCAGGAATAAATAGCACTTGATCATGGTGAATGATTTTTTAATGTATTGTTGCATTTGGTTTGCTAATATTTTGTTGTGGATGTTGATATCTATGTTCATCAGAGAAATTGGACTGTAATTCTCTTTTGTGTGTGTGTGTGTAGATTTTTTTATCTGGTTTTGGTGTCTGGTTAATGATGGCCTCATAGAATGAATTTGAAAGCTTTTCTTCCATATATATTTTGGGGGGGGGGGGAATAGTTTGAGAAGTATAGGTATTCTTCTTTAAATGTCTGATAGAATTCACCTGTGAAGCCATCTGGTCCTAGACTTATTTGTTGGGAGATTTGGATTACTGAATCAATCTTCTTGCCAGTAATTTGTCTGTTCAAATTTTCTATTTCTTCCTGATTCCATCTTGGGAGATTATATGTTTCTAGGAATTTGTCCATTTCTTCTAGCTGTCCCAGGTTGTTGACACATAATTTTTCATAATAAGGTCTTAAAATCCTTTGTATTTCTGTGGTGTTGGTTATTTCTCTTTTTTCATTTCTGACTTCATTTTTTTTTTTTTTGAGTTCTCTTTTTTTTGTTTGATGAGTCTGGCTAAAACTTTATCAGTTTCATTGATCTTTTCAAAGAATAAGCTCCTGGTTTCATTGATTTCTTCTATTGCTTTTTTAGTTTCTATATCATTTATTTCTGCTCTCATGTTTATAATTTCCATTACTTCTACTGGGTTTGAGTTTTAGTTCTTTTTTCTAACTGCTTTAGGTGTAAGGTCAGGTTGTTTATTGAGATTTCTTGCTTCTTGATTTAAGGTTGTATTGCTATAAATTTCCCTCTTAGATCCACTTTTGCTCCATCTCAAAGATTTTTGACAATTATGTTTTCATTTTCATTTGTCTCCAGGTATTTTTTTATTTCCTCTTTGATTTCTTGGTTGACCCATTCATTGTTTAGTAGCATGTAATTTAACCTCCATGTATTTATTTTCTTTCCAGATTTTTTCTCTGGGTTGATTTCTACTTTCATAGCATTGTGGTAAGAAAAGACACTTGGTGTGACTTTAATCTTTTAAAATTTGTTGAGATTTGTTTTGTGGCATATGTGATCTATTCTGGAGAATGCTCCATGTGCATTTGAAAAGAATGTGTGTTCTGCTGTTTTAGAGTAGAATGTTCTGAGTATCTTTTAAATCCATCTCGTCCAATGTGTTATTTAAAGCCATTGTTTGCTTGTTGATTTTGTTTGATGATCTATCCATTGATATAATTGCAGTGTTGTAGTTTCCTACTATTATTATATTCTGTGGATTTCTTCATGTTTGTCATTAGCTACTTTGTTTGGGTGTTCCCATGTGGGTGCCTAAATATTTACAATTGTTATATCTTCTAGTTGGATTGTTCCCTTTATGATTATATAGGTCCTCCTTTATCTCTTATTACGGTCTGTTTTTAAAGTCTATTTTGTCCAATATAACTATTGTTATATTGGCTTTTTTTTCACTTCTGTTTGCATGATGGATGCTTTTCCATCCGATCACTTTCAGTTGCATGTGTGTTTAAGTCTGAAATGAGTCTTTTGTAAGCAGCATAGAGATGGGTCTTGCTTTTATATTCATTCTGTCATCTTGTGTCTTTTGATTGGAGAATTTAGTCCATTTACACTCAAAGTAATTATTGATAGGTATGTACTTATTGCCATTTTGTTTCTTGTTTTATGGTCGTTTTTGTAGTTCTTCTCGGTTCCTTCTCTTACTCTCTTCTCTCATGTTTTACTGGCTTCCTTCAGTGATATGCTTGAATTTTTTTCTCTTTATTTTTTTGTATGTCTATTCCTGCTTTTTTTTTTTAAGTTTACTTATTTATTTTGAAAGAGAGAGAAGAGAGAGGGAGGAAGGGGCAGAGAGGAGGAGAGAATCCCAAGCAGGCTCCACACTCAGTGTAGAGCCCAACAGGGGGTTCAGTCTCATGACCGTGAGTTCATGACCTGAGCTGAAATCAAGAGTTGGATGTTCAGGGGCGCCTGGGTGGCGTAGTCGGTTAAGCGTCCGACTTCAGCCAGGTCAAGATCTTGCGGTCCGTGAGTTCGAGCCCCGCGTCAGGCTCTGGGCTGATGGCTCAGAGCCTGGAGCCTGTTTCCGATTCTGTGTCTCCCTCTCTCTCTGCCCCTCCCCCGTTCATGCTCTGTCTCTCTCTGTCCCAAAAATAAATAAATGTTGAAAAAAAAATTAAAAAAAAAAAAAAAGAGTTGGATGTTCAAACAACTGAGATACTCAGGCTCCCCCTATTGCCGGTTTTTGGTGTGTGGTTACTAGTAGGTTTATATATAACATCTTATGCACATAGCAGTCTATAGTGAGTTGATGGTTGCTTAAGTTTGAATCCATTCTAAAAGCCTAAAGTTTTACTTCTCACATTTTAGGTATGTGTGTCATGCTTTACATTCTTTCATTTTATGAATCCCTTGACTGATTGTTATACATATAATTAATTTTACTCTTTTTATGCTTCCTACTTTTCATGCTCCTACTTATGGTCTTTACTTTTCACTGAAAGAGTCCCCTATAACATTTCTTATAAGGCCAGTTTAGTGGTGATAAATTCCTCTTTTGTCTCAGAAACCTCATCTCCTGCTGAATGACAGCCTTGCTGGATAGAGTATTCTTGGTTGCAGGTTTGATGTTGTTGTTTGTTTCCTTCCAGTACTTTAAATATATCATGCCACTCCCTACTGGCCTGCAAAGTTTCTGCTGAAAAGTCAGCTGATAGCCTTACGGGGCTTTTCTTGTATGTGACTATTTTCTTTTCTCTTGCTACTTTCAAAATTCTCTCTTTATCACTACTTTTTGCTATTTTAATAACTATGTTTCTTGATGTGGACTTCCTTGAGTTGGATTTGTTGGAGGATCTCTGTGCCTTCTGGATCTGGATATCTCTTTCCTTCCCTAGATCTGGGAAGTTTTCAGCTATTTCTTTAAATAAATTTTCTGCCCCCACCCCTTTTCTTTCTGAGATCCCTATAATGTGAATGTTATTACACCTGTTGGTATTGCTAAGTTCCCTTAACCTATTTTCATTTTTTATTATTCTTTTTTCTCTCTCCTGTTCAGCTTCATTGTTTTCCATTACTCTGTCCCTCAGGTCACTGATCTGTTCTTCTACTTCCTCTAGTCTACTATTTATTCCATCTAGTATATTTTTAATTTCAGTTTTTGAGTTTTTCATCTCTGATTGGTTCTTTTTCATGTTTTCTATCTATTTGTTGAGGGTCTCATGGAGACCCCCTTTTCTCAAGTCCAGTATCTTTATGATTATTACTTTGCATCTTCTATCAGGTATATTGCTTATCTCAATTTTGCTTCACTCTCTTGCTATGATTTTGTCCTGTTTTTTGAGAGATACTCCTCTGTCTCCTCATGTTGTCTAAGTCTTGGTGCCTGTTTCTGTGTGTTAAGAAAGTCAGCTATGTCTCCTGCCCTTAAAAGTAGTGGCCCTATGAAGAAGAGGTCCTGTAGTGCCCTGCGGTACAATGTCCCATGTTCACCAGAACCTGACATTTCAGGGGTATCTCCTCTGTGTGCCGCACGTACCTTATGCTGTGGCTAAGCTGCTTTTGCCTTCAGTTCAGTCATATGCTTTAACTGTCTTTGCCTGTTGTGGGCAATGTTTTGTCCCTGTGTTGTAGTGGGTCAGTCTAAGGCTGTCTTGGGCTTGAGTTGGGTCAGCCCAGGCATTTTCTAGAGCTGCAATAGTACCAAATTACAGGACGTGCTCCCTGTGTTGTCCCCTGGGAGGCTTTTGTCGGTGAGTGGTGCCTATAGTCAGAGACGCCTGCTTCCAGCCGAGTGCTGGGGTTACAGTTGGACAGGTATGTGCAGTTATCTTACCTTCTCCCTGGGACAAGAGTCACTTTGGAGTGTTGCTTGCCCCTCTCAGGGTTGCTTTCACACTGCCATACTTGTGGCACTGCTTTGGATGGACAACTGCCAAGGCCAGGTTGAGGGGGCGGGTCCACAGAAGAGTGCGGGCGGGGTTCACACTGTTAGCGAGGTTTTAGTGGGTCTGATGTGGGAGGAGACTAGGAGCCAAGGTCCAACTGGAGGAGGTAGGTTCTTGGAAGCACATGGGGTGGGTGTACTGTTAGCATGCTAGGCGGAGAATGTTAGTGTTATGCTAGTTCCTGCAGGTGTCCATGTCTCTAGGCTGAGTGGCAGGACATGGAATTGGTGCCTACCACCTCTTTTGTTCTCGAAGTGTCCCAATGGTTCTTGCCCCTCAGAGGGGCACAGGCTCTGAGATTAGTAAACAAATCTCCCTCCTGTATAGGCCAGGTGTTTTTCAAACTGCTTTT
>NW_024412391.1:10302603-10319243 GCF_014898765.1 Herpailurus yagouaroundi | reverse complement strand
GCGCGGGGCTCGAACTCACGGACCGCGAGATCGTGACCTGGCTGAAGTCGGACGCTTAACCGACTGCGCCACCCAGGCGCCCCTTCAAACTGCTTTTATGCTGTTATCTCAGTGCGGCTGTTTGCTATGCTGTATCTTTTTTTTTTTTTAATTTTTTTTTCAACGTTTATTTATTTTTGGGACAGAGAGAGACAGAGCATGAACGGGGGAGGGGCAGAGAGAGAGGGAGGCACAGAATCGGAAACAGGCTCCAGGCTCTGAGCCATCAGCCCAGAGCCTGACGCGGGGCTCGAACTCACGGACCGCGAGATCGTGACCTGGCTGAAGTCGGACGCTTAACCGACTGCGCCACCCAGGCACCCCTGCTATGCTGTATCTTTAAGGATAGGGACTCCGTTTCCTCTTGCCTTCCAGCTTTCCAGGAGTTGAACACGCTGAGCCAGCCAGGAATCCCTGAACCCACCGATTTTTAAAGTTCCAGGTGTTAAGTTCCACTGATTGTAAGAACTTGCAAAATTAAACCCCTCTGTTTTTCAAAGCCAAATGTTATGGGGATTTGTCTTCCCAGTGT
This sequence comes from Herpailurus yagouaroundi, assembly GCF_014898765.1. Taxonomy (NCBI): domain Eukaryota; kingdom Metazoa; phylum Chordata; class Mammalia; order Carnivora; family Felidae; genus Herpailurus; species Herpailurus yagouaroundi. The sequence continues at coordinate 10,318,672 of NW_024412391.1, read as the reverse complement.
GGGTCCCCTGGCCTGGGGTGCCTAGTATGGGGTCTGCTCCTCTCTCCTGTCTCCATGCCCAAGGTGTCCTTCCCTTCCCTGGACAGTCTCATGGGTCCATTTAGCTCCCAACTGCATGTCTATCCTTCCTACCCTCTTGATGGGACCTCTTCTTTATGTTTAGGTACAGGAGGTCTGTTCTGCCAGTCGTGGAATTGTTTTCTGGGTTATTTACACTGATGTGGGTATTAGATTTGTGGAATGAGGTGCGTCTAGGATCCTCCTACCCTGCCATCTGTCTCAAAAAGTCAAATATCAAATAAATTTTAACTTGTTTCTGGACGCTATGCATCTTATGATTGGATTCTGTTACAGTTTCCAGTGAGGATTTTTGTCTTGTTGTAACTTTAACAGCTAATTATCTTGCTTGGACTTAAACTACCAACTTGTGGGTGGCATCTGACAGTTCAGTACAGTTCTTTGATTTTTTTTTTTTTTTTGGTGAGCTGCTTTGGGTCTACCTGATACATGTGTGATTCACATTTCGGCCAGAGATGTGGGCAGAAATTTACTTAAAGCTTTGGATTCCGTCTCTCTGGTTCTTTCCTCTTTAGGGTTCTTCCTTCGTTACCCATTGGCCGTGGTTTCCCTAAATGCTCTAGACTAAAATGAATGTAGATTTTTCTAGCAGAGGTTTGGCCATTCTGCATGGTGAAGACTGCGACCTGTCCTAAGGCTGAAGAAGTACAATAAATGAAAATTTTACCCTATGCTGCCTTCTTCTTTCAAGTGTTGACACCCCTCCTAGGTCTCCATGCTTATAGTCACTCTCAGTTGACTTCAAATAATTGTGTCTTGTGCTTTGACCAGGCCTTATAGTTGTTTCCTGAGGAGGGCTGGTCCCATGCAAGCTTATGTAGCTATGATGGAAGTCGATGTTCTCCTGCTTGTTCATTTCTTGTTTTATAAACTTGTGTTTTTTCCCCCTTTAAAAGTTTGAGTATTAGTTAATGATTTGTCTATAATGCTTCTCTTCCACCTTCCAGGAATTTTTTTTTTTATTAGTTTTGTGTAAACTTTTTTGTCCTCTACTCTTTTTCACTCTTTAATGTTTTCCTTTCTGGTGCTTTCTTTTTTTATTTCTCTTTTCTGGTTTTTATGTTCATGACTTCACTGTTATGTTTTCATTTTTATATTGATTTAATTATTTTTAATTTTTACGTTTGACTGCTGTAGCTCTTTGGTGTTAACACAATTTCCTTTGATTATCGCTTTAAAAGTATCCCCTAGATTCTTATATCTTCATTGTTCTGATTTCCATTACTATTAATTTTTTAACTAAATTGCTGCCATCTTTATCCTTTCATTCAAGAGTTGTCTAATACAAAAATGTTTGAATTTCCAGATTGTATATGACTCCAGGAGACACGTGTGCAAGATTTAGAAGGTGGACAAGAAGAAGCGGCCATTTTTATGTTCAGATGGTGAGTGTCGAACTTGAGGTAATGTAGCATGCATGCGCGGTCACTCCCCCGCTCATTCAGCTGTTGGCACGGGCAGTACATAACCCAGCCCCTCCAGCTACCATCAGATCTTCTGGTTGGGTTTCTCAACTCCTGGTCAAGGTGCGTGTGCAGCTTTATTGTAAAAGGTGCCAGATCTCCAGCATCATGGAGGTAGGTCAGAGACAGACCGGTTCCAGTAACCTTTATGGATTCTTCTACATTTCCACCAGTTACAGGTTCCTCTGCTCTCCCTGCTTCATAAAGATTTCAAGTCCAACCCAGCCCCAGAGGTAACGGTTTGCCTAGATTTGTCCACAGATGCCACCATTGGGCTCGGGCTACTATTTATTATAAATCTTTGTCCTATATCATTCATAAGGATAGCTTCTCTGATAAAACCCTGATTTCAAAAATTGGTACTGGAAGTGGTTCCAAAAGAACAAGAACCCTGGAGAGGGATTCTCTGAAGTGATTCTGCTGAATATGCATTTGTTACTATTTTGTTGTTATTGATGGTCTGATGAGGTTGAAAACCATTAATGACCCTCTTTCCAGTGGTAAAGGAGACATTGATGGTTCATGACATACATCAGCACAATAGTTTCTTAAATTACCACCTAATTTAAATTTTCTTAAATTAAATTAGACATCTGCAATGACATGCTGATAGAAGCAGCACAACTTTGGTAGAGGAAACAATTGCTGCCCTAGAACATGTTAGAGAAAATAAGCATAATGAAGTTGGTCGGTTGGTTGGTTATTGCTATATTACTTGAAGAAGTTAGGGGAAAAAGTTCCCAGTCTCAGGTTCTAGTTACGGGCCAGAATAATTTTATTATTTAGCTAACAGTAACCCCTTATTTTCTGTGGCTTCAAGGCATAGAATTCTGAAAACCAAAACTGGAGATGTAGTCCTGAAAGTGAAGTAATTGTAACACAAATTGATTGCCCAATACCCTCTGGTCTCCTTTGTTGAAGTTAGGCTATTAAGTGTGAGGGAGGGTTTTCCAAAAATTGGAATGGGGACATACAGGCAGATGTTGATAAAGCTGGGGACCTTTTCCTCTTTTTTGCCGACTTTCCTTTACCCATAAGCAGCCCCTTATGTCCATTCAGGGTCCTGGTCTCCTCTTACCGGAAGAACCTGAAAGGATCTACTCAGAACTACTCAGAAGAATTTCATAATTTCACAAGTTCAGGTGCCTATGATCTTCCTTAGGAACTGTCCCCACCACGTCTCATTGTTTCCAGTCCTTGAAATAGATGCAAATAGCAGTCCCAGAGTTTAAAGTATGAAGTGTAGCCTCTGACGGGGTGTAATGCACCCAAAAAGAACTGCAGATATTTGCAATTAGAACATACTATCGTATTGGGTCTAACATATTGCTGTTGGTGAATTAAGACATGATTTTATATTCAAAACGTTGGCACGGGTTGTTGGAAGGTACCCTAACAGTTTGCTTCGGTTGACTAAAAACCTGGACCCAAAAGAATGAAGATGAAATGCCAGACCCTCTTTGGTATGTTTAAAAAAAAAAAGTAGGGTGTGCCTGGGTGGCTCAGTCAGTTGAGCCTCCAATTCCAACTCTTGATTTTGGTCCAGGTCATGATCTCGCAGTTTGTGAGTTTGAGCCCTGCGGGCTCTGCACTGACACCATGGAGTATGCTTGGGATTCTCTCTCTCCCTGTCTCTCTATCCTCTCCCCCTTTCTCTCTTTGTCTCTCAAAAGAAATGACTACACATTTTTTAAAAAGGTATTGAAACGTTTAGGAAGATGGAAATGCTATAGTAGACTAAGGCTTGCTCATCTCCTCCCTAAATATATCCCCCAAGAAGTTCCAGAGGACACTTCCCTCCCTCGCAGGGGCATCTCCTGGTGGCCGTTCTCTAGCTCCAGGTTTGGTGGTTGGAATTACTGGTGTCTGGCTTGCCTGATTTCAGTGATGATGATGATAGGATGCCGTGGTGGCACTACTCACCAGAGACAAGACATGCGTGAATAGTAGAAAAAATGGCGGGGCCAAGATCAGTGCTAGGAATGGTCTTACTGGCAGAAATCTTTGGTATTAGCTAGTGGATCCTGCTATCTCTAGAACTGATCTCCAGGAAAGCCTACTAGAATTTTACTTAATCTAAGTAGAAAGCTCTAGGATTGGTGAACAGAGGACTAACTGAAATCGTGGCCATTACAAATGGAACAGAAAGTTTAACTGAACCATAAAGGCACCATTCCCAGCTCCCCCAAGTTACCAAATAGCTCTCGTAGTAATCATATCGTGGGGATCAAAACAACCTGCAACTGAAATTAAAAAGCAGTTACAGAAGAGAGATCCTAGTGATAGAGCAAAATCCCACCTTGGTAGAAGAGCAGTCCAACTGGTGGACAGATCATGTGTCAAGGTTATGATTTGGGGTTGCACATAGTATGCTGAGCCTGTGAGCTCAGGCATTTCTTGGGTACTGTGGGCATGCTGGAGGTCTTGCTGGTGTGATTATGGACAGTGCAAACAGAATATTGAGCAAACTGGAAGATACTAGGAATTGAGGAAGAAGAGAGAACATACCTAACTTCACAATCATTGTGGAGCACTAGAGTCTCAGACCTGATGCTTTGGGGGTTTTCAAAAAGGCCAGTAAATGAACATTTGCCAGTTGTAGTCTTGGTGAGGCCTAGCTCTACTGAGATTTCACTATATCCTGATAAACCTTGGGCTTTTTCATGTCTCATAAATCTCCTGTAACTCCTTTTATGTAACTACATGAACAGTGATTTAAAATTGATCGGTGAGGTCTTCAGGATTTTTCTCAGTATTGAGTGTGTATTAATATCTGATTTTTCATTCAGCACAATCATATGATTGATACTTTGATGTAATACAAAGGGCCCCTATGCATCAGTACTCCTATATCCCTTGGGTAAATTCCTAGCAGTGCTATTGCTGGGTCATAGGGTAGGTCTGTTTTTAATTTTCTGAGGAACGTTGTACCCCAATGTTTATAGCAGCACTCTCAACAATAGCCAAATTATGGAAAGAGCCTAAATGTCCATCAACGGATGAATGGATAAGGAAATTGTGGTTTATATACACAATGGAGTACTACATGGCAATGAGAAAGAACGAAATATGGCCCTTTGTAGCAACGTGGATGGAACTGGAGAGTGTGATGCTAAGTGAAATAAGCCATACAGAGAAAGACAGATACCATATGGTTTCACTCTTATGTGGATCCTGAGAAACTCAACAGAAACCCATGGAGGAGGGGAAGGAAAAAAAAAAAGAGGTTAGAGTGGGAGAGAGCCAAAGCATAAGAGACTCTTAAAAACTGAGAACAAACTGAGGGTTGATGGGGGGTGGGAGGGAGGGGAGGGTGGGTGATGGGTATTGAGGAGGGCACCTTTTGGGATGAGCACTGGGTGTTGTATGGAAACCAATTTGACAATAAATTTCATATATTGAAAAAAGGTATCAAATGTGTAGTTATTATGGAGAAATTAATCTATAGTGGCTATTATGGACTGCACACTTGTATTCCCCGCTCCTAAATGCATATATTGAAATCCTAACCTCCAGTGGAATGGTATTAAGATTTAGGGCCTTGTGGCACCTGAGTGGCTCAATGGGTTAAGCACCCAACTCTTGATTTTGGCTCAGGTCATGATCTCATGGTTCAGCTCAGTGCGTCAGGATCTGCTCTGGCAGCATGGAGCCTGCTTGGAATTCTATCTCTTCCTCTCTCTCTGCCCCTCCCCTGCTGTCTCTCTCTCTCTCTCTCTCTCTCTCTCAAAATAAATCTATAAACATTAAAAAAATAGATATGTGGGGCCTTTAGGAGGTAATTAGGTTCTGATAAGATCATAAGGGTAGATGAGATTAGTATACTCATAAGGAGTGAAAAATGAGAGTTCTCTCTCTCTCTCTCTCTCTCTCTCTCTCTCTCTCTCTCTCCCCCCACCCTTCCTCCCTCCCTTCCTCCTTTTTCTTCCTCCCACCCCCTCTGATATAGCAAAAGTATAGCTGACGGAAATCCAGGAAGAGGGCTCTCACCAGACACTCAGCACCATGACCTTGGACTTCCCAAGCTCCAGTACTGCACAAAATAAATGTTTGCTGTTTAAGCCACTTAGTCTGTGGAAATTTGCCATAGCAGCCCCCACTGACTAGTATAGCAGCATAGGTCATGCTTTGTCCTGTTGGAGTATTTATTTAAATAAATATTAATTTAAATTAAAATTTAAGACAGGATAATTCCATTTGAGTTCCTGGATAGGAAAAATGTGTGAGAGATATTGCTGGAAAACCCAGAGAGCCAGTTTACATGATTATGGATTCTATCCAGTTAATCAGGATACTGACAGAAAGATCACATCTCATATATATGTATATTTTCTACATTGCCAAGGTATTTTATTCATTACTAATACTGTACTTTGTATATTGAAGTATCACTAAAAAGGAGCCCATTATGGAACAAGATGACAGAAAGAAAATAAATCTCCCTAGGTTGCACATTACTTATCTCTCCCCTACTAAATTTTCCTTCTCAAATTGATTAGGTAGCCAGAACATGGTCAGATACTTTGATAATGACACAGTCTATACCTACATTTTCTATGCAACTTTATGTAGCTCATATACTGTAAGAAGTGTCATTCCAGTCTTGAAGATATTTCTTGACCTATAAGAACTCTCCTCTCCCTACTTACCATCTTGAAGTCTCTCTGGTCTCTACTCTCATAAAATGTGAGAAGAGGCTTCTTCCAGAAGGTTATTAAAGTTTGTTTTGCAGTCCACTGGTTGGGACTGAGGTTTCCTGGTAATTTAATTTTGATGTGTTTCCTAACTTGGGTTTAATTCTATTCACCCCAATAGATGTCAGAGTAAAGAGGTACTTATTACTATGAATATGTATTGTAGTACTATGAAGTTGATGGTATTTTAAATAATTTAATACAGAGCATTTCTGCTGGAATAATTTTAATGACCCATATCAACTATAGAAATTTCCAAAACAGTTACATGAAATAGACGTATCACTTGGAAAAGGCAAGCTGTGCACTAGAAGTTATCCCATGGGGCCACATTACATTGACTAATATTTCATTGGTTCAGGGGCTGACCCAACTGACTCTAAGACTGAATTATCAGCATACTAATAAGGGATACATATGGCAGACTGAACTCCTATTAACCATGTTAGAGAGCTGAAATATAAAATCGTGACCCCCAATGTATTAATTATAGCAATGAAAATAACTATATCTCATGCTGCAATACTCACTTTGACACGGCATTGATTTTCTTCCTGTATGTAGACCTCAATGGGGATATTTTCTCAGTGAGGTCAGTCTTGTCAAATCAGTGGGTTTGGGTGTGGAAGGTGTTACTGCTTACGCTTTCCCTTCCCTGAGCATGCTCATACGGCATTACAGTGTGGGCCACTGCAATCCTCCTTTCCCTGTGCTGACCACCCTTTTTCATCACCCCACTCCCTAGACTCTTAGTTCTGATCAGCGCACCCTGTGTGACATCCATCTTGGACCCCTCGATCCCTTGAACTTGTAGGCATTCTTTTAAAGTTGGCTTTGCATGTGACCTATTAAATGCTAATTTTGTAGATTCACTTTCAGATGATGAGACCATTCTTTTTAAAATACATTTTCAAATTCTTGGAGGCTGCCTTTCTGTAGACTCCAACTACTGATAATAGGTGAAAATGATTTTTACGTAACTGATTAGAAATAAGAAATATGGTAACTTAAATTATGAAAAGAGAAACCTAGTTAGGAATTATGAAGCAAAGTTCATGACAGCCATTAAGGAAGCTGAGTTCAAGGTAGATGTCAGAAAAAACATCTTCATGATTCTTGGGAAGAATGTGACTTCTTTTGAGAACCACACATTTATCACCAAAACTAGACAAAAGACAGTAGAGTATAAAAAGTTAGAAACCCATATTAAAACAGTTTTCCCACCCTACTATTAATTTTTAATGAGAAAAATAAATACATCTCAAGCTATAATAATCACTTTGACATGGAATTAATTTATCTCTTCTGTAAAGATTAATATCTATTTTTTTCAGACTAAACTAACTTTATCCATCACATTGACAGTAGCTGTGGGCTCCTTAAAGTCTGATGGATAACATGGGCCAGCAGAGCCCAGGGGACCATCTAGAGTCATATTTCAGAGAAGAAATATTCCTGGCAAGGGAAAGAATCTTAGCATAGAAAGTGGGCATTAAAAAATAAAGACAGGCATTGGGAGGAAACATAAAGAATATCATCATTCACCTAGAATTCCATTTAATGTTTGAAGGGAATTTTCATTTTTTTCTCAGATGCTCTGGTATCCTCTAGACTAAAATACCTTGTCAACATAGTCAAGTACAGCAGCACAGGGCAAATAATCTTTAGCAGTCCTGAAATTCAAGCTACCTAAATTTTTATTTATTTATTTACTCCCTTATTACTTACTTATATATCTTTCTCTTCCTTTCTTTTTTCCCCAATTTTACTATATAAAGGCCTAATCTCAAGAGTGGAAATAGTATCATGTATTTTGAAGAATCTGAGATAGAACTAATCAACCATCTAAAGAAACAAATAATTATAAAGGATCAATTAATACAAAGGTTATGAAAACTTCTCAAGCTTCCTTCCTTCGACATTATATTTATTTTCCCTGATTTTTAAAAATTATTATTTTGAGTCGAAGGAACTTTGGATTTTAGCTACTTTGTCTCTCTCTTTTTAAAAACTGCAGGGTGATGGGTATAACTCGTTATACTTTACCTGTTGGGATCAACACTGGGTGTTGTATGGAAACCAATTTCACAGTAAATTATATTTCATAAAAAAATAAAACAAACTCCGTTTAAGGATTAAAAAATAAATAAATAAATAAATAAACAAACAAACAAACAAACAAACTGCCATCCACAACAGGTAAAGATGCTGGGAAGGTAAGTTTCTTTCCTATTCGTATAGTATGAAATTATATAAAAAATGGTCAAGTTTATATTCATGTCTTGGGAAAATTGAGAAGTTTAGCAATACCAGGCTTTGACAAAAACAGAGCAATGGAAACTCCCATGCTCTACCAGGCGGGTGTAAAGTTTGTAAAACAAATCTGCAAGAATTTAGTTGCTTCAGAATCCCATGGGCCGGATACGCAATTCTTCCCCTGGGGTTTGCAACAGCTGCCTTTTTCCCCCACTGCTGCCACACATGACTCAATGACGTAGTATGTGCTAGATCCTAAGGCTCAAGTTCCAGGGCTGCTTGCGCCACGACCCCGGAGTCCTTTCCCTGAGTCCTTTTCTAATTAAGGTCCCGCTCAATGTTGACGGTTGTGTGTCACCTGGAAGACGGGCCAGGGCAGTGCGGGGTGTATTATCTCCACGACCCAAAGAGGCCAACCAGGCCCTGTGCTTTCTTTGTGGTAGCTGATGTAAGGTGCCGCAGTTCCAGTCTTTTACTTTAGAATGGTAGATATCCCAGAAGCCCCCTCCCAGTGGACCCCTAAAAATGCCACCAAAGTGTCACTTCCCTAAATTTTCATACGACTCACTTTTCACCCTCTGGAGCATGAGTGGCTTACCAAGGTCTCCCACATACAAGCCACCTCTTGTTCGTCCTGCCCAATTGCCATGGTATCACTGACCTAGTAGATGGCTTTGATTTTTGCGGGATGTCCAGGGGGCCCCGGTCAGACTACATCATGACAGAGAATGGGAGTGTTAATTCAGTTCTGAAGCAAAAGTATGACTGAACTGTGTCGAACCCACAAATGCAAACGGTTTCTGATTCTCCTTTTCGAATTGGAATCGTAAAGAATACATTGGCCAAAGCAGCGACTGCCTACAATGTAACCGTGGGCATCATTTGTCTGCTCTGACAGTGATATTAGGTCTGGCACAGCAGCGTTAGCTGGGGCTGTTCCTTAGTGAAACTCGCTGTAGCCTACAGTAATTTTTCAAAATCCTGTCGGGTTTTTTTCAGGAGCCATACTTTCAAGTTAAAGAGCGGTTGGTTAAGTACCACTACCCACTGTATACATATGTGTGTGTGTGTGTGTGTGTGTGTGTGTGTGTGTGTGTATATATATATTTTTTATATATATATATATATATATATATATATTATTTTTTTTTTTTTTTTTTGAGACAGAGACTGAGCATGAGCAGGGGAGGAGCAGAGAGAGAGGGAGACACAGAATCCAAGGTAGGCTCCAGGCTCTGAGCAGTCAGTGCAGAGCCCCAGGCGGGGCTTGAACTCACAAACCGTGAAGATCTCTAGGTATCAATGTCGAGTCAGGTGCCTTGTCAGGACGTCGCAAAATGTTTAGGTACTCTCCTGTCCCCAGGGTACAGTCAACCTTTTAAGTATCCACAGATCCATTTGGGGAAGGAATGAAGGAATCATTATAGTATTTTCTTGCCACAGTATTGAAGAATCTCTTCTTCTAGTAACCTGGATGTTTCCAGTCACTGGGTTCCGCATATTAAAATTAGCTCAGATTTAATAACTAAACAAGGAATCACAATTCCTTTGCGAGCGAACACCCCTCAGCCTCCTGCTTTTCTGTTCTTACCTTTTCCTGGTTGTAGATGTTTAGCATCATCCTTGTTGGCTGCCTCACCTTCCATCTTATCTCTAGGAACACCAGACTCCATTATTATCTCTCAGACTCCCTCACAGTGAAGTCCAGTTGGCTGTCCCTCCAGCCTTGCCAGTTATTAAAGGAATTGCAGCCCACTCCCCCCCCCCCCCAGGCTACTGGCTTTTCAGCATTGACAGCTGATTACTTGGGGGCTTCAACCTCCCCTTGGTGTTAACCAACCCAGTCTGTGACCACGCTAAATCTGGTACCTTACATGTCTCGGAATTCAGTACTAAAATTCCACAGGTATTGTCCACAAGCTCACACACTAGCTGAGATTTTAAAAAGCCATTGCAAAGTTCTACTGAGCAGCTTCCAACAATGCTGTATGTCTCAGGGCCAGTGCATCCTGTGGGCGCTGGATTATTGCAATGCCTTTTTTCTTGCTTCCTTTATTTATTATTATTATTTTTTTTTTTTGCTGTAAAATGGGCCCTCGTACGAGGCGTATTCTCAGGTTGTAGTAATTCTGGCACTCTGTGAGCCCTTGCACAATGAGGGTGGCCGAAAAAATAAGCTCATATCTAAAATGTGAAGCCAGGGGCGCCTGGGTGGCGCAGTCGGTTGAGCGTCCGACTTCGGCTCAGGTCATGATCTCGCGGCCTCTGAGCTTGAGCCCCGCGTCGGGCTCTGTGCTGACAGCTCAGAGCCTGGAGCCTGCTTCGGATTCTGTCTCTCCCTCTTTCTCTGCCCCTCACCTGCTCATGCTCTGCCCCTCTCGCAAAAATAAATGAACATTAAAAAATTTTTTTTTAATGTGAATCCCAATAAGGATAACTTGGTTACGCCCTCCAGAATGCACCATTCCAATCTTATCTGACTGCAGATAAGAGCTGCTGTATATATGTGTACACAGAGAATATTTTGGAAGAATACATATAAAACCGTTACATTATCTCAAGAAAATGTTGGAGGGTTATTAATTTTTTCCTAATATATTTTAATTTTGTTAGATTTATTTTTAAAAATGTGAAGAGAGCTACTGTGAAGAATCTAACAAATGTTTATAATGTGTTTATAATTTTTAGGTAGTTTTTCCTTGTCTTATTTCCCTAGTTTACAATTCCTGAGTTAAGCTGGTAAAGAAATCATTGCTTGTATTATAATAGGAATTTCATGATTTTGCCTCATCATTGAAGGGAAGATAATTCCTTTATATTTAGAAAAAGAGAACAAAATATGTTTATAACCAAGTACAGTGAGCGAAAATACAATAGGAAATATAAGGGGCTAAAACTTAGAGGCCTATAAAAATGTGTAAGTTACTCCTCAGGTACAACTGAATGTTGGTATTTGTATATTTCACCTCTATAGAAGGGCATTGGGAGATTCATCTTCTTATCTTGTGTTTTATGGCTGTTACTCAACTTAATAACTTCCAGAAGTAATTTACATACAAATAGCAGACTAGTATTCCAGTGGTCCTTATTTAAATATGGCTAAATATTATAATACATATTGGTATAACTTTGAGTTTATACAATTTCTGTTTTATATAATGGTGGGTAGAAAGTGGCTACAATGTAACTCTTGATACAATTTGTTATTTAGTACTATCGTTGGACAAGTTATTAGCCTCTCTGAATCTTAGTTTAACAATGAAATGAAAGCATTAACAGCCCCATCTCTCAGAATTGTTATGATAATGAAAGAGATAATCCTCAATAAGCACCTACAGCAGTGTTTTATATGTAGTAGGCACTCAGTAAATCTAAGCAATTAATATTGCTTTCAAAAAGTTCTATGTTTTCAAGTCCATTATAGGATTTGATCTATAGGAAAGGATAGTTAATAGTATCTACCCAGCACAAATTGCCATATCTGCAAATGTGTATAATACATAGTTGTAACTACTAACTTTACCTCCATTAAAAGAAGTTGAGCCCAAGAAATGTTGAGCCCAGAAGTGCGTATTGAGCAATGAGATGTTAAAGTATAAGAGTGTTAGGTAGTGAATGGATTTTGAATCTAGTCTGGACAGAGATATAACAAACATGAACAAATCAGTGTATAAGCTAAAGAATTGGGAGAGAAGACCATGGTTCCGCTCTTGCAATGAAGTCTGACATTGCAAACAGAGGAACCATAGGGACACGGCACCAGGGAGAGAATAAAGTGGTATATTTCCGTTTGGCAGGAAGGACAGGCAGCCCAGTGTTTGGGAAGAAAGGCAGACCCTAGCTTGATAAAATAGTGAAAAGGGCCCTTTAGGAAAGAATTGACATCAGACTTGTAGCAATACTGCAGGCTTGCCTGGGATTGTGACTTGCAGTGGAATAGGGTTCTTAACTAAAGGGTACCTGAAGTAGATTTGGGGATCCATGACTTTAAACAGGAAAAAAAATCATGTTTATTTTCACACATCTCAGCAGAAATAGGACATTTTCTTCCATTGCAAATGTGGGCAACAAACCACAACAGTATTAATAGTGTTTGTGACTTTGTCACCAATAGAGACCACAGATAGTCTCATCATGTCACAACTTTGCAGACATTTACAAACACTATTTATATGTATCACCTTAGTGATTTGACTGAAGTCTAGATCCAGTTATCTAATGTGTAAATAGTGAAGCAAACTATTTGTATGTCAAACATTTTTCTTAGTATAGCTCCTCTGTATTTCAGTTTAATTGGAATCATTTATAATCCAAAGTAATTTATTTACTTTGTAAACATTTATTCATTTTGAGAGAGAGAGTGTGTGAGTGAGGGAGGGACAGGGTGAGAGGGAGTGTCAGCACAGAGCCCGATGCTGGGCTTGAACCCAGGAACTGTGAGATCATGACCTGAGCCACCCGGGCACCCAATAATGTAATTTATTTTAAGTATAAAAACACAGTTCTGTGAAGGGATCCATAGGCTTCTCTAGCCTCCCAAAGGAGTTCCCCACCTCTTTATCCCATGAGTTCTCCACCAGTCTCCTGGTAAAGGGCTCCATCTGTTAGCTTTCTGCAGGATTCTTATGCGATTGATAGCTAGGACAGTTCCTATTGTTGTCTGTGTGGATAAAATAAGGAATTGTCACATCGCCTCTCCTACTTTTTCCTTTTCTCTCCCCTGCACCCATTCTCTTCCATTTAAATGAATTCCCCTCTCTTAGCACACTCTTGGAGGTGAAAAGGATAACTTCAAGCAGGTAGGGATTCAGGCAGAAGGGCTTAAATCTGGAAGCAGAGATCTCCACACATGGATGGGAGCTGCTGAAAGGGAGGAGAGGAGGGGGAAGAGGAGAGGAGGGGGAAGAGCAGAGGAGAGGAGAAGAGAAAAAGATAATGGGAGAGGAGATAAAGTTGCAGATGTTAGGAGGGAGAGTCCGGCCCAGCAGACATAACCCATAACTCAGCATTCAGAAGATCTAGGCATATGCCACAGGTTGGCCAGAAGCCAGCATCAGGGAAGTCCAGGAAAAACATGAAAATGTTTGCTGAAGTATTGCCCAAAGAATATGGTATAGCAAGCACTCTAAGTTCAGGCAAAATGCACACATGTACCCTGAAGCACATCAGACAAGTCTGTCCAGATGTGGTAAGAGATTGAGAGCAGAGCTCCATCTGGGATGGTGATGGTGTGGTTTTGGGGGTTGAGGGTTGAGAGAGAAAAAAACAGAGCCTCATCTTGTAAAGGCTAGGGCTGACTTCAAGGAAGTTACTTAAGGACATGGTGGAAAGGCCTAATAACTTGAGGAGGCTTTATGTCAGGTATAAGGCATGATTCTGTATGTTCCATGTGGAACACAATGTGGCAAAAAAGCGAGACTGGCTTGATGCTGAATATCCTACTGTTGAAACAGAGGACAGTTCACAAGGCTCATATTGGGATTAAGTCTGCTGGTCAAGGTGACCTCATTTATGCTAATAGGAACGGAGGGCTGTGGAGGCAGAGAACCAGAAAGTTTCTGACAACCGGCCAGCTCTCTAAACCTTATTCAGTAAGGAATCGATATGTGACATTAGGCATCCAAAACATGAAGCAAAATGTGTTACTAAATCTGATCTCCTTGGATCACAAAGAAAATAACAAGGCAACAGTGGTAGAAGAGAAAAAAAAAAAAATAATCAAGAGAAAATGACTAGGTGGCCAGAGGCAAAATGTATGACAGATGCAAATGGCCTTCATTATTTCTCAGTTGGAAAATTCCAATAACTTCCTGAATTGTCTCTCCATCTTTTTAAATTTTTTTTTTTTCAACGTTTATTTATCTTTGGGACAGAGAGAGACAGAGCATGAACGGGGGAGGGGCAGAGAGAGAGGGAGACACAGAATCGGAAACAGGCTCCAGGCTCCGAGCCATCAGCCCAGAGCCCGACGCGGGGCTCGAACCCACGGACCGCGAGATCGCGACCTGGCTGAAGTCGGACGCTCAACCGACTGCGCCACCCAGGCGCCCCATGAATTGTCTCTCCATCTTACGTGCTTTGCTGTTCAAATGTATCTTATAAACCACTTCCAGGTTACAGACTAAAATCCTTCAGTGTCGGCCCTGATACGCCAGTCTTCTCCTAATAACACCAGTAACCCTTTGTTGTCTGACAGGCTCCTTTGCTTTCCCTTCACATTTCTGCATAACATGGTCCCAGTCCATGTCAATGCTTATTTCCTAGTATTCCTTATTTTTAATAGTTTAATACTAAACATACTGAAATAATGTTTAAATGCTTCATTTTTATTTTTATTTTTATTTTTTCTAGAGAGAGGGAGAGCGCAAGGAGGGGAGGGGCAGAGGGAGAGAGAGAATCTTAAGCAGGCTCCATGCTCAACACTGAGGCCGACAAGGGGTTCGATCCCACAACTCTGGGATCGTGACCTGAGCGGAAATCAAGAGCCGGGTGCTCAACCGACTGAGCCACCCAGGCACCACTTAAATGCTTCATTTTTAATATTTTCTTTCTATTTTTGACAAGTATGCCCTTCTTGGAAGAATGGCTCTAGTTCATTTTAGTGTGAATCCGGGAGGCTGCCAATCTAAACACTATGGACTTTTGACAAGACGAGTGCCATGTGGCCCAAGGTAGGCCAACCAGGGTCCTTTTCCCAGGAGGAATGTCCTATGAATGCAAGATCACAGAGGGACCAACAATGATTGGAAGTGAGTCACATGAGGCATTCTTAGGCTGCTCAGAATATTTGTGTCTTTTATGGGTTGTTTTTTTTTTTTTTTTTTGATGTCGCTCTGATCCTCTATGCTTCCCTAGCCTCTCCTACTCAGTTCTTTGAGCCACTGACTCTCCTTTCACAAAATTTCTTTGCACACGCACTTCCATTTAAGAACAGCAGTTTCTATTGCTTGCAACCAAAGAACACCGAATGATGCAGAAATTGAGTACAAGAGCACAGGGGAGGCTACTAGGTATAGAATAGGGCACAGACCCCCAGAGGTTATGGAAGTGTATGGAATCAGTTATCAAGCTGAAATGTCATAAAAAGCAATGAGATTGACCTTACCATTCTAAGCTGGGAAATGAAGGGCCCATGATACATAGCGAAAAGCTGGCAAATGAGGTTATTGGTGGGACACTGGGACACTTTTAGGAAACTGAAACTTTCAGAGACAGGTGGCTTTTGCAGTAGACCTGGCTAAATTAAACTGAGGAAATGGTGAGCTCAAAGGTTAACATCTTTGTGTTGAGGTATTGTGTTGAAGACATATTGGGTTGAAGACTCTGAAACCTAGAGTCTTCCTGGCACAAAACATCTCTCATTACTGTCATAGGACTAGGATTGATAAAAACCCAGGGGGCGCCTGGGTGGCTCAGTCTGTTAAGCAGTTAAGTGCCTGACTTCAGATCAGGTCATGATCTTGTGGTTCATGAGTTCGAGCCCCACGTCGGGCTCTGCTCTGACAGCTCAGAGCCTGGAGCCTGCTTCGGATTCTGTGTCTCCCTCTCTCTCTCTCTCTCTGCCCCTCCCCAACTCCT